>NC_054377.1:154789185-155139185 GCF_017654675.1 Xenopus laevis | reverse complement strand
ACTGGGAGTTAGTGCCAGTCCTGTATACTCAGTGATCACTGGGGGGTTAGTGCCTGTCCTGTATACTCAGTGATGACTCGGGGTCCCCTGACCCCCCTGCTGGTGATGACATTTCCCAACTGACTTTGTGCCACACACTGAGCTCAGCAATAAAAGTTCAAAGATTTCTCTGAAAATTGATGTTTTCCCGAAACACAAAAACAGGAAAGAAAGTGTCAGAAGTGACAACAACTTGTCCAATCTCCCCAATCACCGGCTCTTTGCTCTACTGATAATTTAAAGGGGACCCCAAAACTGAGCTGATGTCCATTGACTCGGGGGCCCTCACTTTACTGTCCTGACACCCACTATGGAAAGTTCCTCGGGGGGCTCCTCAGAGCATTTGTGCAATTTACATCCATTCAGTTTCAGAGATATTTGTTTTATTAGACTTGTGTCTGTGAGTCAGCAAGTCAAGGGTTAAGTGATTATACAGGAAGTGCACAGGCACCGGACAGGATCACTGACTCTCCGACCCTGATAATGTCAGTCTAAAACTGCTCTAAACTGCAATCAACTTCCTCTGTGTGATCCCACCAGCACTTTTGTTATTTACATTCATTTTCTACTTTTATTTTATATTACATTTATTACCCAAATTATTCACTGAAACTGGGGACAAGCAGGATTAAATGATATGGGGGAGGGGTGTGACCTGGGGACAAACAATATGGGGGAGGGGTGTGACCTGGGGACAAACAACACGGGGGAGGGGTGTGACCTGGGGACAAACAATACGGGGGAGGGGTGTGACCTGGGGACAAACAATATGGGGAGGGGTGTGACCTGGGGACAAACAGGAGTAAATAGGGGAGGGGTGTGACCTGGGGACAAACAGGACTAAATGGGGGAGGGGTGTGACCTGGGGACAAACAGGAGTAAATGGGGAGGGGTGTGACCTGGGGACAAACAATATGGGGGAGGGGTGTGACCTGGGGACAAACAGGAGTAAATAGGGGAGGGGTGTGACCTGGGGACAAACAGGAGTAAATGGGGAGGGGTGTGACCTGGGGACAAACAATATGGGGGAGGGGTGTGACCTGGGGACAAACAGGAGTAAATGGGGGAGGGGTGTGGCCACTGGTCGAGCTTATTGCCCCAGACAATACACAGGGAGCCCCTTGTGACAGGGAGGAGCCGTGACTTGGTATTTGCACAGGGCGGAGGGAAGATCCAGGTGATTAGTCACTGGGGCAGGTTCTTCCAGACACGAGTTTGTACTTGGCCAAATACTTTCCATTGGTTCTGTAGGTTCCTCAGTCTCTCCCCCCCCCCAGCCTCATTCCTTATTCTCCTGGGGGCTCTTCACCGGATCAACCAAAACACTTGGACAGGGGGCACAGGAGCAATGAGTCCTCGTCTACTGCAGGTCTGTGCCAGTAAGTCTGACCCCAACTCATTCCCAATGATTCCAAAGGGATTTCCTCCTACAATTTCACTGTTCTCCCCAAATATGACCCCCCCCCTCCCCTATGGTCGGACTCCCCACTGACCCCGTGGGATTCCTGGAATGTGGATCTACTGACAATCTGCTAAACTCATCTCTTATGGTTGGGGCCAAGGAATTAGGGTTGTCACCCAATGCTTTGTTGTTGCTGGAATGTTGGACACGTGTCCCAGAATGCACAGCTGCACTGTAATGTCCCAGAATGCACAGCTGCACTGTAATGTCCCAGAATGCACAGCTGGACTGTAATGTCCCAGAATGCCCAGCTGGACTGTAATGGCCCAGAATGCACAGCTGCACTGTAATGGCCCAGAATGCACAGCTAGACTGTAATGTCCCAGAATGCACAGCTGCACTGTAATGGCCCAGAATGCACAGCTGCACTGTAATGGCCCAGAATGCACAGCTAGACTGTAATGTCCCAGAATACACAGCTGGACTGTAATGTCCCAGAATGCACAGCTGCACTGTAATGTCCCAGAATGCACAGCTGGACTGTAATGTCCCAGAATGCACAGCTGGACTGTAATGTCCCTGCAGCTCGTTCAGCCCAGACTTCAGCCCAGAGAAGCTGTTTTCTCACATAACCAGAATTTCCTGCTTTAGCCTCTAAATCCCCCATTTCCTCCGAGAGACGGATCTGTCCTGTGTCTGGGACATTATCATGCAAATGAGCAGCACAGGGGATACAGGGGATTCAGGGGGATTCAGGGGGATTCAGGGGATTCAGCAGATTCAGGGGATTCAGCAGATTCAGGGGTGCCCTGAGGGGGGAGCAGACCCTCATGTGTTTGCCTAATTACACAGCATTGAATGGCTTCAGGTAATGGCAGTTGTATAAGAAATTCATTTCTTGCCAAACCCAAAAAAGTACCCCACACTTTATATCACTTTGGATGGGGGGGGGTTAATTAAAACCTAAGAAATGAATTTGACTGTAGCTATGGCCCTGCCACCCATTACTGCCATCAACACCCACCAACATGGAGTCCAACGAGTCCTGTGGGCTACTGGGGGGCTCATAATAATATATAGGGAAATATAGGGAAAAGGCTCAGTCCTTATGCCAAAGTCCTTTTATCCATGGGGCAGGGGGGCTCTGTATAAAATATGTGGGAACTCGGCTTCTTTCCCTGTACTTCTACCAACAGCACTTAGATTGTTAGCTCTGTGGGCGACTGACTGAGCCAGAGACTCCCACACAGGATGGGGTTACAGGCAGCAGGGGAACAACAGTAACACATTTCTGGGCAGACAGAGGCAAAATAGATCCCCTTTAAAGAGAATGGATTCACATTGATTTTCCTTAACTGAATACAATAAGCTTACACTCTACTTTTTTATTTGCTTTAATGCCTCACAGATTTGACTTTGTAAAAAGAAAGAAAAATGACCTGTAAAATCCCATGTGCATCGCTCAGGCTACAACTCCCCGCAACCCTCCTCAGCAGCACATTGTGAGGGGCATTTCCTTCTCCTTTAAAATTTCAGCTTCTGATAAAATAAATCTCTACCATTTAATCAAAGAGATAATTACCCCCCCCCCCCCAAAGCTGGAACCAACATAAAGTCCAATGTGAGTTACAGGAGAAAGTGATTGGTTTTCCTTTTTTTATTACCTGTGGTTTTTGACATATTTAGCTTTTTATTCAGCAGCTCTGCAAATTCAGCTGTCTGGTTGCTAGGGTCCAAATTCCACTAGTAACCATTCACTGATTTGAATAAGAGACTGGAATATGAATAGGAGAGGACTGAATAGAAAGATGAGGAATAAAAAGTAATAATAACAATACATTTGTAGCCTTACAGAGTTTTTTAGATGGGGTCAGTGACCCCCATTTGATAGCTGTAAAGAGTCAGAAAAAAGGCAAATAATTAGAAAACTATAAAATAAATAATGAAGACCAATTGAAACGTTGCTAAGAATGAGTCATTCTATAACACTGTCCCACAGTGACACTGCACAGGGGGGACAATTAATCCCCATCATGATTCCGAGGGGCTTCCCGGGGCAGAATGTGGCCAGACAGAAGGACAGAAGACATTCCCCCTAGAGTCCGGCAGCCACTTGAGCTGCGCAGAGTCCCCTGCGGCCCCCCATGAAATAAAGAAACCCCTTTACCTTGTCTCCTCGTTCCTCTTCCCAAATGCTGATCCCACTGAGCTGAGTTTGTTTGTTAAATGTCCCAGAATTCCCGGCTGCCAGGCAACTGCAGAGAAGAATGAGGAATGTCTTGTTCTATTGAGTTTGTACAAAGGCTAATGGGCCCCTGGTCTCTCCCCACTCACAGGAACTTCTTCTCCCCCACTCACCCCAAAATGCAGCAAAATCACCCATATGTAGGAAAATGGCCCCCAGGTCTTCTCCTGAGCCCGTTACTAGTGAATCAAAATCACAATGAAATGTTCCCGTGTTCTATTAGATTGTAAGCTCCGCAAGCCAAGCCCCCATTGTCCCCCTCACTGTGTACTGCGCCGCTGCAGAGGATGGGGCTATACACAATGGAACCCCACCCACCTGATAAAGTCATGTCATTAGTAACCCCCCCACGCGACTGAGTGGGACACACGTCTGACATTGGCTCAACTGATTCACATTGGACTACCTGGGGGGGGCTCTACGTCTCAGACATAAACTATTCAACTGAAATCTTCCCTATAGAAAAGTTTTTCGATTTGGCCAATAGATACAGGCGCCTAATGGGGCCACAAAACATTTTCCACACATGCCACCCCCCCATCTACTTGTTTGCTGCTGCCCCCTTCACTCACCGCCAGACCCTCCCCCCACTCACTTTCAGACCCTCCCCCCACTCACTGTCAGACACTCCCCCACTCACAGCCAGACCCTCCCCCCACTCACTGTCAGACCCTCCCCCCACTCACCGCCAGACCCTCCCCCCACTCACTGTCAGACCCTCCCCCCACTCACTGTCAGACCCTCCCCCCACTCACTGTCAGACCCTCCCCCCACTCACCGCCAGACCCTCCCCCCACTCACTGTCAAATCCTCCCCCACTGACTGTCAGATCCTCCCCCCACTCACTGTCAGACCCTCCCCCACTCACTGTCAGATCCTCCCCCCACTCACTGTCAGACCCTCCCCCCACTCACTGTCAGATCCTCCCCCCACTGACTGTCAGATCCTCCCCCCACTCACTGTCAGACCCTCCCCCCACTCACTGTCAGACCCTCCCCCCACTCACCGCCAGACCCTCCCCCCACTCACTGTCAGACCCTCCCCCCACTCACTGTCAGACCCTCCCCCCACTCACTGTCAGACCCTCCCCCCACTCACCGCCAGACCCTCCCCCCACTCACTGTCAGATCCTCCCCCCACTGACTGTCAGATCCTCCCCCACTCACTGTCAGACCCTCCCCCCACTCACTGTCAGACCCTCCCCCACTCACATCAGCCCCCCATCCCCAGTGCTCCATGTAGAGAGGGAACTGTGGGAACCAGTGCAAATGTTCCTGCCCAAAAATGGCACAAAAACGACATTTTAAACAACATTTTCTCCCAACATTTTAAAAAGCTCAGTATAACTTCCCCGTGTGTCAGATCAATTCTAATATAATCTACTTTGGTTCTCCCAATGTTCATTTCACTCCTCCTGTAGGTGCCCCATTGGGGAATTATTAGCATATTAATTGGGATCCGCATTTTCTAGTCTCTCCCTATAGATGTAACAGACTCATTAACTAAATAAGTAAAACACGGCTTAAACAAAAAAAGTGTATTTTATATCATTTTAACCTACAGTTGTGTTATTTGACTTGTTTTAGCTTAATGAATGAGCCATTATCAGCAACTTGAGTGAATATATTATAAAAATCTAAAGGAAAAGTAAAGCCTCCCAGTCAATGTTTTAGTTTTAGCAGCACTTGATCCCTATACAACAAATCCCTATATTAAGCAAAATAGTATTTTTTGTAATTAGACCCTTATATCTTGTTACTGAAATTAAATTACACAAACATCCCAAAAAAATGATGTAAAATAACCCCCTCCCCCGGAAATTCGAATTTGACGTCTGACTGACAAGATTAGTAGGAGTTTAAGACAAATTCAGAAAAAATGTCGTTAAAATTACGTGCTAAAGACAAAAAATTGCAGAATGTGGGGCCTCGTTACCTGCTCCACCTTAGACTGCATGGAGCCTGTGTAACAACGGCTGCCCCTCCCCCACAGAACCCTAATACTGGGTCATATTAGCAGGTTATAGGGGCACCACACACCACTGGGAATTATCTCAGTAGCCCCCCCCCAGCCCACTGTGTGTTTTCCTGGTGTGTCTGACGCTCATTGTCTCTCCCCCCCCCCATTGTCAGCTCCTCCTAAACAGCCAAATGATGCTTTACTATTGCCAGTATTATTGTGGGTGCAAAGAATATAGTAATATAGTAATATAAGAATATAGTAATATAAGAAAATGGTAATATAGTAATATAGTAATATAGTAATATAGTAATATAGTAATATAAAGAAAATGGTAATATAGTAATACAATTATATAGTAATATAGTAATTTATAATATAGTAATATAGTAATACAAGTATATAGTAATATAGTAATATAGTAATATAAGAATATAGTAATATAGTAATATAAGAATAAAGTAATATAAGAAAATGTTAATATAGTAATACAAGTATATAGTAATATAGTAATATAGTAATATTATAATATAGTAATATAGTAATATACCTGTAGTAATATTATAATATAGCAATATAGTAATATAGTAATATAAGAATATAGCAATAAAGTAATATAACAATATAGTAATATAGTAATATAAGAATATAGTAATATAGCTATATAGTAATATACAGTAATAATATAGCAATATAGTAATATAAGAATATAAGAATATAGTAATTTAGTAATATAGTAATATAAGTGTCACGGCCGGCACCCAATACCAGAACAAGTGTCAAGGACGCTGGTCTCGGCTCGGCTTCACCAGTAGTGTGACCACCGTTGGGCTTCGGGAGGAGGAGCCCTCAGCTTAACTGGGGCACGACCGGATAGCAAGAGTCTTTGGGCAGAAGGTCAAGGACAAGGCGTCTGGTGGAAACGGAACAGACCGGATCAGGACAGGCAGATAACAGAATCGTCAGGCAGGCAAGGGGTCAGAACCAAATAATCAGACAGACTGGATAAGGCAGAAGGATGGTCAGACAGGCTGGGTCGAGGCAGGCGGATATCAGAATCGTCAGGCAGGCAAGGGTCGAACTGGGTTGTCAATCAAGGGGTTAAGCAGGAAGAGTTGTCGTAGGCAGGCAAGGGTCAGGATACAGAATGCAGAGTACTCAAGAACAGGCAGGGTCAAACACGGGTAATCAGTCAGGATAGCAATTCAGGAACAGGTAGCACAAAGCTCAGGAAACCACAGGATAAGATCCTATAACAGGCACTGGCTACAGGTCTGAATGGGCCTTAAATATCGTCAAAGTTTGCGCCAAAACGTGCGTCAACGCGCACTGGCGCCAACACGCCAGCGTGCCTGTACCTTTAAGAGGCGCGCCCTAGGGATCAAAGATGGCACCGGCAAGGGGAGGACAGGAGCGGCGCAGCGGGCGTCAACGCCAAGGACGCAGCGTGGACCCCGCTGCCCACTAGACCACCAGGGTAGGTTTCTTACAATAAGAATATAGTAATATAGTAATATAGTAATATAAGAATATAGTAATATAAAGATATAAGAATATAGTAATTTAGTAATATAGTAATATAATAATATAGCAATATAGTAATATAATAAAGCAATATAGTAATATAGTAATATAGTAATATAAGAATATAGTAATATAAAGATATAAGAATATAGTAATTTAGTAATATAGTAATATAATAATATAGCAATATAGTAATATAGTAATATTAGAATAAAAGAATATAGTAATTTAGTAATATAGTAATATAGTAATATAGTAATATAGTAATATAAGAATATAGTAATTTAGTAATACAGTAATATAAGAATATAATAATATAAGAATAATCTCAGTTTCTGGAGCCCATATATGGCCCAGACTGTAGAAGCCATAGAACATAATGAATCCATACACATCACTTACAGGCACCAAACAGGGGCAAAGGGTTATGTTTACTAACAGTCTCATTTACTTCTCATTCACAACAAGATACAAAACACAGAAAATTCCAAAGCCAGTGTTGCCCTTAGTGCTCAGAGAATGTGCCAGAAAATGTTTCACAAACCAACAAAAGATCTGAAACTGAAGAGACAATCAATTACACAGAGACACATTAACACAAACATTACACACGTTACACACGCGTTATACATGTTACACACACGATATACACATTGCAAACATGTTACACACACATAACACACATTATACACGTTACACACACATAACACACATTATACACGTTACACACACATAACACACATTATACACGTTACACACACATAACACACATTATACACGTTACACACACATAACACACATTATACACGTTACACACACATAACACACATTATACACGTTACACGCACATAACACACATTATACACGTTACACACACATAACACACATTATACACGTTACACACACACATAACACAGATTATACACGTTACACACACATAACACACATTATACACGTTACACACACATAACACACATTATACACGTTACACACACATAACACACATTATACACGTCACACACACACATAACACACATTATACACGTCACACACACACATAACACACATTATACACGTCACACACACACATAACACACATTATACACGTTACACACACATAACACACATTATACACGTTACATACACATAACACACATTATACACGTTACACACACATAACACACATTATACACGTTACACACACACATAACACACATTATACACGTTACACACACACATAACACACATTATACACGTTACACACACACATAACACACATTATACACGTTACACACACACATAACACACATTATACACGTTACACACACACATAACACACATTATACACGTTACACACACAAAACACACATTATACACGTTACACACACACATAACACACATTATACACGTTACACACACATAACACACATTATACACGTTACATACACATAACACACATTATACACGGTACACACACATAACACACATTATACACGTTACACACACACATAACACACATTATACACGTTACACACACACATAACACACATTATACACGTTACACACACATAACACACATTATACACGTTACACACACATAACACACATTATACACGTTACACACACACATAACACACATTATACACGTTACACACACACATAACACACATTATACACGTGACACACACCCATAACACACATTATACACGTTACATACACATAACACACATTATACACGTTACACACACATAACACACATTATACACATTACACACACACATAACACACATTATACACGTTACACACACACATAACACACATTATACACGTTACACACACATAACACACATTATACACGTTACACACACATAACACACATTATACACGTTACACACACATAACACACATTATACACGTTACACACACACATAACACACATTATACACATTACAACACACATAACACACATTATACACGTTACACACACACATAACACACATTATACACGTTACACACACACATAACACACATTATACACGTTACACACACATAACACACATTATACACGTTACACACACATAACACACATTATACACGTTACACACACATAACACACATTATACACGTTACACACACATAACACACATTATACACGTTACACACACATAACACACATTATACACGTTACACACACACATAACACACCTTATACACGTTACACACACACATAACACACCTTATACACGTTACACACACATAACACACATTATACACGTTACACACACATAACACACATTATACACGTTACACACACATAACACACATTATACACGTTACACACACATAACACACATTATACACGTTACACACACATAACACACATTATACATGTTACACACACATAACACACATTATACACGTTACACACACATTACACACATTATACACGTTACACACACATAACACACATTATACACATTACACACACACACATAACACACATTATACACGTTACACACACACATAACACACATTATACACGTTACACACACATAACACACATTATACACGTTACACACACATAACACACATTATACACGTTACACACACATAACACACATTATACACGTTACACCACACAATTACACCATATACACGTTACACACACATAACACACATTATACACGTTAACACCAACACATTATACACGTTAACACACATAACACACATTATACACGTTACGACACACAAACACACATTATACACGTTACACATAACACACATTAATACACACACTAACACCTTTAACGTACACACATACAACTATACACGTTAACACAAAAACACATTATACACGTTCACCATACACCAAAACTTACACACTATACACATTATAACACACACACAAAACACATTAATACAACTTAACACACTTATACACTAACAAATTATACACATTACAACACACATAACAACATAACACTTAAACACATTTACCCCACACACATAACACATATTATACACATTACAACACAAAACACAATTATAACGTTACCACACAAACACACATATAAACACGTTAACACACTACAACATTAACTACACATCATACACCTTATACACTCAACACACAAACACAAACACTTAACAGCACACATAACACACATATACACGTTACAACACACAATAAACACAACATAAAACATACACGTTACATTACACTACACACAAATAACATTAACACACACATAACACATAACACTTACACACTAACACATATACATTACACACACATAACACATTTACACACACACAAACACACATTATACACGTTACACACACATAACACACATTATACAGTTACACACACATAACACACTTATTACACGTTACACACACATAAACACACATTAACACGTTACACTTAACACACATAAACATACATTACACCACAATTACAGTTACACACACAAAACACATATTACACGTTACACATACACAATTAACACATTACCATACATTAAACATACACATAACACATTAACACTTACACACACATAACAACATTAACGTTACACACACATAACACACATATAACACACAAAACACATACATTACACACATTACACACATTACACAGTTACACATACACACATAATAACACACATTATACACATTACATCACACATAAACCCATTATACATTACACTTACAACACACATAAAACATTAACATTACATACACACTTATAACACACACATAACAACATTATACACTTAACACACACATAACACACATTATACACGTTACACAACATAAACAACTAAACCTTAATCACACATAACACACATTATACATACACACATAACACACATTAACATCACACACAAAACACATTATACAGTTACACACACTAACAACAATTACATACACATACTAACACACTATACACCACACACAAACACACATTATACACTTACACACACATAACACACATTATACACGTTACACAACAAACACACAATAACACACATTAACATACACACACATTAACAACATTATACACTTACACACACATACACACATTATACACGTTACACACACATAACACATTCAACAACAATACACACACATTAACACACATCATTATACACGTTACAACACAACACATAAACACACATTATACATAACACACATATACACAACACATTATACACGTTACAACACACATAACACACATTATACACTTTAAACACCACACACAACACATACATACACATCACATAACACTACACAAACACACATTATAACAGTTATACACTACACACACATTATACACGTTACACACTACAATACACAATAAACACTATACTACACACCATACACATAACACTAATACATTACACATACACACAAACACCATTACATACACAGATCAATCAACTAAAACATAACAACATAACACGTTAACACATACACAAACACATTATACACGTTACACACACATAACACAACATTAACACGTTAAAACAAACACATACAACTTACACGTTACACAACATAACACACATTATAAACACACACATAAACACATTATACACATTACATAACATTACAGAACACATAACACATTATACACACTCACTATACCATAACACACATTATACACGTTACACAACACACATACACACATACATATACACGTTACACCAATAACACACATTATACATACCACACTAACACAATATACACTTACCACATTAAACTACACTTACAACACTACATAACAACACACATTAATACACGTTACACACACATAACACACATTATACACGTTACACACACATTACACACATTATACACGTTACACACACATAACACACATTATACACGTTACACACACATAACACACATTATACACGTTACACACACATAACACACATTATACACGTTACACACACATAACACACATTATACACGTTACACACACATAACACACATTATACACGTTACACACACATAACACACATTATACACGTTACACACACATAACACACATTATACACGTTACACACACATAACACACATTATACACGTTACACACACATAACACACATTATACACGTTACACACAACATAACACACATTATACACGTTACACACACATAACACACATTATACACGTTACACACACATAACACACATTATACACGTTACACACACATAACACACATTATACACGTTACACACACATAACACACATTATACACGTTACACACACATAACACACATTATACACGTTACACACACATAACACAGATCTCTTCCACTTCCTGGGAATCCACTTCCATTTCTTACAAGATTTTCTCCAACAAGTCACAACATTTTATGCTGAAATGATTTAAGTGACAAGTTTCCGCACAAAGAGAATTTGTTTTATTATGAAATTGTCTGTCGGTTCCATAGAATGAAAGAAAAAGTGAAACGGATCAAATTCAGTCCAAACTGTGGAATATTGATGTCGGACCTCATAGACAATCACCTTCTCTCCCGACTCCCCAGAGCTTTCTCTTCATCCTTTTCATAAACGTATAGAAACCAAAAAAAAACAAAACTGCTCAAAACAAATTTGCCTCATAAAGGATTGAATTGTAAGTCGAAAACCGTCAAATTACCTAAATAGTTGCCTTAAATGTGGTTCCATTTCCCTAATTCTCTCCATTAGTGACATATCGAATGTTTTCTGAAATCCAATTTATATTGACAATTTGCTTTATCCTCACAATCTGCTCTATTGTGTGTAATTCATGAGATTTATTTCCTCCAATGACCATTTAGCTTTATTATAGTGGCAGGGGGCTCATTAGCATATTCATGAGCTGAGTGGCCTATTGGCCCTTTTTCTACAATTGGGACAGTTGTACAAAGACTCATTAGCATTTTTATCAACAAGAATATAAAAATATAAAAAGATCTTATTGACAAGATTAAATAGATGACAAAGTAACAAGTAGCAGCTGTATGTAGGAGTCACATGACACATTGGATAATCCTATCACAGTAACTACACACAATCTACACGTCTGTGAGTTTCACCTCTCTGAAGAGTTACAATGGGCCATTGTGATTGGATGAAGAGTTTATATGAACTTCCCACACCAGTCAGTTGTACTGAAGAAGCTGCTCAGATGTGAAACGTCTTCATTGATTACTCAGCAAGTCCAGTTGATTTAGATTTACTTATATTAGATATACCATGACCTGGATGATTGAAAATCTTCATATTGACAAAGTCGTTTCTTACCCCCATTTGCTTAATGAATGAGGCAATAATACACTATTACATATACACTGTTCCCAGCCCCCATCTTGCTGATCAGTGAGCAGCACATACACACGGGTACCCATTAGCTTTGGACTGGGATAGCCCAGTTTTTTAAAGGTCTGTCTGGATCAAAACTGCCTGCCCAGTTTTCCAAATAGCCCCACCACCCCCAACGTCACAACCTGCCCCCCTACATCATGGCCCCGCCTATTATATCACTGCCCCACCTCTGCCATGGTCCCTGCTCCCCCCCTGACTTATTCGGGAGGAAAGGTGGCAACCCCAGCACCAGACTGGCATCTTGGGCACACGTTCCTACCAGAGATGCATGATGGGTAGAGGCATAACTACAAACGAAGCAGGGGGTCCCACGAGGCCCTAAAAGATAAAAGATAAAAGAGAGAGAACTCAGGGTCACCTCACCTCTCTGTTACAGGCCCAGGGCTCCAGTTAGGGTTCCCACATGGTCGGGATTTTACTGACCTGGACAATAAAAATGATACTTCATCCCAATGTTATTAATAGGGAATAAAGATAAATATATAGGAAGGTCAGTGATCCCAATGTTATTAATAGGGAATAAAGATAAATATATAGGAAGGTCAGTGATCCCAATGTTATTAATAGGGAATAAAGATAAATATATAGGAAGGTCAGTGATCCCAGTGTTATTAATAGGGAATAAAGATAAATATATAGGAAGGTCAGTGATCCCAATGTTATTAATAGGGAATAAAGATAAATATATAGGAAGGTCAGTGATCCCAATGTTATTAATAGGAATAAAGATAAATTTATAGGAAGGTCAGTGATCCCAATGTTATTAATAGGGAATAAAGATAAATATATAGGAAGGTCAGTGATCCCAATGTTATTAATAGGGAATAAAGATAAATATATAGGAAGGTCAGTGATCCCAATGTTATTAATAGGGAATAAAGATAAATATATAGGAAGGTCAGTGATCCCAATGTTATTAATAGGGAATAAAGATAAATATATAGGAAGGTCAGTGATCCCAATGTTATTAATAGGGAATAAAGATAAATATATAGGAAGGTCAGTGATCCCAATGTTATTAATAGGGAATAAAGATAAATATATAGGAAGGTCAGTGATCCCAATGTTATTAATAGGAATAAAGATAAATATATAGGAAGGTCAGTGATCCCAGTGTTATTAATAGGGAATAAAGATAAATATATAGGAAGGTCAGTGATCCCAATGTTATTAATAGGGAATAAAGATAAATATATAGGAAGGTCAGTGATCCCAATGTTATTAATAGGAATAAAGATAAATATATAGGAAGGCAACCCTAGGTGCAGCAGTTAAAGTTTAGATACGTTCAGCTAGTGATGGGCAGTTTGTTCCAGTCCCTCTAGAGCAAAAGAAAGGCTCAGGGGAAGTAGTGAGAAATCCTTTGGTCCAACAAGGAGGAATAGTGGGGTTAAGACCCCGTGTCAGTGGGTGAGTTGAGGGCCAGGTAGGGTTACAAGATACAAGACCCCCAGACTGAGGATCCCAAAGTCCAGTGATCTCTTTATTGATGATATAGGTGCCACAGATTTGGGGGTCAGTGCCCCTCTACTCTCTTCTTTCCGGGAGTTCTATTTATATTATGTGGAGGTTCTGCAGCCCAGATAAGGGATGAAGGGGCATATTTATCAAAGAGTGAAGTTAGAGACGCACAGTCCTCTAGTGGGAAATTCCCCCACTCTCCATTCATTTCTATGGGATTTTTAATGGTATAGTTATCAAAGGATGAACTTTCACTTTCACCCATTGATAAATACTCTTTTAAAAATCCCATAGAAATAAATGGAGAGTGGGGGAATTTCCCACTAGAGGACTGTGCGTCTCTAACTTCACTCTTTGATAAATATGCCCCAAAGTGTTTGATGTGCTGCAAGTGGAGCCTCCCTGAACCCACGCAGCACCATGGCAGCTCCAGCCCCAGTGTTTTGTGTTTCATTGGTATTATTATTATTATTATTACTATTATTATTATTATTATTATAATTTTTACTATTATTATTATTATTATTATTGTTATTATTATTTTTATATCATAGCTTCACTTCTCAGGTTTGGCTTTTCTGTGGCCTCTACGGCTCATTCACAAATGTGAGTAAAGTTCAATTACAGGCACAAGCCCCCCATAATGTAGCATTGCCCCCCCATAATTCCAGTGGAATGGCAGTTGGGAGGGGGATGGTCAGTGGCAGCTGATTGGTTGAAATACACATCAATTACACTTGTGCTTCTTTAGGTGAAAATACAATTTAAATGGAGACATAAGGGGGGCCGTGTGCAAAGTGTAATTTGGGGGGCAAGTGTGTTTTTTTACCCACAATGAAGTTTTTTTCCCAATTCCACTTGCACAGTTTATATAAAGGGAAAGTGACCTCTCAGCTGTTGTACAAGTGGCACAGCCCCCCCAGTCCACCTGTCTGTGGGTTATTGGCAGTAATTGTGGGGGGCAGGGGGTGCATGTGGGGCCTCGGTAGGTGGCGCACGGTAACGTCGAGCTGATATTTCCTGTTGTGAAATGATTTGGGAAAGGAAATCCGTCCCTGTTCCTGTTTTCTTCCCCCACTTTGCCGACAGACACTGGAGGTTCAGACTGTTGCTTACGGAGCACAATCAGCTGCTGTGATGCACAGGAAAAGGCAACCGATAAATTCTGCACAAACACTCGGATCCTCAACACAGTCCAGGGACCACTGGAACCGGAGCCACAGATTGTCCCACTGACCCACGGACCCATGTGTTTCTCCTGCTGCTTCTGAAAATGTTTCTTTCTGGATTTCACCTCGTCCTGGTGCTGAGCTGGATCTTATGTGCGACCCGGGGGCAACTGGTAAGAACCTTGTGGCTCTAATGATACTTGGGACTCGCTCATTCTGTTCTGTGTACATCGCTGCTCTCGCTGTTGGTGCTTTACATGACATTATTGGTTTTATCTGACACATATGATCCAACAAGATTTTCTTCTGGATCCACTTGCACCAACAGCAGTGACAGGATCTGTAGCTTTCCTGTATCAGGTGCTTTATTAATAATAATAACAATAATAATAATAATAATAATATGTACAGCCTGCAATATGCCTGTTGGACTTGTCCCTAGAGCCCACTACTATTTACCCTGCTCCCCTAATTACAACCCAGCACCCCAAAACCACAACTTTCCACCTGCAGCGACAAAATCCCACATCATTCAAAAACCACAAAAATAACAAATTAAGACCAAAAGTAAATTGTCTCAGAATGCGATTGTCATATTTATCATTGTTCATTTCAGTGTAAAGTGCCCCTCCCCCCACAACCTCATCATCACATGACTTGGCCCCAATGATTTCTGCTCCAAAACTTCCCCCATAGAGGGACCGACCCAAACAGCATGGCCCAAATCATGGAGGGTGATAAGATGGAACAACCTTGTTATAAATCTGTACCCCTGGAACTCTAGCAGGGTGACACCCCAATGTTTCTATATATCTGTAACCTTGTTATGAGCTAAGGGGGCCCAGTCTGAAGGTCAGTTAGGGGGAGATTTGGGGTGAGTGCTTATTTGTACCCTGGGTACCCCTGGAACTATAGCAGGGTGACACCCCAATGTTTCTATATATCTGTAACCTTGTTATGAGCTAAGGGGGCCCAGTCTGAAGGTCAGTTAGGGGAGATTTGGGGTGAGTGATTATTTGTACCCTGGGTACCCCTGGAACTATAGCAGGGTGACACCCCAATGTTTCTATATATCTGTAACCTTGTTATGAGCTAAGGGGGCCCAGTCTGAAGGCCAGTTAGGGGGAGATTTGGGGTGAGTGTTTATTTGTACCCTGGGTACCCCTGGAACTATAGCAGGGTGACACCCCAATGTTTCTATATATCTGTAACCTTGTTATGAGCTAAGGGGGCCCAGTCTGAAGGTCAATTAGGGGGAGATTTGGGGTGAGTGCTTATTTGTACCCTGGGTACCCCTGGAACTATAGCAGGGTGACACCCCAATGTTTCTATATATCTGTAACCTTGTTATGAGCTAAGGGGGCCCAGTCTGAAGGCCAGTTAGGGGGAGATTTGGGGTGAGTGCTTATTTGTACCCTGGGTACCCCTGGAACTATAGCAGGGTGACACCCCAATGTTTCTATATATCTGTAACCTTGTTATGAGCTAAGGGGGCCCAGTCTGAAGGTCAGTTAGGGGGAGATTTGGGGCGAGTGTTTATTTGTGTCCTGGGTACCCTGGAACTATAGCAGGGTGACACCCCAATGTTTCTATATATCTGTAACCTTGTTATGAGCTAAGGGGCCCAGTCTGAAGGTCAGTTAGGGGGAGATTTGGGGTGAGTGCTTATTTGTACCCTGGGTACCCCTGGAACTATAGCAGGGTGACACCCCAATGTTTCTATATATCTGTAACCTTGTTATGAGCTAAGGGGGCCCAGTCTGAAGGCCAGTTAGGGGGAGATTTGGGGTGAGTGCTTATTTGTACCCTGGGTACCCCTGGAACTATAGCAGGGTGACACCCCAATGTTTCTATATATCTGTAACCTTGTTATGAGCTAAGGGGGCCCAGTCTGAAGGTCAGTTAGGGGGAGATTTGGGGCGAGTGTTTATTTGTGTCCTGGGTACCCCTGGAACTATAGCAGGGTGACACCCCAATGTTTCTATATATCTGTAACCTTGTTATGAGCTAATGGGGCCAAGTCTGAAGGTCAGTTAGGGGGAGATTTGGGGTGAGTGATTATTTGTACCCTGGGTACCCCTGGAACTATAGCAGGGTGACACCCCAATGTTTCTATATATCTGTAACCTTGTTATGAGCTAAGGGGGCCCAGTCTGAAGGCCAGTTAGGGGGAAACAATACACCCGCTTTATTTTAATCAGGTGACGTTTCCTAAACATGAAAAGTATATGGAAAGGTTAAGAATTTAAAAGTTTGTTAAGAAATGACATTTATGATTATGGGGAGTATTTCTGAGTGATTAGACACAGGCCTCACATGTTAATGAGCCCCAAATTGCAGATAAGGGGGGGTACCACTGCATTTACTGGCAGCCAATCAAAGTCAAGTACCAATATTTGGGGCGACAGCCTCTCTGGTATTGTGGCAAAGTTTGCCTACGGGGGGTGTTTTTTGCTTTCTCCTCAGTGAAGTAGAAAGTAGATTTAAGAAACATTTATACTCGATGGATGAAAGTCTTTTATCAAGTAATGAGATTTTTATTGTGATACAGATGACGCGTTTCTGCAACGACAGGACAGTGATAAAGGTGACGTCCGACTGCACCTCATGTGCGGCATCTGTCAAAATGGGGTGCCCCAACATCTCGTCAAAGATCACGTCTGGTATGGGGAACCGAGGCTGCAGGTCAGTCCTGATACTGTAATGGGAACTTCTACTGGGCCAGCTAAACCATGAAAATGCCCTAAATGCCTCACCCCGCATTTACTTTTATTTATTAGAAGGGGGAAAAAGATAAAAATTACCATTTCCTACAAAGTTATTTTTCAGCCAATAGACAGTATAAGCTCAGCACCCCTGTATACCCCTGGCTGAGGTCACATGGAACATAGTGACCCTTCACTTACACAGCAACCTTCACATTTCTACAGTGTTTACTGTACCTTTAAATTCATTTGCTTATAGGAGAACTAAAGCCTAAAAAAGAATCTGGCTAAAGGGTGTCAATATTATATCCTATACTTAGTGTACCAGCCCAGATGTAGTCCTATAAGGATCCAGGCTCTTAATGTGGCCCCAGCAGCTCCCTCCCCCCATCTCCTGATCATGTTAGTCCAATTTGTGTGTGTCAGCGGCACTGCACATGCTCAGTGGGCTCCGGGCTGCTGGCCAGAAGTTAAGCTTGAGGGTCAGGGTCAAGCACAAAACGAGGTCACATTCTTTATAGAAGCTGATGCTACAGGGCTGAATATCAATCAATTCTGATGCAGACTGCAATGATTTCTATGCTACAATGTAATTTGAATCTGAATTCATTACTAATCAGCCTTGTATCATGACTGTTATGTTGTCTATATAATGTATATTGTGAGTGGATCCCTAAGTGCAGGTAACTGCCCAGAGCTTGTGCTGAAACAAATGTTAGTTGTCCTTTAAATGAATAATTGCATGTGCTTTTTCTATATTCCCAGTTATACAGTGGATTTGGGGGGCCTGACTCTTTCCCTCCAGGGCTGCAGCCACACCTGCCAGGCTGTCATTTTGAAACCAGCGTGCTGCAAAGGATTCTGGGGAACCACCTGCACAGGTAGTCACAGTAATAATGTGCCAGAGCTAGAGAAGAGGGAGGGAGTGGGTTAAACTTGTTGCAGGCCTTTGCTCTGCACAGAATCCATTGGACGTCCCACTGACCCCCCAACTTTATTGCAACTGTTCCCCAAAACTTGCGACCCTCACTCTGCTCTTTATTCCCACTGCCTCTCTTATCCACTCACACTCAGAAAAGGAATAAAAGAAAGAAAGAAGGAAAAGAATTGGTGCCTCCCCCATTGAATCCAAGTTGATTGTCCTTTATCCATACAAACACTGCCCCCTGCTGGTGGGTTATGTAAGTGGTGCCTTCCAGGCCATTATTATGTCATATATATAAATCACCAGCAGGGGGCAGTGTTACCGATCTCATAGAAAACGAGCAATTCATCACATCTTCACAAACCCCCTGGCAAAGGGGCAGTGCCACAAAGGATAACCCCTATCTTTTCTGTCATTTCCCTCTTAATCTCAGACCCCCAAAGTCTCCCACCAGGGCAACATCGCCTGCCATTTGCCCCCAACATTTACACAAATCCACCGGCTGCTCATACATATCAGGATTTTAGGGTAACTTAATGAAAGTAGCAATGTTTGCATCAGGGTTGGTAATGAATAGCAGTCTATCAATGTGTTATTTACTGGTCACCTGGTCTTGGTTGCTATGGGTTACAAGACCAGGTTCAAACTTTTCAACTTTAATACCATTCCCCTAAAGCTTTAGAGTTAACACCCCAACTAAACACAAATCAAACCATAATATTATGGGAATTCTGATATAAAATGACATTTTCTTTCATTAATGACCCCATATTGCCCTGACAGAATGCCCAGGCGGGAAGAAAGCATGTGGTGGCCATGGCCTGTGCCAGGATGGGATCAGCGGCAATGGGACTTGCATATGTAAAGTGAGTAGTAAAATATTCATGTGCCTCTTCCTAATATAACCAAACATTTATATTCCAGGAGTCAGAATTATAGTCAGGTCACTATTGTGGGGAACAAGCAAGGGTCCTGTCAGGGGTTCAGTCCTTCTGGGGGGGCCAAGGTTTCAAAAAGGGGGAGATTGACACAAAAGAGGCAACATTTGGAAATATTGGGCATTTCTGGGTGTATCAGGGATGGGTTTGTGCAGATGAGGGGAGTGTCAGTCTCAGGGGTCTCACGATTCCTTAAGGCAACGCTAATTATAGGGACACCCGCACGGTGGTGATTCATCAATGTCTCAATTTGATTATTGGCTGCGAGTTGATCTTTTTTGTTAATTAAACAAAAACTCGAATGTAAAACATTAGCATCTAAAATCTTGCAAATTCCTGTTGAATTGAATGGGAAGGAAAAGCACTGGGAGAGGCTTTTATCAATCCCACATTGTACTTCACTAATTATCTCTGCTGCTTCGTTAATTCCAACTCTCACACAACGTTGGTCAGTGCTGCAAAATATGTAAAAGAGGAAAGAAAAAAGTGCACATAGGGCAATCCAGCCACAATAGGGTTAAAGAGTTGTTATGTCTGTGTCACACAGTGGGTTAAATGCAAAGATGAGACATCGCGCAGTTTATTCATTGGACACTTCTCATTCCTTCCTCTGCTTCCTCCCTCGTGCTATTCCTCTTACTTCCTCTTCCTGTATCTCTGCCTTAAAGCTACACCGGAACTTAAACCCCCAGACATTACAAGTGTGTTCAGAAAAGATGGTTCATTGGATCCACCCAAAGTTGACACAGGAATCAGATTCTTACAGTCAATGTTCAGCTTGGATGTCTTGTTTGTTTTGTGTTCTGCACTTCATTCATTACTCAATACATGAAGTGGAGAGAAAAGAGAAAATAATAGTACAATTCCATTTAAGAAATATTATAAAAAGAATCACAGAACGCCAATTGGCTACTCACAAACAGTTCAGCATCACATCACATTCCAAGGTAAAAGTCTGGACCTGTCAGAAGGATCTGCTGTTTGGAGATATGGGGGGGTTCAGGGAGTCGCAATTGGTGCCTCACTGTCCTTTCCTACATTTCACAGACTCTCCAGTCCCCTTCCTCAGGGAGGGTGTAGCTCCCTCATTAGTTCCCAATTTAAAATCTTTCTGCAGCAAAAGTCTCCACCTACCATTCTCTACTTAGTCATTATACTACAACTCCCATGATCCTCTGTGGGACCCCTGTAGTTTTATGCAAAGTGCACTTCTCTTTGTCTAGGGGCTTTGTGATGGATTTATTTAAGAACATTGAGACACTGTCTAATTAGCACAAAGTAGTTGTACAGTAACGCAGGAAATAATGAGTTTGTGTAAGTCCGAGCTTTAATTCTGGGTCAGTACCATAGCAATCAGAAAAGGGCGGGGAAAAATGAATTGAACATCACTATTTGCAGAGACATGTATTTATTTTGCAGTTTTTACTGCCTCCAATACTCTCTTGACAAATAATGCATTATCTGGTGAAAACAGATTAACATGATAATGCCTCAAAAACATATTAGCTGAGGACTTGCAAATTTGCTCCAGTCTGAAATGTCCAAGAAGTGATCAACGCCCTAGTGGAGTGTTGCCTTCACCCCTTTTGGAATTTGACGCCCTCTAGACTGATAAGCCATGTGGATACATTTGACTAATCATCTTCTTAGAGTAGACATCGCAGCTGTCTGTCCTTCTCTGTTACCGGCAGTGATCACAATCTGTTCGTTTTCCTCCATTCCTTTGGCCTTATCAGATATGCTGACATACTGTACATGTGACTAGATCCAGAGTATTCCATACTTTTTTTGTTCTGCAATAGGCTCGGGAAAAAATACCGGCAAAATTGACTGATGATTTCTATGGAATGTGGACACTACCTTGGGTAGATATTCCAGAAGCAGCCTCAGAACCACCTGAAGGGGCCGAATGACTGTTAAAGGTGGCTCTGCTGATAGCACTTGTAAATTGCTTACTCTCCTTGAGGAAGTTATTGCCGTAAGGAAAAGAGTTGTTAAGATAAGATTGCTATCCAAAGGCAAATCCCATGTGGCTGAAAAAACCTTCATCGGAGGCCTTAAATGCATTACTACTGTCATAAATATTGCTATTTTTTCTTCTGTGGACCATTGTCTTCCTGTTAATGCTGAGGAGACTTGCAATTTTAGTGTTCTTAGACTCAGCCCTTAATCAAACCCTAATTGTAGAAACTAGGATTTGGGCAATCAAAATTTGTTCCACTGCAACTCCTTTTGAGGAAAGCCATTGTGAAAATACTTGCCACACTCAGTCATAAATCGTATTTGTTGAACATTTTCTGGCAGACATCATAGTATTTGTAACTGAATCTGAAAATCCTTCTCTACTTAATCTGTTCCTCTCAATCTCCAGGCTTTTAGGCACAACCTTTCTGAACAGGGATGCTTGACTGGCTCCTGCATCAATAAGTCTATTCTCTGAGGAAGTTGAAATGGCTCTTCCATCATCATTGATTTTAGTAGCGGGTACCAAAGTCTCCTCGGCCAGTCTGAAATTATGGTTATTGCCCTGTCTGCTCTGATCTTCCTCAATATTTGAGGAATTAAAGGGAGACCCTTGCTCCAGGACTGATGGAAAGCATCCGTTGCCATCGCTTGGGGGCACCAGTAGCTCAAGAAGAAGTTTTCTAATTTCTTATTGGCTGGACTGGCCATTAAATCCACTCTCGCTCTGCCCCATCTCTGCATAATCTGCGTGAATATTTCCGGGTGTAGCCCCCACTTGTGTCTGTCTATTACTGAGTGACTGAGGAAATCTGCAATGACATTCTTCCTCCCCAGAAGACACAGGGCTGTAATATCCTGCAAATTCTATTCTGCCTAAACATATGATGGGGTGTAGTTCTGTGATGAGACTTTGGCTGCACTATCCACATTGTCTCCTTATATAAGCAACTTCTGCTACATTGTCTATCTTCAACATCAATGATGTTCCCTTCAATATGTGTTTGCAACCCTGAATGACTCTCTACACTGCTCTCAACTCTAATACATTGGCCGGAAGTGTCTGTTCCCTGTCTGACCACAGACCTTGTACATATACATCATCCATGTGCCTCCCAATCTGAAAGGGCTGGAATTTGTGGTCAAAATCTTCCAACTGACCTCCTTCAGCACATGCCCTAGTGACAACTTCTCTTCTTTTAACCACCATTTCATCTCCTTCACTACCTATGTCTTAATCCATATCTTTTGATTCCAATCTTGCAACCTTGGATCCCATTGACTCAAAAACATTCTCTGTAGTGGTCTGACATACCACCTTGCCCATTTCAACATCAGAAAGGTTGAGGTTAGTAGACCCAAAACACTGCTTGAGTTACCACTACTGCTTGATCCGTCAGAAACCTGGCTCCCAGATATACCAAATCTTGCGCAGGCGATAATTGGCTTTTCTCCAGATTGAAAACCCAACCGTGATTCTCTATAACGGATAACAAAATCTCTTTGTTGTACTAATAACTTGGGATTTTGTGACTTTATTAAAATATTGTCAAGTTAATGGAATATGTGTATTCCCAACTTTCAGATTTTTGTGATGAGTGACTGTAGAATCCTCGAAAAGACTCGAGGTGAAGTAACCCAAAAGGGAGGCACATGAACTGATAGTGTCGCTCTTAATATATCGCAAACCTTAGGAATCCGTGATGTGAAGTTACTATGGGAACATGGAAATATACATCTTTCAAATCTAAGGATTGAATTTCTTTTGTTATTGAAAAAATTGATTCCATCTTGAATCTTTTATCTTCAAAAATATATTTATTGGTCTTAGATCCAAAACCGGATGAACATGAACAGAACTGAATCAATTCCTTGCCCTTGAAATTGTTGTGGGACTGGTTGAATTGCTCCATCTTCCAATAGTTCTTGTACATAGTTGTTCAATATTTCCTTTTCCTTTGGGAATCTTTGATATTACAAACCGATTGTGAGTTGGAGTACTTTCGAATTCTAGGTAGTATCCTTGCCTGATGGTCTGTAATACCCACTGATCTGTTATTGACTTTGCCTAACGCCCGCAAAACACATCAATCTTCTGAGTATCCCCGTAGCTTGGGCTGTCAAATCTTCGAAATTTCCTTGATGGCTTCTTAACCATCCCTCTACCTCTCTGACTCTTAAAGAGGCAGTATTGACGTCCGCTAAGAGAAAGTTACGTCCACTCCTTCATTCTCTTCTCCTTCTTGGCTCATTCCGAAGGTGCCTCTTCCAATTCATCAACTGGTTGCCTCATCAGTCTCTATTGAATCGGAACCTATGCAGGTTGGGGTTGCCCGAGGAGCATTATGAGTGGCAGAGAGACTCCGACGTAGGCACCTCAACTTGTGCCTGTACTGTGGTCAATCAGGTCACATATGCCTGTACTGTGCTCAATCGGATCTTTATCATATAATTTGATTCAGATTCACAAGGAGATTAATAAAAGACTGCCTTTTGTTCCCGATATGGTCACTTTGAATACACAGTTATGCCTTTCAGTCTTTGCAATGCCCCTGCCACTTTTCAGCATTTTGAGAATGATATTTTTTGTGACTTACTTGACCAATTCGTTATTGTTTACCTTAATGATATTTCGATTTTTTCCTCTTCTCTGGAACAACATCGGGAGCATGTTAAAGAGGTCCTTCATCGATTGAGAAAAAAACCATCTTTAAAGCTTCTAAGTGTGAATTTGAGAAGTCATTCTTAGGATTCATAATGTCTGCTTCTAGGTATCGAATAGATGAAAGCAAGGTAGATGTGATCCTTAAGTGGCCTCCGCCGCAGGATTGGAAAGGAGTCCAAAGATTTGTGGGCTTGGCCAACTTCTATATGAAATTTATTAAAAATTTCTCTGCACTAATTTCTCTGCACTAATTAAACCAATCATGGACTTAACTAGTCTAGAGAGAAAATTTTGTTGATCCCCTGTTACTCAAGAAGCGTTTGAAAAGCTTAAAGTACTATTCACCTCGCTCCAATTCTTATTCATCCAGATCCCACTAGGCCTTTTTTACTTGAGGTGGATGCCTCAGAAGAAGCATAAAATAATTATGGCATGGGTGGTCGGGAACTATTAGCAATCAAATATGCTATAGAAGAATGGCGACACTGATTGGAGCGAACATTGCATCCCATTTTACTGACCACAAGAACCTTGAATATTTGAGATCGGCTAAATGATTAAATCCTCATCCTGCTCTATGGGCTCTGTTTTTTTCACGATTCCAGTTCCACATTACCTATAAGCCCAGTTCGAAGAGCGTGAAAGCAGATGCTCTTTTGCGTCAACTCTCTGAGGTGGAATGTACAACTCTTCCAACGACCATTCTTCACTCCAAAAACTTTTTATTGATACAGTCTTCGTGTAATGATCTTGTTGTATCAACCTTGCACAGTGAGGGGTACACTCAGTTGCACTGGTTAACTCTGTGGTCTCTGGTGTTCACCGACGCCCTTTTGGGGCTCGGGCTTTCTGCTGCAGAAAACCAGCAAGGATGTGCGTGGCTAGAGACAAGTCCGTAAGCGAGGTACTGGCAAGGCGTAGTCAAAAACAGACGAAGAGTTCAAGGCAGGTGGCAGGAATTCATAATCAAAAAGTCAGGCAGGAGTCAAAACCAGATAATCAATATATAGATACACTTGAGCAGGAACAGTAAACTGAAGCCTAGCTTGGGCACTGGAAAATGGTGGACTGGGCTTTTAAAACAGGGATTGGAACCAAGATTTTCAAATTTGGTGCTCCATAGTGACGTTGTGACGCTCAGCGTCATGATGCCGGCGTCAGAATGGCCAGTATCAAGGGCCAGCATCAAGGGCCAGCATCAAGGGCCAGCATCAAGGGCCAGCATCAAGGGCCAGCATCGGACTGTATTAATGAGGAAGTGTGCACCTGCGCACAGAAGCAGACATCGAGGTGCGCCGGGAGGTAAGAGAGGAGTTATATCTCCTGGCGCATCTTACACTTCATTTCTCAAGAAGGTTGAAAAGACTCAACAATCTATAGAAGAATATCCGCATTCTAAATTCTGTCGTTCCTTCTCTGCTTCGAAGTGAGGCTCTGAGACTTATGCATGATCATCCTGTTGTGGGCCATTCAGGAGTCAGAAAGACTTTGGATTTGGTAAGGCATTTCTCCTGGTGGCCATCTGTGGTGAAGGATTGCATTTCGTATGTCCACTCATACGAGTTCTCATCTTAAACCTATGGGCCTCTTGAAACTATTGCCACCACAGAAGCACAGTGGAGTTTCATCTCTATGGACTTTATCGTAAAACTTCCTCCCTCTAATAAATTCAATACCATTTTTTGTTGTTGTGGACCGTCTTACGAAGCTAGCCCACTTTATACCACTTTCTCATCTTCCTTCAGCTTCTGAGTCTGCAGATGTCTTTATTAAGGAGATAATTCATCTTCATGGGTTGCCCCAAGAGATTATTTCCGATTGAGGAACTCAATTTACCTCTAAATTTTGAATGATACTTTGTAAATCTCTTGGAATTTTGTTGGTCAAATCCTTTGCATATCATCCTCAGACCAATGGACGAACCAGACATTGGATCAGTACAGTCCATCATTCTTGTCCTATTTGCAGGATAATTGGGCTTCACTCCTTTTTCTCCAACTTTGGGTTTCATCCTACTATGTTTCCTGATATTTTTCCTGAAGTTTCGCTCCCTTCGGTTCAGGACAGACTATCATTCCTGAAGGAGAATGTGGAGATATTGCAGCAAACAATTCGCAGAGCTCAACAACAATTTAAAGATTTTGCTGACTGAAGACGAGGTGCAGACCAAGTATTTCATGTAGGGGAGAAGGAATATGCACTAACAAGTGAGTGCACTACTATTCTATATTGGTAAAACAAAGAGAACAGTGGCCACTTAAATTCTAGAGTATGTAAATAATCCAGGATTCGGCTCGGGATTCGGCCAGGATTTGACCTTTTTTAGCAGGATTCAGATTCGACCAAATCCTTTCGCTCGGCCAAACAGAATCTGAATCCTAATTTACATATGCAAATTTGTTTCAGGGAGGGAAAGCATGTGACTTGTTGTCACAAAACAAGGAAGTATATTCACATTAGGTTTCAGATTCGGTTCAGTATTTGCCCGAATCTTTCGCAAATCTTTCGCAAAGGATTCAGGGGTTTGGCCTAATCCAAAATAGTGGATTTGGTGCATCCCTAGTAAATAATACATTTTAAGGAATCACATTGAGCAGACCCAAGGAAACTAAGTTATGTGGTACTGGAACATATCAAACACACATATAAAGGGGGAGATCGACTGAACAAATGAAGACAGAGGGAGACCTATTGAATATACAAAATGAGCACATTAAGTACAGGAGGCCACAACAATGACCTTAATTTAGCTGCTTTTAATTGAAATATTCTTAATACCTACATTTGCCCCAAAGAGACACTGCTATAATTTGACATTGTATTTTAGAAGAGTTTTTGATATGAATTTTTATATAAACAATAAGATGGTGCCAATATATAAATGTAATGATGCTACAAAATGTCTCAAAACAATATCGGTTAGAAGCACTAATGTCCTTTTGGTTTGTATCCCTATTGTTTTTAAAAATGTGATTGTAATGTTTACACAAACTCATTATTTCCTGCGTTACTGTACAACTACTTTGTGCTAATTAGACAGTGTCTCAATGTTCTTAAATAAATCCATCACAAAGCCCCTAGACAAAGAGAAGTGCACTTTGCATAAAACTACAGGGGTCCCACAGAGGATCATGGGAGTTGTAGTATAATGACTAAGTAGAGAATGGTAGGTGGAGACTTTTGCTGCAAAAAGATTTCAAATTGGGAACTAATGAGGGAGCTACACCCTCCCTGAGGAAGGGGACTGGAGAGTCTGTGAAATGTAGGAAAGGACAGTGAGGCACCAATTGCGACTCCCTGAACCCCCCCATATCTCCAAACAGCAGATCCTTCTGACAGGTCCAGACTTTTACCTTGGAATGTGATGTGATGCTGAACTGTTTGTGAGTAGCCAATTGGCGTTCTGTGATTCTTTTTATAATATTTCTTAAATGGAATTGTACTATTATTTTCTCTTTTCTCTCCACTTCATGTATTGAGTAATGAATGAAGTGCAGAACACAAAACAAACAAGACATCCAAGCTGAACATTGACTGTAAGTATCTGCCCAAAAGGGAAGCGGGTTACCCGCAAAAAAGCGGGTGCCCTGCAGAACGAGGGTAGGCTTTTCAGGTACAGACGTGGGCCTGGGGGTCTCTTCTTGCTGCAGCTCTCTCCCAGCAGTGCGCTTCTGTCCCTCTCAGCTATTGGCCACTTTTGATGATGTCACTTCCGGTTTGATGGTAGCCCGCTGGCTGTGGGTTGGGTTGCGGATAAGGCAGTTGTGGTTCTGGTAGCGGATCAAAGTGGATAAATATACGGGTTGCAGGTTCGGGTTCGGGTTGCAGTTTGTTTCTCAAACAGTTTTTTTCTGAACACACTTTAACCCTATTGTGGCTGAATTGCCCTCATCAGACAACATAAAACAGTTTTGCCCTATGTGCTCTTCTTTCTCTTTTGGATATTTAACAAATTAATGGGAGTTGTTCTAGGCAAAATTAAAGCTATTTTTTTCAAATCAAGATTTTTGAGAGTTGGTAGACCCAATAAAAGTGCGGAGAAGAAGAGTTTTTAATAAATAAATGGGACATTTTCCTGCTGTAGAACTTTTGTATGTCAGACACCCCCGACTCAGGGACTCAGAATGGAATCCATTTATTACAGCAAAGAAATGAGCAACTGCTGCAACCAACGGCCCCTGCAGCCTGGCACTGCCAACGGGTTGATCTCTTGGGGTGCTGCTGGTCATTAATACTAAATGGCGCTAAATTGATATAAGAAGACAAAGTCTGTTTATTCTAAAGGATTATTTCTGGTTTGCTTCCTAGGAAGGATTTAGGGGTCACGCCTGCCAGGACTGCGCCGATGAAAATCTCTATGGGCCCAACTGTGATTCTGGTAATGGGCAAATAGGGCAGGTTATGGAATATATAAAGGGGTCATTTATGAAGTGGGGGCAGAACTGCCCAACAACTGCACCCTTTTCTGCCTCCAGTGCCTGAGCTACTAAAGCTGCTGTTGACATGGAGGGTTGGGGAGCTTATTAAATAGGATTCTAATTGCCATGGTTACTTTGTAAACATTGTCACTTGACCTGGTCTAGATGGCAATAATATAGTTCTATAGTAGGGGGGCAAAACATTGTGATCCCCCAATGAGGTTTAGTTATCACACCTGCTGGGGTTACAAGGCTGCAGTTTGAGTCAGAAGACCTACAGTATTGTAGGAAGACTTGGGTCATTCGGGAGCACAATTACAATATGGCCCCTCCTTATCATCCCAAAATATCTTGAATTACATTTCTGACAACCCCCTATTACCTAATTCCAGTAGTTCCACCCAACAACACATTACCCTTGGCTCCTCGACTTCTAGGGTAAGAGATGCCCCAAGGCTTTCCCAGGAAAAGTTTTAAAGTCAGTCCTTGTAGAAACCAGCTAGTTAGATAGAGAAGTAGGTATGTAGAGAGGTGGGTAGCTAAAGAGGTAGGTCATTAGAGAGGTGGGTCATTAGAGAGGTTGGTCAGACTTTAACCATGAGCAAGTGAGGAGCAGGAATTGGAAGAAGCCATTGGATGAGCAAGAAGCTTTCATGTTGGGGTAAGTAGAGGGGGCACAACTATGATTTCTGGGGATGGTTGTGCCTCTGTGGATTTCTGCTCTTCTTCTTGTATTTAGCTGGGTATATTATTTTATAATTATTGGTTAAAAAATGCCATGTACCCTCCTGGCAGTTCACGCTTATCTGTCCCAGTCCCATAAAGTCCAGTTCAGGGAGGAATATCTGCACTCAAATCTGATCTCTGCTCCGTGGCCTGAGAGTCCCAGGACCCTCAGTCTCTCAGTCTTGTACCTCTATCTGGTCCTGGAAACCCTCTGTGACTTATAATATCATCCTTATATTTTACAGGTGGGGGTACAGTATTCTTTATATAATCCAGCTCTTACATCCCCAACCTGCCTGAGGGACATGCCCGCCATGTTATAAATTATATTTAAATATTTGGGAGATTCAGGTGCTACTTTGACTACTTTGTCGGACAAAACAGATTCATTCTCCATTGTTTCCATTCTTTTCTCTCCAGTTTAAGGCTGAAGTTGAACTACTAATTGTGCATTTTGTGTGTCAATGTGTTGCAGTGTGCGACTGTCAGCACGGGGTGTGTAAAAGTGGCATTTCTGGGGATGGAAGTTGTATCTGTGAGACGGGCTATACGGGGCCCAAATGTGATCAAGGTAAGGGCCAGTCTATATTTATATATTTACTGTATATGGAGGATGTTGCTGTTTATAGAGAATATTATTATTAGTAGTGCAGGTCTGGGGGAATATGAGGCTGATACAGGGATTATTCTGCTGTAGGGCATTTATGGTATGATATATCAGCAAAAATCAGCGTAAGACTGGGCTATCTGGGGACCACCAAGGGCCTCAAGGGTCAACCAACCTAGTGACGGAGGCCCCCATTGTAAAGTCCCCCCCATTCCCTTCCCCACGGCATACAACATTCCCAGGCAGGCAGTTGGGTGTAGAGCCCACTAGGTTTCTCCAGTTACCCCCCACAGCCTAGCCCCACCCTTAAAAACAATTCTGTTATAAAACTGTTATTGAGATTGAGCTGGAGCATTTGGCTGCCAACTTGTAAAGTCTTCTTTATTCACCCCAATTTAAAATTGTGCCCAGTAGGGCCCATCCACAAGCACTGGCATCCCTGAGATTTAAGGGTTCCCTGTGTCCTAATAACCTGTGGGGCCAACACTGCCCCCTACTAAGTGTCTACCCTATGCAGCCAATAAGGAAAGGGCCCCCATGTCCCATCTCCAACTCACCCCTCATACATACAGCCCAGTTGAATATTAGGGAATATTAGTCTGCAGCAGGTTGGATAGAATTTCATTCCATTCCAGATATTTTATATGATCTGTTGTTCTTCCAGAATCTTCATCCTGCAAATCATTGGCTTGTGGTCCCAATTCCCGCTGTTTGATGACCAGTGGGAGATTAGCCTGCGCTTGTATGCCGGGATATAGTAGAACCAAGGGTCTCTGCCAACGTGAGTCCCATTCTTTTACTCTAAAACAGTTTGTGTTGAAAAAGTCCATCAGGTTCAAGTGAAAACTGCCTACCTGCCTTCTGATGAAGAGGAGGCAAAACCCCCATCTAAAGCCTCTCCAATTTGCCCCGTGGGGGATTCTTTCCTGACTCCAAGATACAATTGGACCAGTGTCAGGATCAGCTTTGTACTAAGACTTTATATCTGTAACCCTCTCCGACCCTTCCTTGTACCTATGAGATGTATCTCTATGTATCTGCTTTAAAACTTCACACTTTAAAGGACAAGCAAAACTGAATTTGGGAGGTAGGAGCCAATAGGGTAGGTACCCACAGTGAAGGCAGTTACAGGTCTATTCCCCAGGCTGGGGTTCATATTATGATACAAATGCACTAACCACTAATGTTTCCCAGTAGTCCCAAGTGCAGACTTACAACCCAATCCTTGTGCTGCGCTGCATGTGTGACAGGTAAGTAAGTTGGCGGCATGGCGCCCTGATAACATTTAGTGACACGGTTTTCTTCCACAAGCTACACCACCTCAAGGAAAAAATAGCAACTGAATGAATTGGGGGAGCTCTACTTATTGTCCCCCCCTTCTGAGAATTTGATTGTCCTCAAATGATGCCCTTATGTCTGATAGAATATTCTACCAGCGGCACACACTATTGCAGACCCCCACTAAATCCAAATAGATCCCAGATAGGCCCCCCTGTGCCCAACTAAATGTGTTGATTGACTCAATGTGCCCCTCATAAAGCTGATTGCTGCATATAAAGCCCATCTCAGGGACACAAAGCCTGAATAAGGGGGCAACACTAAGTACAAATACTCCATGTGTTACTTTAATGTGTAATTTTTTCCCAGCATCATTCATTAATGTTTTAGGGGTGCCATGTAGGTGTGTGTCCTTAATTACTGTGCCATTGCTCAGGTGCCCACTGGACCCTGGACTCACTGCCTGCAACTAACCTCCTTGGTGGAGCTCAGTACTGCTATACTACATAGAACTTACTGTAGGATACATTTACTGACACAACTTGCACAGGTCCAGTTGCCAGTAGCAACCAGTTATATATTTACTTTCAATTTCTTGTAGTATTAAGTGCCCCTCGTTGCTCTGCCATTCTCTCTTCTGCCACTTATTTCTCTGCCCCTCATTCTTATGTCCCTCGCTCCTTTGCCTCTCTCTCCTCTGCCACTTACTTATCTGCCCCTCACTCTTCTGCCCCTCGCTCCTCTGACCTTACTCCTCGCTCCTTTGCCCCTCGCTCCTCTGCCCCTCACTCCTCTGCCTCACCTTCCTCTGTCCCTCATTCCTTTGTCCCTCGCTCCTCTGCGCCTCTACCCCATGTTCCTCAGTCCCTCGCTCCTCTGCCCCATGTTTCTCTGCCCCTCACTCCTCTGCCCCTCACTCCTCTGCCCCTCACCCCTCTGCCCCTCGCCCCTCTGCCTCACCTTCCTCTGTCCCTTGTTCCTCTGTCCCTCGCTCCTCTGCCCCTCATGCTTCTGCCACTCGTTCCTCTGTCCTTCGTTTCTCTGTCTCTCGTTTCTCTGCTCCTTGCTCCTTGCTTCTCTGCCCCTCGCTCCTCTGCCCCTTACTCCTCATTCCTTTGCCCCTTGCTCCTCTGCCCCTCATTCCTCTGTCCCTCGCCGCCTGTAGCCCTTGTTCCTCTGTCCCTCACTTTTCTGCCCCTCATTCCTCTGTCCTTTGTTTCTCTGTCCCTCACTCCTCTGCCCCTCGCCCCTCTGCCCCTCGCTCGTCTGCCCCTCGCCCCTCTGCCCCTCGCTCGTCTGCCCCACGTTCCTCTGCCCCTCGCTCCTCTGCCCCTCATGCTTCTGCCGCTCATTCCTCTGTCCTCGTTCCTTTGCCCCTCGCCCCTCTGCCCCTTACTCCTCGTTCCTTTGCCCCTCACTCCTCTGCCCCTTACATCTCTGCCCATGTTCCTCTGCCCCTTGCTCCTCTGTCCCTCACCCCTCTGCACCTCTGCCCCTCACTCCTCTGCCCCTCACCTCTCTGCCCCATGTTCCTCTGCCCCTGGCTTCTCTGTCCCTCACCCCTCTGCCCCTTGCTCCTCTGCCCCACTTTCCTATGCCCCTCACTCCTCTGCTCCTCACGCTTCTGCCCCTCCTTCCTCTGTCCTTCCTTTCTCTGTCTCACATTTCTCTGTCCCTCACTCCTCACTTCTCTGCCCCTTACTCCTCGTTCCTTTGCCCCTCACCCTTCTGCCCCTTACTCCTTGTTCCTTTGTCTCTTGCTCCTCTGCTCCTCACGCTTCTGCCCCTTGTTCTTCTGTGCTTTGTTTCTCGGTCTCTTGTTTTTCTGTCCTTCACTCCTCGCTTCTCTGCCCCTTACTCCCTGTTCCTTTGCTCCTCATCCTCTGTCCCCTTACTCCTCGTTCCTTTGCCCCTCACTCCTCTGCCCCTTGTTCCTCTGACCTTCATTTCTCTGTCCCTCACTCCTTACCCCTCACTCCTATGCCCCTTGTTCTTCAGCCCCTCATTCCTATGTCTCTCGTTTCTCTGTCCCTCGCTCCTCTGTCCCTCACTCCTCTGCCCCTTGTTCCTCTGTCTCTAATTTCTCTGTCTTTCGTTCCTCTGCCTCTAGTTCCTCTGCCCCTCGTTCCTCTGCCCCTCATTCCTTGTCCCTCGCTGTTTGTATGAAGCAAGTGTTCCATTTGAGGGTACAGTATTGTAGACGTGACATGTCAGTGGTGCAAGAGAAGCTTTGCATGTGATGGGTAAGACTTAGGGATTGAGCAAATAACATTTTTTAAGCTGAGTATCTAACCAAACTAGTTGTAAAAGAACAGTAGGATTTAGGTGAATCCTGGATTGTGTGTACCCCCTTGTGGAGCCCCATCTCCTGGTTTATCAAATGAGAGCTCATTCCAAGTGTGTGGGAATTGCACAAATAGTGGATAAGATCAGTTTCTATTCAACACTGAGTGGGAACCTACGGCAATGGGGCCCTTTTGTTACCCCACTAACCCCCCTTTTCCTCCCTCAGCCCAGAATCCCTGCAAGCCATCGCCCTGCTCTATATTTGCCACCTGCACCAATGGGGGACCCCGCAAATTTACATGCACTTGTAAAGAGGGTTATTTTGGGGACGGCAAGATCTGTTCTCCTGTGAATCCTTGTTCCTTGAATTATGGGGGCTGCCCAGAAAACTCTACCAAATGTGTCTATCGGACCCCCGGAAAGGTATGTCTGCAACCATGGTAATCTGGGTGGGAGGTACACATAAAAAGCCGAGACCTGAGACTGAGGAGAAGTGCCAGGCACAACCCCTACTAATAATATCCCCCAATGAGAAGCAGTGTTGGACCGGGATCCTACAATGATCTCCCCTTCTCTCCCTTCTGCTCCTCCCCTCTGACACTTGCCCCACTGGCCGTCAGTCCAGCCCTGATGAGAAGGGACGGGATTCTCATGTCGTATGATAGTAACGGGGATTATTTACACACAAATGGAAATCAGGCACAATTCATCCTTGCACTTTTTATACCCTGCCCTGCACACTAAATGCATTGCTGCAAGTCTTGAGTTGTGCGAGGTGCAAAGAGTCCCTGCCACACAAGGAGTGTGAATAAGAACTGATGGGCATTGGGCACAATTGTATATTCACTAGTGTCCCAGTAGATGAACCCCCATTGTGTCCATCACTTGTTTCCTTGCAGTCCTATTGCAGCTGTAAGCCCGGAATGATCCAGAAAAAGGCTTCTACGGAATGTTATGCGCCCAGTGCCTGCGGCCTTCAGTCGTGTGACAGCAGCGCCCAATGCCAACCCACGCCAGCCGGAAAGTCACTGTGAGTTATTGTACAACCCGGGGGTTTGGATCAACGGTGCAGCCGCACACACAATTACATCACAAATTTGTATTTGGAATTTCACTGAACATGTAGAGCAACTGTCAGTACTATCTGCCATGTCTTTCCCACTTTAGTGCCAGTCCCACAACTGCACCACAACAGGACTGGCGCCACAATGTTTTATAGCTGACTGGATTCTATTGCTTTCCCAATCAGCACGTGTAACTGGGATTTGCACCCCTGGAACTATATCACCGTTACCCCCAATGTTTCTATATATCTGTAACCTTGTTATGAGCTAAGGGGGCCCAGTCTGAAGGCCAGTTAGGGGCAGATTTGGGGTGAGTGCTTATTTGTACCCTGGGTACCCCTGGAACTAAAGCAGGGTGACTGTTACCCCATTGTTTCTATATATCTGTAACCTTGTTATGAGCTAAGGGGGCCCAGTCTGAAGGTCAGTTAGGGGGAGATTTGGGGTGAGTGCTTATTTGTACCCTGCCTACCCCTGGAACTATAGCAGGGTGACACCCCAATGTTTCTATATATCTGTAACCTTGTTATGAGCTAAGGGGGCCCAGTCTGAAGGCCAGTTTGGGGGAGATTTGGGGTGAGTGTTTATTTGTACCCTGGGTACCCTGGAACTAAAGCAGGTGACTGTTACCCCATTGTTTCTATATATCTGTAACCTTGTTATGAGCTAAGGGGGCCCAGTCTGAAGGTCAATTAGGGGGAGATTTGGGGTGAGTGATTATTTGTACCCTGGGTACCCCTGGAACTATAGCAGGGTGACACCCCAATGTTTCTATATATCTGTAACCTTGTTATGAGCTAAGGGGGCCCAGTCTGAAGGCCAGTTAGGGGGAGATTTGAGGTGAGTGCTTATTTGTACCCTGGGTACCCCTGGAACTATAGCAGGGTGACTGTTACCTCAATGTTTCTATATATCTGTAACCTTGTTATGAGCTAAGGGGGCCCAGTCTGAAGGCCAGTTTGGGGGAGATTTGGGGTGAGTGTTTATTTGTACCCTGGGTACCCCTGGAACTAAAGCAGGGTGACTGTTACCCCATTGTTTCTATATATCTGTAACCTTGTTATGAGCTAAGGGGGCCCAGTCTGAAGGTCAGTTAGGGGGAGATTTGGGGTGAGTGCTTATTTGTACCCTGCCTACCCCTGGAACTATAGCAGGGTGACTGTTACCCCAATGTTTCTATATATCTGTAACCTTGTTATGAGCTAAGGGGGCCCAGTCTGAAGGTCAATTAGGGGGAGATTTGGGGTGAGTGATTATTTGTACCCTGGGTACCCCTGGAACTATAGCAGGGTGACACCCCAATGTTTCTATATATCTGTAACCTTGTTATGAGCTAAGGGGGCCCAGTCTGAAGGCCAGTTAGGGGGGGATTTGGGGTGAGTGTTTATTTGTACCCTGGGTACCCTGGAACTATAGCAGGGTGACTGTTACCCAATGTTTCTATATATCTGTAACCTTGTTATGAGCTAAGGGGGCCCAGTCTGAAGGTCAGTTAGGGGGAGATTTGGGGTGAGTGATTATTTGTACCCTGGGTACCCCTGGAACTATAGCAGGGTGACTGTTACCCCAATGTTTCTATATATCTGTAACCTTGTTATGAGCTAAGGGGGCCCAGTCTGAAGGTCAGTTAGGGGGAGATTTGGGGTGAGTGATTATTTGTACCCTGGGTACCCCTGGAACTATAGCAGGGTGACACCCCAATGTTTCTATATATCTGTAACCTTGTTATGAGCTAAGGGGGCCCAGTCTGAAGGTCAGTTAGGGGGAGATTTGGGGTGAGTGCTTATTTGTACCCTGGGTACCCCTGGAACTATAGCAGGGTGACACCCCAATGTTTCTATATATCTGTAACCTTGTTATGAGCTAAGGGGGCCCAGTCTGAAGGTCAGTTAGGGGGAGATTTGGGGTGAGTGATTATTTGTACCCTGGGTACCCTGGAACTATAGCAGGGTGACACCCCAATGTTTCTATATATCTGTAACCTTGTTATGAGCTAAGGGGGCCCAGTCTGAAGGTCAGTTAGGGGGAGATTTGGGGTGAGTGATTATTTGTACCCTGGGTACCCCTGGAACTATAGCAGGGTGACACCCCAATGTTTCTATATATCTGTAACCTTGTTATGAGCTAAGGGGGCCCAGTCTGAAGGCCAGTTAGGGGGAGATTTGGGGTGAGTGCTGCTCTTGGTACCCCTCTTAGATAGGGGAGATTCACCCTTCACTGATCCTGCCAGCTTTGGTTGCCCATGAGTGTTGGAGCTGTGTGTAATGTGTAACAGATTGTGTGTATATAAGTGTTATATACTATATATGTTTGTATGTGTGTAAGTTTGTGTTGTTATTGGCAGTTACAGACAATTGGGGGAGTTTTCGTTCTATAACCCTGCGCTTTGTCCCATAGGTGCGTGTGTGAGGACTGGGAGATCGGGGATGGGAGAAGGTGCTATGGGACAATATTAAATCAGATTGTGATGCTCAATAAAAACATTCCGCAAGTACGGAAACTGACCGGAGCCCTGAGGATATTAGGTAAGAAACTGCCAGTGTGTGTGTCAGTCTCTGATATAATATTCCCATGTGTGTAACTACATATTGACTTTTCTTCACTATATCACATCTCATTACTATTGACCTAGCTATGGGGGCCCTGTATCCCCCCACAAAAGTGTTTCCTCACCCTCCTCCCCCGGCCAGAATCATGGGTGACCCACAGCGAAAAAGGAAATCGCACCATTGGTGACCAGTGATTTTATGTTCACTTGGGTCACCCACCGGCTCCCTGTAGATGAAGCACTACCAGGCCACAACCCCCTAATATATATGGTTCTGTGACCATATGAAGGCGCAAGGCTGCAGGCTGAGTTATACAGGGAACTCTGAGTATCACTCATGTGTTATAAGGGATAATGTACCCCCTACTGTAAATGATAAGGATATTAGAAGTCACTGAGGGGTTGTTCTGTGACCATATAAAGGCACAAGGCTGCAGGCTGAGTTATACAGGGAACTCTGAGTATCACTCATGTATTATAAGGGATAATGTACCCCCTACTGTAAATGATAAGGATATTAGAAGTCACTGAGGGGTTGTTCTGTGACCATATAAAGGCACAAGGCTGCAGGCTGAGTTATACAGGGAACTCTGAGTATCACTCATGTATTATAAGGGATAATGTACCCCCTACTGTAAATGATAAGGATATTAGAAGTCACTGAGGGGTTGTTCTGTGACCATATAAAGGCACAAGGCTGCAGGCTGAGTTATACATGGAACTCTGAGTATCACTCATGTATTATAAGGGATAATGTACCCCCTACTGTAAATGATAAGGATATTAGAAGTCACTGAGGGGTCTGTGACCATATAAAGGCGCAAGGCTGCAGGCTGAGTTATACATGGAACTCTGAGTATCACTCATGTATTATAAGGGATAATGTACCCCCTACTGTAAATGATAAGGATATTAGAAGTCACTGAGGGGTCTGTGACCATATAAAGGCGCAAGGCTGCAGGCTGAGTTATACATGGAACTCTGAGTATCACTCATGTATTATAAGGGATAATGTACCCCCTACTGTAAATGATAAGGATATTAGAAGTCACTGAGGGGTTGTTCTGTGACCATATAAAGGCACAAGGCTGCAGGCTGAGTTATACAGGGAACTCTGAGTATCACTCATGTATTATAAGGGATAATGTACCCCCTACTGTAAATGATAAGGATATTAGAAGTCACTGAGATAATGTAGTGTAAATAATAAAAGATAATGAAAGAAGGCAACAAGCGTTTGATATTGTGCAATGGTGTTTTGTTATTTTATTATGAAACAGAAGAGGGCTGTGCCCTGACTTTGAGAAAATTCGGACCCTTCACTGTGTTTGTCCCTTACACCAAGCTGCGCAATGTAAATGTGAGTATTTTCCGGTAGTGCTTCATTTTTGTGAAATATTATCTCCGCTGGAGGGAAACAGGAGTTTTGAATCCCGGACCTTTTTTATTATAAAACCATAGATTTCTTTACCCCGGTCTTGTGGATGAACACAGAGTGCCATTAGCTGTTCCAGGGACCTTTCTCCTTTTCAATTTCTGGGCTTCCCATTCTCTGATATGTCCAAATACAGTGTACAAGCTTCAACTGGTTTACTATAGCCCTTAGGTTCTCACACCGAGCGCCTACTCCCCCTAATCCCAGCAAAGTGCAGCCCCCTCTTCCTTCAGACTGGCTCAGCCATGTGTACGGCCATCACATCAGGCCAAATGGGTTTAGTTCTTACAGTGGAATTTCCTTACAGGATAGTTTGGATTTAACTTGTAACTGGGTTTTATATGAAATCAAACAAAGTATGTTGGATCCAGTTAGAGTGTGAGGACTTGGTGTCTATGTTTCACCCCACAATTGTATTTGTCAGAATACAGGCACCTCTATAGCTACATCATTGTCCTCAAATAAGGAAACTTTCGATACATTGCCCTGTTATACAGAAGTGTATCAGCACAGGGAATGGGTGTTTGCATTGAAGTAATGAGCTTTGATTGGTTCTGCAGGAAACCTGGGCCAGACAACTGTGCAAACTCCATATTGTTCCAGGTCAGCACTTGGCCTCTGACCTAAAGCAGCGGAAACTCTGGACCCTTAGTGGTGAATTCTTGGTGTTTAACCAGAAGGTATGTGTTACTTTTATTGTTCAGCTAAAGGGAGCACCTGCCTTACATGCTACTGGTCAAATGGCCAGACAAAATGTGTCACCCTACATCCACAAACATTATATTCTGATTATCATGGTATTCCAGCATTCAGTCTACAGTGTGGGTCACAGAGAAAATTAGAAATATTATTGGAACAAATGGATCCATTAATTCCACTGATTCTTTTCTAGCTCCATTCCAAATAATGTCGAGCCTCTTTGACCCCCAACCTACAGTTCCCTTTACATTGAGGCAAAGGAAAAAGACAGACACAACAATAATGAGAATAGACATAACTAATAAAAGATGTGGAACAGTCCTTTCTGTAACTTCTTGCTGGAGTGGAAGGACTTGAGAAGATGAAGCCAATAACTCACTAACCCTCTGATAGAAGCTGCAAGGAATTAGATGGAGAAAGCCCACCTTCTTTTTCAGTAGCTTACCATTCAGATAGTGAACCTAGAACTGATGTGCGTCCCACTAACTACATGAGGGAAAGGAAAACAAAGACAATGGTGAGTGATGTTCCATTTGGAAGTCCATGGGAACATTTGAGAAGCAGAAAAATTTGTGAAACAAATTGAAGTCACCAGGGAGTGTCTGGTAAAAAAAAGTCAACAGGCGATGTCTGGTGAAAAACAATGCCCTAACTATGGCTCCTGGGTATCCTAAACATTTACTAAATGATGCCAAGCCAGGCAGTGATGGCCCCAGGCTGCCAAAAATGGGGACAATTTGCTCACAGGCATCAAAGGCAGCATCCCCAATAAACTCAAGGACGAAAGGTGAACTCCAGTGGTGAAGTATCTCAAAATGGGACCACCTCAGTGGCAAGTAAGAACAGAGACAATGGGGAAGTCATTTTGAGGGTGTGATATTGGCTTGAATTAGAATTGCTTCAGTTTGTGAAGTTGCTCAGTAATCTGAATACTGCCATGTGATAACTAGTTCCTCCTGTGACCATCTATGAATAGTCTTCCCTGGAAAGCACTCACAGGAAACATCTGATACAATAGTTTACTTGGTTTTTAAATAAGGGAACAATCTGCATAAAGTAAGCCACAGGGCCAATGTCTCACTATCTTAACAGATACTCAGCCATGGTGTAACCCAATGGATGTCACAGTAGGGACCTCCAACATGTCCAATGTCCCACTAACTTAACACATACTCAGCCATGGTGTAACCCAATGGATGTCACAGTAGGGACTTACAACATGTCCATTGTCCGACTAACTTAACAGATACTCAGTCATGGTGTAACCCAATGGATGTCATAGTAGGGACTTACAACATGTCCAATGTCCCACTAACTTAACAGATACTCAGCCATGGTGTAACCCAATGGATGTCATAGTAGGGACTTACAACATGTCCAATGTCCCACTAACTTAACAGATACTCAGCCATGGTGTAACCCAATGGATGTCATAGTAGGGACTTACAACATGTCCAATGTCCCACTAACTTAACAGATACTCAGCCATGGTGTAACCCAATGGATGTCACAGTAGGGACCTCCAACATGTCCAATGTCCCACTAACTTAACACATACTCAGCCATGGTGTAACCCAATGGATGTCACAGTAGGGACTTACAACATGTCCATTGTCCGACTAACTTAACAGATACTCAGTCATGGTGTAACCCAATGGATGTCATAGTAGGGACTTACAACATGTCCAATGTCCCACTAACTTAACAGATACTCAGCCATGGTGTAACCCAATGGATGTCACAGTAGGGACCCCCAACATTTCCAATGTCCCACTAACTTAACACATACTCAGCCATGGTGTAACCCAATGGATGTCACAGTAGGGACCTCTGAAAAACTTAGTGACAGGTAGGCACCAATCCGAACTATAATGTGGAATCCAGGAACCAAAATTGTATTTTACAAAATGCAAATCTTATTTCACATTCCCACAGTAGGAACCTACAACATACCCCAATGCACCAACAGCTAAACAGTCAGTTCCCTACATTTAAGGGGAATTCCATCCAAAAAGGTTTATTGGTTTGAGGAAGGAAATCTATTTGTGAGCAATATACATTCATTAAAACATTTTAGTAGTTTAATAGGAATGTATAATATCATGTCAGTCAGTCTGTCTCTGCACTGCTGAAAACATGGAGTTGTTGCTTCAGATTCCATGAATTCCAGTCCCTTACAACAATCGTATCACTTACTCTCTAAAGGAATTCAGTTTGGGATCAAGGCCCGACATTAAATACAGGATCCAAACGACTGACCTTCCGGCATCCAATGGGATCATCCATATTATCAATAACCTCATAGAAAATGGGAGAACTGAAGCTTCAGAAACTCGTCAGGTACAGAACTGGTTTCCCTTCTATATTATTGATAATTAGCTACTTGTAAATGATACCTTCAAACATTCTGTCTGGTATCTGTATATAAGGGATTACTGAGAGAGCTCTAAAGCCAGACAAAATGCCATTAGCTGCTACTTATCAGATCTCCAGCTGCTTATTAGCGATTTCAATGTATTTGACTTAATGAGGCTGAGCTGAGAGGGGGAAATCTCACTGCGCCCAGAACTGAAAATCACATCTACACCCAAAGCTCCATCTGTAGTTGTGGCATTAGATGTGTCTAGTTCCTGCTATCAAACTGTAGTGTACCAATGTGTGTTGGGTGTATTCGGGGGACTTTTGTTGAAGGTGTGGGTGAAGGGGTCTCTGGACTAACTAGAGGGTGTTTGTTTGACCCCCAGAAAACCATTGGAGATATTCTTGCTAATAATGAAGAATTCAGCAGATTCGAGACATTACTGGAGGTGAGTTGGGGACATGGAATTAAGGATTGAGGTGAGATGGGGAAATGGGATTAGAGATGGAAGTTAGATGGGGACATAGGATTAGAGATGGAAGTTAGATGGGGACATAGGATTAGAGATGGAGGTGAGATGGGGACATGGGATTAGAGATGGAGGTGAGATGGGGACATGAGATTAGAGATGGAAGTGAGATGGGGACATGAGATTAGAGATGGAGGTGAGATGGGGACATGAGATTAGAGATGGAAGTGAGATGGGGACATGAGATTAGAGATGGAAGTGAGATGGGGACATGAGATTAGAGATGGAGGTGAGATGGGGACATGAGATTAGAGATGGAAGTGAGATGGGGACATGAGATTAGAGATGGAAGTGAGATGGGGACATGGGATTAGAGATGGAGGTGAGATGGGGACATGGGATTAGAGATGGAGGTGAGATGGGGACATGAGATTAGAGATGGAGGTGAGATGGGGACATGGGATTAGAGATGGAGGTGAGATGGGGACATGGGATTAGAGATGGAGGTGAGATGGGGACATGAGATTAGAGATGGAGGTGAGATGGGGACATGAGATTAGAGATGGAAGTGAGATGGGGACATGAGATTAGAGATGGAAGTGAGATGGGGACATCGGATTAGAGATGGAAGTGAGATGGGGACATGAGATTAGAGATGGAAGTGAGATGGGGACATCGGATTAGAGATGGAAGTGAGATGGGGACATGAGATTAGAGATGGAAGTGAGATGGGGACATCGGATTAGAGATGGAAGTGAGATGGGGACGTGGGATTAGAGATGGAGATGAGATTGGGACATGGGATTAGAGATGGAGGCGAGATGGGGACATGGAATTAGAGATGGAAGTCAGATGGGGATATGATATTCCCCATGGGATACTTGCATGCGCATAATAAAAAGATGCCCTGAACTGCTCATCATGCATGTGACGTCGCATGTGCGTTATGCGCATGCAAGTGACACAAGATGGCTGCTCACACTGTGTATTCCCTCCCGGTGCAGGTAGCCTAGAACTGGCAGGGGGTATTTTTTTAACAAATAAATCTCTAGCCCTCACCTTTGGTTGGGGATAACATTTTTACCCAACAGGTGCCCTTTAATACTCCGGAAATTTTAGTTTCTTCCTTAAAAATGTACAACTACTGGATTAAAACAACATTTTAGATGAATACATTTAGCAGCAGATTTATCAAATCATTCAAAACCAGTGGAATTTTCAGAGGTATATTCATTCAATGGTAAACTCAAACTTTTACTCACTGATAAATACTCCTCCTCGTGAGTTTTTGGCACGATCCACGCTTTTTAAGAAAAGGCAACTGCCGTGTAAATATGCTGAGTGGTTTCAAGCTTAGGCAATGGCACATTACGCTACCATATTTATACGGAGGTCAGTTTTTCTAAAAAACCACATTGTGGACTGCACCAAAAACACAGCAAAAACTGCATGTGTGTCCATGCACTAACTGCTGCACTGCAAGTTGGAGTGATATCATCCCCCCCAGCAGCCCATCAGCTCCCTAACACAAGATAACAGCTGCCTGGTAGATCTAAGAACAACACTCAATAGTAAAATCCAGGTCCCACTGAGACACATTCAGTTACATTGAGTAGAAGAAACAACAGGCTGCCAGAAAGCAGTTCCATCCTAAAGTGCAGGCTCTTTCTGAAATCACATGACCAGGCAAAATGAGCTGAGATGCACCTACACACCAATATTACAACTAAATACACTTGCTGCTTCAGGAATGACATTTTATATTGTACAGTCAATTATTTGCAGTGTAAACAGTGTCATTTAGAGATAAAAACGACACAAATCATGATAGAATTACTACAACAAACTTAAAGGGGAACCCTGCATCCAGACTTCTTTCATTTCCTACATCTCTAAGGCTGGAACTACACGATGCGACTTCATCAGATCCAACACGATGAGAGGAATATTATATTATAACCCAAATGTTGCCAATAATAAACAGTAACACATGCAAAATAGAAAATAGTTTGTAGAATGTGCCCTCTCATATATTTGGGCATTTATTATTCATCTCTGCAGTTAGATAATAAATACACTCCTTCTAAAAAACATGTCCAATGAAATTCCTGATTTAGTGCTAGTGGGACCCTCTCCTTCACTTGGGGGCACATTTACTTTGCTCGAGTGAAGGAATAGAATAAAAAAAACTTCGAATTTCGAATGTTTTTTTTGGCTACTTCGACCATCGAATTGGCTACGATTCTGAATCGAGCCATTCGAACTAAAAATCATTCGAATATTTGACCATTCGATAGTCGAAGTACTGTCTCTTTAAAAAAAACTTCGACCTCCTACTTCGCCACCTAAAACCTACCGAGGTGCAATGGAAGGTCCCCATAGGCTTTCTAACAATTTTTTGGTCGAAGAAAAATCATTCAATCGATGGATTAAAATCCTTTGAATCGTTCTATATTCGAAGTCGAAGGATTTACATTCGGCAGTTGAATATGGAGGGATAATTTAGCCTCGATATTCGACCATATGTAAATGTGCCCCTTAGTCTTCCTTCACTATAGTCAATAGTCAATCATGTTGAGAAGCAATTTATTTCCCCCTTTTCCCTACGTTCTTTCAGAACTGTGACTTGCCACCAATATTGAATCAACACGGCTCATTTACTGTATTTGTTCCAAGCAACGAAGCAATAGACGCCCTGAGAGACGGGAGGCTCATTTATCTCTTGACTAAGGTGAGACAAGGAAATAATATGGGGGTTTGTTCCGAGCTCTGGGCACCTCTGCCCTCCTGCCCCATATATTCATTTATCTGCCAATTTTCCTCTATGTTTTGCCTCATTCAAAGTGTCATTGGCACCAGGAATTTGTTCCAGTTCATTCCCAACCTGTGGGCCTGACCTTACTGGCTGCACCCAACCTCCCAAAGACTATGAGAGCTTGATAAATCTTCAATCACTCTTTGCAACTGCTTGTTTGAGTTCACCCAGAGCATTCCCTGGAACTATAGCAGGGTGACACCCCAATGTTTCTATATATCTGTAACCTTGTTATGAGCTAAGGGGGCCCAGTCTGAAGGTCAGTTAGGGGGAGATTTGGGGTGAGTGCTTATTTGTATCCTGGGTACCCCTGGAACTATAGCAGGGTGACACCCCAATGTTTCTATATATCTGTAACCTTGTTATGAGCTAAGGGGGCCCAGGCTGAAGGTCAGTTAGGGGGAGATTTGGGGTGAGTGTTTATTTGTACCCTGGGTACCCCTGGAACTATAGCAGGGTGACACCCCAATGTTTCTATATATCTGTAACCTTGTTATGAGCTAAGGGGGCCCAGTCTGAAGGTCAGTTAGGGGGAGATTTGGGGTGAGTGTTTATTTGTACCCTGGGTACCCTGGAACTATAGCAGGGTGACACCCCAATGTTTCTATATATCTGTAACCTTGTTATGAGCTAAGGGGGCCCAGTCTGAAGGTCAGTTAGGGGGAGATTTGGGGTGAGTGCTTATTTGTACCCTGGGTACCCCTGGAACTATAGCAGGGTGACACCCAATGTTTCTATATATCTGTAACCTTGTTATGAGCTAAGGGGCCCAGTCTGAAGGTCAGTTAGGGGGAGATTTGGGGTGAGTGATTATTTGTACCCTGGGTACCCCTGGAACTATAGCAGGGTGACACCCCAATGTTTCTATATATCTGTAACCTTGTTATGAGCTAAGGGGCCCAGTCTGAAGGTCAGGTAGGGCGAGATTTGGGGTGAGTGCTTATTTGTACCCTGGGTACCCCTGGAACTATAGCAGGGTGACACCCCAATGTTTCTATATATCTGTAACCTTGTTATGAGCTAAGGGGCCCAGTCTGAAGGTCAGGTAGGGCGAGATTTGGGGTGAGTGCTTATTTGTACCCTGGGTACCCCTGGAGGGGGTGACTGTTACCCCAATGTTTCTATGTATCTGTTAAATAAAGACTTTATGACAGGTTTGGTGTTTAAAATGCCAGTTATTGCAGAGAACCAATGACTTTGTCTAGCAAATAGACATACTGTATGAATATATATGAATACATGGCAGATGGGCTGAGGATATATAAGAGAATTGTTTGCCACCAGTTAAATCCCCTTTAATAAATTAACCATGTATTTTGTTTCAGGCGAAGCATAAGCTCCTGGAGTTAGTGAAGTACCACATTTCCTCCGTGGCAGCGGTGAGTGAGACTTTTCTTTTTTATTGTAACTTATAAATTTTCTTTTTCTTTCGAAAAAGCAGAGAGGAATGTCATATTTGTACAGTCTTTTCATATGAATCTCAATGGATAACATGAAAGCTTGGTTACAAACATACGTACACTGCTTATTGCCATGACTAATGATATACATGATAGACTGTATGTAGGGCAATTAGTAAATAAACATTCAGAAAAAAAAGAAAACTCAAAAATAGAAAACAAAAAAAGAGAGGAAACACAAGGGGGCCGATTCACCAAGCTCGAGTGAAGGATTCGAAGTTAAAAAACTTCGAATTTCGAAGTTTTTTTTGGGCTACTTCGACCATCGAATGGGCTACTTCGACTACGACTACGACTTCGAATCGAAGGATTCGAAGTAAAAATCGTTCGACTATTCGACCATTCGATAGTCGAAGTACTGTCTCTTTAAAAAAACTTCGACCCCCTAGTTCGCCATCTAAAAGCTACCGAAGTCAATGTTAGCCTATGGGGAAGGTCCCCATAGGCTTGGCTAACTTTTTTTGATCGAAGGATATTCCTTCGATCGTTGGATTTAAATCCTTCGAATCGTTCGATCGAAGGAATTATCCTTCGATCATTCGATCGAACTATCTGCGCTAAATCCTTCGACTTCAATATTCGAAGCCGAAGGATTTTAATTCCTAATCGAATATCGAGGGTTAATTAACCCTCGATATTCGACCCTTAGTGAATCGGCCTCTTGGTGTTGAATAAAACAATTGTTGATGTTTAACCACTAGTGTTTGAAGTTTGGGTTCCATTTAGCCTCAATTGAGATGCGAGTAGCCGAGAGCAGCTGGTTGGTCAATTTTTGTGCGTGCTTTGGAAGTTGTTTATAGGGTTTCCCAAAAGTAGTTAAGACTGCATTTATATAGGGTTTGGAGTGTGATCTGACACAGTAAACTTATAATTTCATCCCAGAATGTTTGTATTTGGGGGCAAAACCAAAATATATGAGGTCAATTTCCCTGGTGCCCACATCATCTCCAACAGTGGGAAAGAGTTCCCGGGAATAATCTGGGAAGTTTAGCTGGTGTATGTTACCAAAACATGAGTATTTTTCCTGTTGCCTGACACAGGTGATCCCACGTTTAGAGTGGTCCCATAAAGCATCCCATTCTTTTGCATCCATTGTCCTCCCTATATAATCATCCCATTTTTGCATGTATTTGTGTTTATACCCTGTTTCTAAGAATGGGTTGATTAGTAGCTTGTAGATGGGGGAAATGAAACCTTTCTGAGGGAGACCATGGACTGCCATGCACTCAAAAGAGGTGAGTGAGTCGTCTCTATTTACCACCAGTATAGGAGCATAGTAATGTCTTAGCTGAAGATATTCATACCATAGTAGAGACCTGGGGCCTTATCATTTAGGGTTTCTCTCAGTGGGAAAGTACCCTTGGCCTGTATGGTCATATCTCTTAGAGTGAAAAAAGGGGTAGCTTTCCAGGGTTGCATATATTGTAAGGGTAGTGCTGGCTGGAACTGAGGGTTGCCCTGATGGGAGGGTAACAAGGATGGATTTTTTAGGCTTGTCTTTTCCCAAAACTGACCAAATCCACGCATTAGGATGATATGGTTGAAAGTGGTATGTGTCAGTGTTTTTCCATTTGATATCAGAAGACCAATGTGACCATGCCAATAACTGATGGATCTGGGCTGCTTCATAGTAATATAAAAGCTGTGGTACACCCATGCCACCAAATTGAATTGGGGCTGTAAGAGTTTTTCTGTTTATTCTATGTCTCTTTTTTACCCATATGAAGGTGTGGAATAGTGTCTGGATTTCCTTTAACACTGCCTGGGGGATAGGAATAGGCAAGGTCTCAAAGAGATAAAGATATTTTGCAAGGATGGACATTTTTAGAAAAGTGATTCTACCCAGCCATGATATTCTGCAGATTTCTAGAGTTTAAGCTTTGTCTCTTGTATCAGGGAGGGTAAATTGCATTTAAAAAGGTCTTCATATTTGGGTGTGATACGCACTCCTAGGTAGGTGATATAATCTTTCTTCCAGTTTTACTTAAAGGTTGCCAGTAGGGCGTCCAGGGCTGGGGTAGGAATATATAAAGGGAGTGCCTCAGTCTTGGTTACATTAATTTTGTATCCAGAAAGAGTGCTATATGTGTCCAAAAGCTTATGCAGGGAAGGAAGAGATACTTGGGGGCTGGTGATTGTTAGAAGTACATTGTCTGCAAAGAGAGTTATTTTATGATGGTTAGGTCCAACCTCTACTCCCTTAATGTCTACATGGTTGTGTATATGGGCAGCTAGCTGTTCTAGGCTAAGTGCATAGAGAAAGGGGCGAAAGAGGGCAACCCTGCCTAGTGCCGTTTGAGATCCTAATGGGGTTATTGGAATGACCTGGCAGTTTTAGATAAGCAGTGGGATTGTTATAGAGGGCTTGTAAGGCTTGAAGGAAAGGGCCATTTAGATTAAGGTGTTAGGGAAGGGTAAATAGGTAGGACCAATCAAGGCGGTCAACCAGCTTCTCTGTATCTAAACTTAATATTAGGGATTGTTTTTCTGTGTATTTAATATATCGAGTAGGTTGATTACTCACCTTGTGTTATCTCCAGCTTTGTGACCCAGAATAAAGCCCACTTGGTCCACACAATTAGCTAAGAGTTTGGAAATAACTTCAGATCCGTATTAAGTATAGCGATGAGCCTGTAGTTAGTGCATATGGTTGGATCTTTGCCATCATTTGGAATTAGTTTGAGAAATGAGGTAAGATCTATGGAGGGGATTGGAGTTCCCTGAAGGTAGCTGTTATATAATTTGGTGAGATAGGGCAGGAGAGTGAGGTGAAATTGCTTGTAGTATTGATAGGTTAGCCCATCTGGGCCTGGGTCCTTGTTATTAGGAAGGGTTTGAAGTGTGCCCAAGATCTCTTCTTGTGTAATTTCTGCATTGAGGGTTTCTAAATCATTTTCCTGGAACCTAGGCATGTTTGCTTGTTGGAAAAATTCTGATAACAAAAAGGCTACTCGAGGAGAGTCTGGCTTCTAATTCTGTCTTACATTAAGTAGTATTTGTGGAACTGAGCTGATATTTGGTCAGGATTGTAGATTAGTGCTCCAGATTCATTCATAGTTTATGTGCTAAAAGGGTGTGTTGCTTATTTCCTTTTTCATAGTAAGTTTGCTTGGTCCATATCCGTGCTTTCTTGATGATGGTTTCTTTTTGAATTCAGAGTTGTTTGTGTGTGTCTATGAAGTGTCTCAGATGGATTGTCGTTGTATAGGGACTCCAAGTTTTTTAACTGAGATAGGAGGTTGTGTTGTAATTGAGTTTACTGCTTTTTCCTGAGGGAGGATAAAGCTATAAAGTGGCCACTCATAGTAGCATTATGGGCTTCCCAGAGAGTTGTTGTGATCGAACTGAACTTTCATTTATGGTATTCTTTCAACATTGCCTCCATTTTGCCAAAGGTTTCTGGGTCATTCAATATAGTTTCGTTGAGCCTCTTGTGTGCTGTTTTGGGTGGGGGTGTTGTGTAGATCAAGTCAGTACAACTGAAGAATGATCTGAACATGTGATTGCTGATATATCAGAGGTGTAGTGGAGTAGGAATTTTGTGCATTGCTGAGTAAAATGTGTATTGTCGACTCTGTGGATGGTCAATGCACCATGAGTCAAATAAGGCTGCATTATTTAATAGTTGTCTGAATCCTCTAGACAGTATATGGGAGTTTTTATCTGGTGTACGTTAGTGAACTAAGAAGTAAACAAAATAGAGCAAAAAATAGAAATCGAAAAAAAAGGATATATAGTAATGTCAGTAACAAACCCAAACACCTGGTCGGTGCGAGTTTTTGGAGATTAATCCATGCTCCCCAGGAGGGGGTTTGGGACAAGAGTCATGGAGAGGTATGTCTAAATGAATCTCCGTAGGAAGTGGTTCAAGTCTATAGCATAATGGGTGTTGGGTATGTAGGGATGTGAAAATCTTAGACACCCTTACCCATTACAGACAGGCACATCCCTAGTTATATGGACACCTCAGTGGGTCCTTATGGGGACCTTGTGCTTATGTCATCCCTGCAGTTCACACAGTGGATGCTAGAGGCACTGTGATATAATATAAAAGGGCTTGAAAGCCATGCGGTAGGGGCCATTGCTGCTGAACCTTTCCTCTGTTAGGCCACAGAGGTTAGGAGTGGTGGAATTCATCCTGAGTTTAGTGAAGTGATAGTTATACCCTTTAATAGATCACTCTAGGAGTGATAGATAGGGTATTTAGTTGAGCAGCTCAAAGCTCCGCCGAGGAGATTAGAGGGATTAAGATCCCGGGTATTACTGACCCCATAGTAGGGCCAAAGTGTTAAACTCAGGGAAGTAAGAGTTTCTGAGTTCCACTTAATGTAATCCTGAAGATTGGGGAAATACCTTCGAACAAGCTGCATTGTTCTCTACATGTACTCCTTACTCCTCAGAGAGTTGTTCTATATTCATACAGTGAGTATATTGTGTTACCTTGATTGATCTCTGTTTTACTCTATGTTTCATGCTCCATGGCGAACTCTGGTTTTGGTTAATAAACTCCGTTTATTGTTTAAGCAAAAAAAAAAACTGGCGCCCAATCTCTTGTGCATTGCACACAATTACAGTTACACTATACCCTGCCTCCACCTCGCTGCGAGGGCTTACCCCTGAGAAAGAGAGCTCATCTGTGGTCCCAGCCCACAAAGGAAAGTAGCTGAAACTGTCTTCACATAAACAGTTTACTATAGCGCTACAGGTATATGAACCGTCAAGGGTAGATTGAATCAGGAGATGTATCAGTACTTTTCCTCAGCCTGGTTTAGGAGAGTCGCTTCTATGGTCCGAAGAAGGTCGGGCTTAAAGGAATTGTTCAGTGTAAAAATAAAAAGTGGGTAAATAAATAGGCTGTGCAAAATAAACAATGAATCTAATATAGTTATTTAGCCAAAAATGTAATGTATAAAGGCTGGAGTGAGTGGATGTGTAACATAATAGCCAGAACACTACTTCCTGCTTTTCAGCTCTCTTGGTTTACACTGACTGGTTACCCTGGATACCAGCCAGTAACCAATCAGAGACTTGAGGGGGGGGGGAGACATGTCTGTTGCTTTTGAATCTGAGCTGAATGCTGAGGATCAATTATAAACTCACTGAACAGTTATGTCCCATGTGACCCCCCTTATAGTCACTGACTAACTCAGAGTTAGAGAGCTGAAAAGCAGGAAGTAGAGTTCTGGCTATTATGTTACACATCCACTCACTCCAGCCTTTAAACATTACATTTTTGCCTAACTAACTATATTAGATACAATTATTATTTGGCACAGACTATTTATTTACCCAGTTTTTACTTTACACTGAACTGTTCATTTAATGCATTGTGCCGGTCGCTGTTGAGATGCCGATCCGTGGACTTGTTGCCATTGAGGGTGAAGTGCAGGTGTCATTGGTGCCTTTCAAGTTGGTGGATGGCTCATGTTGCAGGCCTACGGCAACAAGGAAGTGTTGAGCCTTGTCTGGATCCTGCAGGACATATGTGTGTCCACAATGTTGTGCAAACAATTTAAAGGGATATCCCCAGCAATATGGGATTTCCATTTCCCTAAGGCGTTGAGTAACTTGTTTGAGATCCCTCCATTTACCCAGGGTGATTGGCGAAAGATCTGCAAAGATCTGGACTTTGTGGTGATTTCCGCATTAGAGCGGGCATGAGTGAGGATCAGTTCTTTCTGTCTGAAGTAGTGCGGACAGGTTACTATATCTCTGGGTGGCTTAGTTGGGGGAGGCTTTTGGCCTATTGAGCGATGAGCCCAAGATTCCATTAGTCTGGTGTGGGTTAGGGCAAATCACAGAAAAGAGGCCGTCAAGGTAGTTTGGTATATCTTTCGCCGATATGTCTTCTGGCAATCCCCAGATTCTGAAGTTTTGCCTCCTAGACCTGTTTTCCACTGAACCCTTAGTTTTTCTTTGGTTTTTGGTATTATATCTATGGAAAATTATTTTACCCAATGAAATCATGTACAACACATTGAGGCATTAGAGAATAAGCCCCTTATGGTGGCACCTATAGACACGATTGGACAATCATAACACTTCTATTTTCTATTGCTATCAGATCTCTGCTGACAGGCTTATTACAATGCCGACTATTTTAACCACTGCCAATGAAATCATAAAGCTTAACGTCACAGAAGATGTAAGTACCCAAAAGTCTGTGCAGTTTAACCATTTAACCGTTTATAGAGACACAATGGAACAGATTAGATATAGAATGGAACAGAATAGGGATAGAATTTATCAGAATTGAAATTCAATGGAACAGAGTAGAGATGTAACGGATCAGAATAGAGAAAGCATGAAACGGAATAAATACGCAATGGAACAGAATAAAGAGACAATGGAACAGAATAGCAATGCAATGAACAGAACAGAGATACAATGAGACAAATAAAGATTTAGAAAAAGAGCAGAACAGAGATATAATGGAACAGAATAGAGATTTAATGGAAAAGAATAGAGATTTAATGGAACAGAATAGAGATTTAATGGAACAGAATAGAGATATAATGGAACAGAATAGAGATATAATGGAAGAGAGTAGAGATAGAGTGGAACAAAATAGAGATATAATGGAAGAGAGTAGAGATAGAGTGGAACAAAATAGAGATACAATGGAATAGAAGAGATGTAATGGAAGAGCCCTTGTGTCTTTCTTTCCTTTTCTGCTCGGTACTTTGGACAGGGAAGAATCACTCTTGGGGTGTCCAGTGTCCCAATTGGTCGAACTGATATCGTGGCTTCCAATGGAATCATACATACCCTAGATGGCATATTGATCCCTGACACCATTTTGCCGATTTTGCCTCATCAGTGTATGGAAACGTTTCAGAAAACCATCACAGTGAGTTTTTCTGGAATGAACCCTTTGAATTACAGTCTCAATCCCAAATGTATTGTTTTTTATGTTCTAAAATGTTTGTTTCAGCGTAGTAATGATACCTGTGAGCTGCAGGAATTGAGAGTAATGGCACCCAGGTCCTTGGGGAAACTGTACGGTTCACATGAGACAATGCACCAACAATACTGTACCTTCCACAGGGATTGATGTAAAAACTTTGTGGGTAAAACATTCAAATTGTACATCATTTCTTGCGGTGCTGCAATATTTTGGCCTCTTTGTTTCATGTAGGAGATGAGATTCAATTCTGGCAGCTGTCACCCATAGACATTGCAGCTTCTTCTCTGTGTTTTCCAGAGTTTCAGGTTATCACAACGCATCAGTATAACTACAACTTGTGTCTCTTGTTTACAGTTCCTCACCCCAAACTAAGATACTCCAACCTGCACCCAACCTGGGCTGCCTCACCAATTTATATACCTGTGACATCTTCTGTGATGTCATTGGAGGGGGCGGGGCATGCACACGTATATAAGCAAGCACCAGCCAGTCATTTGTTTGGCATGGAACAGCATGGAGAGGTTGGGGAGCAGACAGGCAGCATATTTGGTGCAGGAGGGGGGTACGACGTAGGCTTCCCATCTTTACCAACCCCCAAACTTGCACCCACTGATAATTGCGCAGCCATTCCCCTGGGCACAAGTGCTCCGAACACTAAGTGCCACTCTTGCCCATGTTACTGCTCCTGCACTTCTGTCTGGGACTTTGTGGAGTTTGGGGCTTTTCTGTCGTTACCCCTTCTTGGCAGACCAACGCCTAAGCTTGCAGAAGCAGAAGTGACACAACACACACTCTATTCTCATTGTATCACTTGCTGTATCTGGGGTTTTATTGGTTTTGTTGTGGGTGCAAAGTGCAAGTGGCGCTTCTCCAGATCTCAGTACTTCATGTTTTCTGAATTCTTCTGCCCGGCTGAACCGAATCCGAATCCTAATTTGCATATGAAAATTAGGGACAGGGAGGGAAATCATGTGACTTTTTGTCAGAAAACAAGGAAATAAAAAATGTTTTCCACTTCCCACCCCTAATTTGCATACGCAAACTAGGATTTGGTTCAGTATTCAGCCGAATCCAAAATAGTGGATTTGATGCATGCCTACATTTAACCTGCATATATATTTGTGGGGGTGCGTGAGAGAACTAGAGGAAATGCACAGGGGCACAAAGTGTGATGCTACCAACAGAATTCAATGTAAAGCTGTAGCTATGACTGTGCCCCCCACATCACTGAATGTAAATCCTCCTGTTCCTACAGGGCCTGTGCTCCAACTGTGACTCTATTGCCCCCTGTCCAGATAACAGCACCGATTTGGTAAGAAAAACTCACATGGCACAAGCTTTTTGTCAATTCTTGTGGGGGCAAATTCAGTTTGTAGGAAATATCCCCAAAGTGTTCCATTGGCACTGACAGAGCAGAACTATAATATACACAGTAGATGCAAATATTGATATATTGATATATTTATAGAGTCTCTCGTTCGATCCCCTGGTTAATAGGAACGTTTGGTGTCTGGTATCAGTTGGTGTATTTATGTATGGAAAGCCAAGCAGAGTTTTGGTTCATGCCCAGGCATATTGGGATGTCCCCAAGGTTGGTATCTCTGGGGGCTTTTTAAGGCTTAGATGTCTCACCTGTGCAAGTGATGGAGCAGCTCAGTTCTCTATTTGATTGGCAGGTTTAGCTTTATAATAATTGAACATCATTTCCCTTAATGGAAGGAATGCTTCTTTTTGCCAATTTCCAGGGATCTGTAGACAAAGGCTGCAAGCTTGGAGAAGGCACAAATAGTTCCTTTGGCTCAATTGGCTGTGCCCGTAACTGCACTGTAACTGCCTCGGTAAGTTCAAAAAACCTGTCATGTGACACTTCTTAAACTTAACCAGTTATTTCTATCCTGTGCCCATAAATATGTGTCTCTGTCTCATTGCAGTGAGTGTGCACTCAGCACCCATTCCTACTGACATGTCTGTTCTCTAAACATCCACCCATTCAGTCTGAGTCTGGGTCTGCCGTGTTCTCCATATAGTCCAAACTCACAGCTCAGGACAGAAAGTAGCGTTATGCTCAGACAGGGCAACCACTGGAGGTTTGATGAATACCGGGTTCTGCTCAGATAATAGTGCTGCTTCAGCCCAATCCTGCAGTGACATCTGTTTTCCAAAAGAGCAAACAGATTTTTTATATTTTATTTTGAAATCTGACAAGGGACTAGACATCTTGTTAGTTTCCCAGGTGCCCTCACTCATGTGACTTGTGATCTGATAAACTTCAGTTTTTTTTACTGCTGCATTGCAAGTTGTAGTGATATCACCCCCTTCCCTTCCCCCCCCCAGAAGCCCATCAGCAGAACAATGGGAAGGATACAGGATAACAACTCTCAGATACCTGCATTGTTAATAATGCTCCCATGCAAATATGAGAATAGCACTCAATAGAAAGCACAAGGTCAGGCACAATGAACTGAGGTGGCTTCTACACACCACTATTACAACTAAAAATACATTTATTGGGTCAGAATGAACCAAATGATCAGTTGTTTAACAGACCATGCACATGGTCGTCTGTTGTCATAGGAAGGAGTATGGTGTTGGTAACACAAGATTGGCCCTAAATGCACAGATATTGATATACAACTCGGTGAATCTTCCCATCTGGAATTGGTATTCACCCTATATCCACCCTAACCCCAATACACAATAATATGTGCCCAGATGCATTTTTCAGCCATTATTCACCCAAGCTGCCACCCTGTGTCTTTAGCCCTGTAATAACATTCTATTTATGTGAAATTGTTAGTGATGGGCGAATTTATTCGCGGCGAATTTGCGCGATTCGCGCCGAGCGAATAAATTCGCGAAACGCCCGCGAAAATTCGCGGTAAAAATTCGCCGGCGTCAAAAAAAAAATTTTTTCGAAAAAAGTCGCCGGCGCCAAAAACGAGACGCCGGCGCCGTTTCGCGAATTTTTCGCCGTTTCGCGAATTTTGCGCGAAATTCGCGAATTTTTCGGCGAAGCGAAACGGCGCAAATTCGCCCATCACTAGAAATTGTATCTCGCTCCTGTGCCGGACCCTATCACCAAACCAAAAAATAAGGATGGGCTATATTATTCTAGAAAATCTGAATTATTTCAATCCACAAACAAGTGAGTGGGCACTTGTGTTAGTGACAATATCAGCAGTCGCCATCTCCAACACTTGCCCTGGTGTCCTACCACCCATGGTGCCTCCTGCTGTCAATCAGGTCATAAATCTACCTTGAACTTTACACCTGCCCCATAGCTGACTCCCCCCTAAAATGTTTTTTTTTTGCCTTCAAAATTACACTTAGCTCTTGAAATAGCCCCGATCTTTATGCCTAAGCCCCAGGAACTAGTGACGATGCAAATGTCCTTCTTGTTTCAGGAGCTGGGCTGCTGTAGTGGCTTCTATGGACCTGAGTGCAGGCAATGTCCTGGAGGATTTTCCTCTGCCTGTTATGGTCGTGGGACTGTAAGTTTCTTTCCAATATTGTTTCTCCATAAAAATGTCAGTTTTGTTCTCTTCAGGGTACAACCACAATATACCCAGTTTTTCCACTGAACTTGGAAGACCAAAAATCAAGAACGTTCCCTACACTCAAACCATAATATATAAGGATTGTCCATCATGGATGCGCCCCACAGTCTGGGGTGTTTTCTCCCTCACACCCATAGCTGAGATTCTAGAGCTCGGCAATATGGAAATCACTGGTAAATGAAAAGGCTTGTTCACCTTCCAAAGACTTTTTTCAGTTCAGTTGTTTTCAGATTGTTCACCAGAAATAAAGACTTTACACTTCAATATTGGAAAAATGGTTGAAATAGAAAATAGAAAGTAATTGAAATGTCTTTATTCTTTATAAACCACATGAAACCAGCTGAACTGCAAAAGGTTTTGAAGGTGAACAAGCCCTTTAAAGAAAAAATGGAGTTCATGATATTACACAAGTTATATCCCCCCCCCACCTGATCATGCTGGGAGTACTAATTGTCTTTTCCTACTCCCCACGCTTTACTACTGATGCTATGCACATTAACCCTGTGGAATCAGCACATTCCGAGTATAAACCATAATCATATTAATGCAACTGCATATTGTAAGATTGACCCCAATCCAGGCTGCCACCTCTCCTCCCCCCATTCAGACCAAAGTCCTGTAGTAGGTTTCTGCAGTGGGCCTCTCCTCCTCTTCTCTTTATTCTGCCCCGCTCTCCTGTATGTTGGATGAGGACACCCTCTCCTCATATGCAAATTAGAAGGAATCCTGGGAGGGAAACCTAGAATCACTCATAATAATTCCTAAACCCAGTTTTGGACTGGGGTGGCCACTAAGGACCACTAGGGCAGTCACCTCTTGGGTCCCCACACACCTTCAGGGACCCCCCCCCAGCCATGATCTTCGCCACATGGAATACTCAGTGCTAGAACCTGAAATGTAGTCAAGGCAGTAGGAACCGTAGTAATTAAGACTCTCTGGCTCCAAACAACTTTTCATTCTCCTGCAGTGCAATGATGGAATCCATGGAAATGGCAAGTGCATCTGTTTCCCAAAGTTCAAAGGAATCGCCTGTCACATCTGTACTGACCCAAACAAGCATGGGAATGAGTGTGATGAAGGTAAGTGGCCTTGCAATGATCCAGTATCCAGACTGAAGCATTTCCCTGGCAGAAAGCACATGGTCTTCCAATATTTTCTTTTGCCAATGACAGACTGTCGGTGCCTTCATGGCATTTGTGATAACAGATCTGGAAGCCGAGGGGTTTGCCAGGGTGGTCGCTGTAATGAAGGATTCACCGGAGAATTCTGTGACCAACGAGCAGAGCCTTGTGGAACATCAGATCTGGCACTGTTCTGCCACCTGAACGCTACCTGCGAAACTGAGGGCAACATCACAAGGTGAAGATTCATTGGGAACAAGATCCATCAACCAGTTGGGCCACAAAGGCCCATAATCTAACTAATGTAAAATTCCTAAGGCCTGTAGAATGGCACAGCAGTTAATATTGATGTTAGTGACCCAGGGGCTAGTATTGGTGCCAAGGATGCAGGGTTTAGTATTGGTGCCAGGGATACAGGGGTTAGTATTGGTGCCAGGGATACAGGGGTTAGTTTTGGTGCCAGGGATACAGGGGTTAGTATTGGTGCCAGGGACGCAGGGGTTAGTATTGGTGCAATTGGCCATGGGCATTGTTATCTGTTGCCTAACCTACATGTCTCTCTGCAGGTGCACATGTGAGAATGGATACGAGGGAGATGGGTTTTCATGTCGCCTGGTAGATGCCTGTAGAAGACCTGACAGAGGAGGCTGTGCAGATAATGCAAGTCACTTGGGGTCACCTTCTTGCAATGATGCTGCTTCTGTGCAATGTTCCACTCTGTTTCCATCATGATTTGGGTGGCATCTACCTGACTTTGCAGATACATTGGGAAATGAACTTTTGTCTCTTGCAGGCTATTTGTACCAGCGCCAAAGATGGCACTGTCAGCTGCGAGTGCAACACTGGCTGGACCGGAGATGGCACTGTCTGTTTACCCATTGACAACTGTGTGCTGGCAAACAGAGGGGGCTGCCACCTTGATGCACAATGCAACTTTATACAGCCGGGACAGGTAGGTGCTCTTATTTCCTCAGGAAGGTGAGCTGCTTGCACGACTACTGCCAACATGATCAGGTCCAAGGGAAGCGAGATATCATGTCAACCAGGAAGGGAGGTGACAAATATCAGGCTAAAGGGTCTTTCCAAGTATACAGTTGTGTGTGCTTCAACCACTTCACATAGGTTCCTTTCGGGCAGAGTGCAAAGCAGTGTATAAGCCCTTGCCATGGGCCAAATATACAGCAAAAAGGAAAAACTGCAGCACCTCTTATTTGCAAAATGTGAAAAAATTTATTGCAATTGGTCAGTAACAGGCAAAGGGATCTTTCCAGGCCGAGCTCTGCTTCACGGGATCTGTAAACTGTGGGGGGGGGGGCATAAAGAGCCAGAGCAAGAGCCCAGGATATTCTTATTGTGATGACAGAAAGGCCTCGAGTCAATAGAGGAGGGGAACCAAAACACAGATGTGGGAACTATTTAGTTCTTATTAGATACACACCCTTATATGCTGGCTCTATAGAAAGGTCCAACCATTAGTTTGGTGCTTTCACTTTCTCAACTACCTCCCCTCGTGTGTCCCACACACTCACACATACACCCACACAATCATTGCATTTAATAGGTACTTCCCCAATATGTCCCACACTCACACACAGTCTATTAGGATAAGGGTTAGGGTTACAGTTAGGGTTACAGTTAGGGTTACAGTGTGGGTTACAGTTACAGTTAGGGTTACAGTTAGGGTTACAGTTTGGGTTAGGGTTCTGTTAGGGTTACAGTTAAGGTTACAGTTAGGGTAACAGTTAGGGTTACAGTTAGGGTTACAGTGCGGATTACAGTTATGGTTACAGTTAGGGTTAGGGTTACAGTTAGGGTTACAGTGTGGATTACAGTTATGGTTACAGTTAGGGTTACAGTGTGGATTACAGTTAGGGTAACAGTTAGGGTTAGGGTTACAGTTAGGGTTACAGTTAGGGTTACAGTGTGGGTTACAGTGTGAGTTACAGTTAGGGTTACAGTGTGGATTACAGTTAGGGTTACAGTTAGGGTTAGGGTTGCAGTTAGGGTTACAGTTAGGGTTACAGTGTGAGTTACAGTTAGGGTTACAGTTAGGGTTACAGTTAGGGTTAGGGTTGCAGTTAGGGTTACAGTTAGGGTTACAGTGTGAGTTACAGTTAGGGTTACAGTTAGGGTTACAGTTAGGGTTAGGGTTGCAGTTAGGGTTACAGTTAGGGTTACAGTGTGGGTTACAGTGTGAGTTACAGTTAGGGTTACAGTTAGGGTTACAGTGTAGGTTACAGTGTGAGTTACAGTTAGGGTAACAGTTAGGGTTAGGGTTTTGTTAGGGTTATAGTTAGGGTTACAGTGTGGGTTACAGTCAAGGTTACAGTTAGGGTAACAGGGTTAGGGTTACAGTTAGTGTAACAGTTAGGGTTACAGTGTGGGTTACAGTTAAGGTTTCAGTTAGGGTAACAGTTAGGGTTACAGTTACAGTTAAGGTTACAGTTAGGGTTACAGTTAGGGTTTCAGTGTGGGTTACAGTTATGGTTACAGTTAGGGTTAGGGTTACAGTTAGGGTTAGGGTTACAGTTAGGGTAGGGACTCAGATACATTATTAGGGGACTTAATGTGTATTAGGGTTACTTCTTTTCAGGACATAAGTAAACCAGAAAATTACCAGAATATATTATACTGAAAGTGACAAATTTTAGATGTAATTACATATTTTTATCTCATTTATGTGTGGTGACTGTTGATTACTCACCAGCAACCTGCGCTCACCGGCAACCTGCACTCACTAGCAACCTGCACTCACCAGTAACCCCCACTCACCAGCATCCCCCACTCACTAGTAACCTGCACTCACCTGCACTTTCCAGTAACCCACTCACCAGTAACCCACACTCACCAGTAACCCTTACCCTAATACATGGCTGCTGCAGAGGAAAGTGGGGGCTCTTTGTTGGCAGTAATGAGAGGAAGGAAAGCTAAGTCATTTAACTACAGATATTTGAGGCAAAAGAATTCAAAGTTTCTTTATGAAGTGTCAGTTTCTTTAGTAAAAGTAAAAGAATCAGAAAGAACCGTTTGTGTAGAAAGAAAGAAGCTCCATGGAATGTTCTGCCTTTTCTTGCAGAATGATTGCACATGTAAAAGGGGGTACGTGGGGGACGGATATTCCTGTGACCCAGTGGATCTTTGCTTGGAAAACAATGGGGGTTGCCATGGGATGGTGAGTAATATTTACTACAGTGAATCACAATTGCTCTGTAACCTGCATGTTCCTCATGAGCACCAGGAATAGGGTTCAACATCCACTTCCAGTTGTTTGAATTAAGGAACATTTATGGATTTTGTTATTTGTTGCACTAAACAAGGAAAACCCATCTTCCTGCAACTGTGGGGGTCTGGAGAAGGCAGTTCATCAAATTATCATAAATAAACCCAAAGAACCCCTCCTTATCTGAAAGCCTAATCCAGACTATGGCTGGGAGAAGGGTGTGAGTGTTTGTTTATACAGAGCTCCTGATCTCTATTCAAACAAGCCATACTCATTAAAGAGGGGGGGGTAGAGGGGGAGAAAGTTCAGGTAAAACAGCAATAAAATATAACAATTAGGAATATACAGATTGTTTTTTAAATCAAAAGAATGAGCAGAACACAGTTGCAACACTAGTCCTTGTAACAACTTCTTGGCCACCCCCTGTGCCATAGGTTATACACTATTACCTTCTTACCAATAACAGGTTTATGAAATGTAATCACAAATATCGGGGTCCTGTTATCCCTGAGCCCAAACATGTGGTGTCTCTGATGCACAGCACCCTGGTAAGGAACCAAATCCCAGCTCCATTCTCTGTGAAAGTGAAAGCAGCAATGGCTGTGAGCACATGACTCTATCCATATCAAACAGTTGTGCAGCAGCGACACCTTCTGGCAACCTCCGGTATCTGCCAGATCTCGCTCCAACCTGTAGCTGGACAGGCAGGGGATTTCCCAGCATGTGGGATTTCAGAAACATAGGGGAATTAACCCTATGGATCCCTACATCCTATATCTTGTGCTCATATTGAATAGCGTGCAGGTAATGAAGCACTGGCCATTTGATTTATATCACAGTATTGGCTGCAGCAGGGAATCCATTCATCTTGTATAGGTGATAGGCTCGAATTGATTTGTGCCTGAAATATCTGAGCCAAGCAATGGAAAATTGATCAGTACATAAATGTTAATGATATGTACTATTACTATAGGGAAGGAGAGCTTTCCCATGCACTGGCCTGTTTACAAGTGTTACAATAAATGGATTAAAGGACAAGGAAAGTGAAAGTCACTAGAGGTGCCAACGTGTTAAGTACCCCCCCCAGTGAATATCATCATTTGTGGCTGGTGCAGAAAACTAGTGACTGAGTAGACATCATTCTGTATGTACTTTGCCCAAACTGTGTCCTCTCTGCCCCAGCCATTTGAGACTGTGACCCCCAAGCACAAATGGCCATTCCATTAAAGGAAACACTTGGGCTCATTTATTTATGCAAATGTCGCCTGCAAGTGCCTTGTTTTTACCTAAAATTCAGTGCTTTGTTCCCATAATTGCAGTATAATTGTGGCTGCATGGGGAGTTCCACTCATTACAACTGCACCCAAAATGAACATAATTGCGAGTGTATAAGCACAAAATGATGCCTATCTTGGAGCAGCTGCATTTATAAATGACCCCCTAGTGACTCCCAACATCACTGGCACAATGTCTGCTCTATTATATACATAGTGACCTAGAGCATCAAGGAACTTACATCATAGTGACTAGAACATGAATGGACGTGCATTATAGTGACCTAGAACATGGTAGAACTAGCACAGTGGGTGCCTAGAACACCAATGAACTAATCTTGTTTATACCTAGAACATCAATGAACTTAGTGACCTGGAACACCAATGAACTTACATCATAGTTACTTAGAACATCAATGAACTTACATCATAGTTACTTAGAACATCAACTAACTTACATCATAGTTACTTAGAAGATCAATGAACTTACATCATAGTTACTTAGAACATCAATGAACTTACATCATAGTTACTTAGAACATCAACTAACTTACATCATAGTTACTTAGAAGATCAATGAACTTACATCATAGTTACTTAGAACATCAATGAACTTACATCATAGTTACTTAGAACATCAACTAACTTACATCATAGTTACTTAGAAGATCAATGAACTTACATCATAGTTACTTAGAACATCAATGAACTTACATCATAGTTACTTAGAACATCAACTAACTTACATCATAGTTACTTAGAAGATCAATGAACTTACATCATAGTTACTTAGAACATCAATGAACTTACATCATAGTTACTTAGAACATCAACTAACTTACATCATAGTTACTTAGAACATCAATGAACTTACATCATAGTTACTTAGAACATCAATGAACTTACATCATAGTTACTTAGAACATCAATGAACTTAAATCATAGTTACTTAGAACATCAATGAACTTACATCATAGTTACTTAGAACATCAATGAACTTAAATCATAGTTACTTAGAACATCAATGAACATCATGTGCTGCTGCTGTGCGTGACCAAATGCCCTTGTTGAATGACAGTCTCTGGGTCGCTGATTTCATGGCTCACCTCTCACTTCTGGATGGATGGTCCAAAAAGTAGCAGGGCTGAACTCTGGCAAGTTGTATGATGTGTTGGTGGTACTCCTGCAGGGTATCCTGTGGTGATACCCTAATAGATCAATGTGATAGAAAGGAGGTAATTGCAGGAAGTCCACGGCAGCAAGCTGAGTCTGCAAGTGTATCTTTATTGGGGTAGTGAACAGCACACTACATGTTTCGGGCAAGGCCCTTTATCAAGTGTGCATGAACAGTGCAAAAGGGAACATTTAAACAAACAATGACCTTTCACCTTAAGGGTTGCATTGTGGGTGCAGACCCTATTAATCAATTAAGTATTCACATAAGCAACAGGTGAAACAATATAGTTAGAGTTCATCGTGTCCAGGTGTGGTAGTGAAGTCCAAATTGAACCACTGGTGTAGGAACATCCTTGTGCTGAAGAAAAAAAAAAAGGATGTTCCTACACCAGTGGTTCAATTTGGACTTCACTACCACACCTGGACACGATGAACTCTAACTATATTGTTTCACCTGTTGCTTATGTGAATACTTAATTGATTAATAGGGTCTGCACCCACAATGCAACCCTTAAGGTGAAAGGTCATTGTTTTTTTAAATGTTCCCTTTTGCACTGTTCATGCACACTTGATAAAGGGCCTTGCCCGAAACATGTAGTGTGCTGTTCACTACCCCAATAAAGATACACTTGCAGACTCAGCTTGCTGCCGTGGACTTCCTGCAATTACCTCCTTTCTATCACATGCTTCTGGATGGATGGAAAGTTATGAACCAAGCCAAGTGAGGGTCCACTCACACCCTTCTGTCTTTCCCACAGGCTAAATGTCAGTTTGTGGCGGCGGGAAAGAGAACATGCACTTGTCTCGATGGATTTGGGGGGGATGGACTGACATGTTATGGAGACATAATGGTGGTTGGTATTTAACATTCTCATGACTCATTAGGATTTAGTACAAAACAGATAAGTAGAGACCGAACAACACTGACACTTTGATTGAGAAACTTTCCCCCTTTATTTGGCCAGTGACACAATGTATCAATAGAGTAACCCTAACCCTTCTACACTATATACTAAATATATGTATACTTACCCTTCTACACTATATACTAAATATATGTATACTAACCCTTCTACACTATATATACTAACAAATGTATACTTACCCTTCTACACTATATATACTAAATATATGTATACTAACTCTTCTACACTATATATACTAACTAATGTATACTTACCCTTCTGCACTATATATACTAACTAATGTATACTAACCCTTCTACACTATATATACTAACTAATGTATACTTACCCTTCTACACTAAATACTAAATATATGTATACTAACCCTTCTACACTATATATACTAACTAATGTATACTTACCCTTCTACACTAAATACTAAATATATGTATACTAACCCTTCTACACTATATACTAAATATATGTATACTAACCCTTCTACACTATATATACTAACAAATGTATACTAACCCTTCTACACTATATACTAAATATATGTATACTAACCCTTCTACACTATATATACTAACAAATGTATACTTACCCTTCTACACTATATATACTAAATATATGTATACTAACTCTTCTACACTATATATACTAACTAATGTATACTTACCCTTCTGCACTATATATACTAACTAATGTATACTAACCCTTCTACACTATATATACTAACTAATGTATACTAACCCTTCTACACTATATACTAAATATATGTATACTAACCCTTCTACACTATATACTAAATATATGTATACTAACCCTTCTACACTATATATACTAACTAATGTATACTTACCCTTCTACACTAAATACTAAATATATGTATACTAACCCTTCTACACTATATATACTAAATATATGTATACTAATTCTTCTACACTATATATACTAACTAATGTATACTTACCCTTCTGCACTATATATACTAACTAATGTATACTTACCCTTCTACACTATATACTAACTAATGTATACTAACCCTTCTACACTATATATACTAACAAATGTATACTAACCCTTCTACACTATATATACTAAATATATGTATACTAACTCTTCTACACTATATATACTAACTAATGTATACTTACCCTTCTGCACTATATATACTAACTAATGTATACTAACCCTTCTACACTATATACTAAATATATGTATACTAACCCTTCTACACTATATATACTAACAAATGTATACTTACCCTTCTACACTATATATACCTACACTTATATATATATACTAACTATATGTATACTAACCCTTATACTGTACACTATACATACCTACCTTTATTATAGATACTTATCTATATTATGTTTATTTATATATATATAGTAAAAGTATATGTGTAGTAACCCTGACTCTCTCCTGTGTTTGTAGGAGATGCATGAGAGGCCGGAGCTGTCTCTGTTTAACCAGTGGATAATGGTACGTGGGGAACATTACATTTGACAGACAGAGAGATGTACAAGTTATACAAGTACAAGCTGTAGGGAACTGTACCCTGGTCATTCCAAGACTTCAAGCCACATTACCTAGCAACCATGCATTCCACTAGCAACCATGCTTTAATATGAATAAGAGACTGCAATATGAATAGGAGAGGCCTGAATAGAAAAACGAGGAATAAAAAAAGTAACAATAACAATAAATGTGTAGTCTTACAGAGCATTTGTTTTTTTAGATGGGGTCAGTGACCCCCCATTTAAAAGCTGGAAAGAGTCAGAAGAAAAAGACAAATAATAGTTGCTTAGAATTGGTCATTCTATAACAAACTAAAAGTTAACTTACATGTGAAGCTCCCCTTTAATATAGAAAGACAGATTCCATTTCCTACTGGGAAACAACTAACAATCTCCATAGATTTGAGTGTATTGTGCATATGATGTAAATACAATGTGTGTTTAATGACACACTATTAACTAAACACAACAAGCAAAGGGTAACAACATCTAAACTATCTAAACATATTCATAGGTTCATCAATATCAAAATAATGAAAATCAATCAATAGCTGTGGTGGCATCTCATAATTAAGAAGCCTAATAACCTGAGGATAAAAACTTTCCCTAAACCTCTCTGTTCTGACTTTAACACTCTCAAAACATTTTCCTGACTTTAAAGTGGACCTGTCACCCAGACATAAAAAACTGTGTAATAAAAGTCCTTTTCAAATTAAACATCCAAACACTATTTTTTATTAAAGCATTCATAGCTGTTGTAAACTCATTTAAATATCTCTGCTGTCAATCAAATATTGCCTGCCCCTCCTCTTTGCCTTAGGCAATTACTTTCACTTTCCATTCAGCACTTCCTACATGTCACTGCTCTCCCCACATTCCCCCAATCTCTTCACCATTTAATTGTGTAACCAGGACATGGGGATGGACATCAGGTCCCCCATTCTGGTGCACAAACAAGACTCTGAGATGATACAAGTCTTGTCTTAATAACAGTGTCCCACAAAATGGCTCCTGCCTGCTTGTTATAATTATGACTTCCCAGACTGAAGGAAACAAGATTCAAATAATTTATATCATGTAATTAAAGTTCATTTTGCTTGACTAACGATTTTTAGGTGACAGGTCCCCTTTAATAAATCAAATAGATAATGGCAGAGTTCAATCTTTTATCATTCAAACTGCTGTAACTCTGCATCTTTTTGTATAAATACCTTGTAGTGATGTTCTGCCATACGTGTCACCCTATGGAAATCACAAGGATCCTGGACACAACAATTCCAAAACCACGAGATAATGTTTGGTGTCAGAAAACTCTCAACAGCACCAAAATAAAAAGTCTTTAGAATTTCTGGCAAAACTCCAAATTTTCTCAATTGTCTGAGTTGCTGCCTGTCCTTCTCAGACTGTGCTTGAATATGTTCAGAGCATGTCAAGTCCTTTAGAAATTTGCACCCCTAAATGTTAAAACTACTCAGCCTTTCTACTGCAGCCCCACCAATAGTAAGGGTAGGAATTCTTGACCCCATGATACTTGACTCTTGACCTCATGATACTTGACTCTTGACCCCATGATACTTGACTCTAGACCCCATGATACTTGACTCTTGACCCCATGATACTTGACTCTTGACCCCATGATACTTGACTCTAGACCCCATGATACTTGACTCTTGACCCCATGATACATGACTCTAGACCCCATGATACTTGACTCTTGACCCCATGATACTTGACTCTAGACCCCATGATACTTGACTCTTGACCCCATGATACTTGACTCTTGACCCCATGATACTTGACTCTTGACCCCATGATACTTGACTCTTGACCCCATGATACTAGATTCTCCACCTTTGCCTTATACGATGACTTTATTGGGGATAAAGCCCAACATCATTGAGTCATCAGAAAATTTGAATATGGAATTATTTACATCCTTGTGCAACACCTGTATTTAGTATCATATTATTAGAGACACAACTACCAACTCTATATCTTTCCATTACACAAGACACAAGCCAATGTTTAGTCCCAGATCTATCAACTTAGTAAAAAATCTATATGGAGCCATTAGATATATAGTTGGATAGATAGACAGACAAATGAACTGACAAACCAGTGGTGTAGCTACAAATTGGTTTTGTTGATGGTGGGCCTTGATGGAGGTCGGTCACACCACTGGGATGGATGACAGACAGACAGACATACAGATGGGTAGAGGAAGCCAGGAGGCAAAGGGAAAGATTTACTTTGGGATTCAGTTACATAACAAAGGTCCGTATGCCCAGACCCAACAGTCGGCTCATGTTTCCTTTTTTTTTTTAGTAAATTTGCTCTTTAATATTCAGAATTCCCAGACTGTGATCCCAAAAGGAGACAACATAACTGCTGTGGTGCCATCCAATGAAGCAATAGAAGCTCTTCCTGAAAAGCAGAAGGCATTTTGGGTCGTTCCGTACATGTTGCCTTTCTTAGTGAGGTGAGAATTCTGTTCCCTCTGCCCCTCGTACAGTTGTGTCACCCTGAAAGAACCCGATCTGCACAATGTTCTGACTGTTTTTGTGCTAAACTGGTAAAAAGAAGACGCTCTTCTGGCCTCTTCAGAGTTTCTATAGAGAGAGAATTGTGTCTCATTCCCCTGTATAATAACTGAGAGCACAGGCAGCACAGATGGTTTTAGTCTTTATGGAAGAAATTGGCTTCAAATCTAACATTGTGCTCATGTCTAGTTTCCCTTTAAATATTCTGCAATGTTTCAAGTGTTTAGATGGAGATCATTGTGCATCACTTTATATAGTGGAAACAACAGAAATAGAGATTTTGACTGGGCAAAAGGTTACAAAGAAAATTATCATTGGTGTATGTTGCAAACCCCCTTTTTTATTCTGGACCCTGAATCTACTGATCTTACATCAACAGTCAATACATAACACTCCTCCTCTGCTCCCCAGATGGAGTTTGTCAGTCTTCCTGGTGTCTCTGAGAATTATCAACCTGGCGGCAGACTCTCTGTATGCGGCACTTGCATTTGTGACACACAGCATTTTGGAAATGACAGTATTTGTGCAGATGACTGTGGCACCTCACTTCTGCTGGATCTGATACCTGTGATGATTCAGCTTGTAATTGAACATCAGGCTTGTTATACACTTGATGCAGCTCTGGTGCAATAACTGAACTGGGAGAGGCCTGGATATCCTTGGAATTCACACATGCAGCCTTATAACGGCCATAAGCAAGTGCTAGCTCCTGGGCCAAAGCAAAGGTTAGGCTGTGCTTTGTTAGCAGCATTCTTTGCACTGCTGCAGCCCTGAGCCCATACACAAGGCAATACCTTAGCAAGGATTCCAAGCTGCTGCTGCGTAGTTCTGCTATATAACAGCAATACTCTCATCTGGCTGAGTCTGTTCAAGAGGAATCTCTTAACACTTTCAGATGCTGTGGGTGCAAAATGATTTTTCAGCTGCTTGATAATTTCCTAAAATGAGCAGTCGCTGGGTTTAGTGGGGGAACCCAGAGAGAGAACAATCTTAGAAGTCTTTGAGCCTGTGATTCTCAGCAGCACTGCACATTTCTGCACAGGGTCTGTCAGCTTATTTGCTTCTAGAAACAATTGCAGTCTCTCTGTATAGGAATCCCAGGAGGGTGGCCTGGCAAAGTCAGACTCCTCTATGTGGCCCAGGCCCGGACTAGCAATCTGTGGGTTCTGGCAAATGCCAGAGTGGCTGCTGTATGGTTTCATGGAAAGTTACCATATAGTGGGCTGGTAGGGGGCTGTTTGGGCCTCTATGTACTTGCAATGGCAGGGCCTATTTTGACTCCCAGTCCAGGACGGCCCAGGGACACCATTATGGGAACAGTAAAGTCACTTATGTTCCCTTTGACTTACTGAGATCTTGTATTTATTTTTATTTATGCATTATATCCCATATCCTCATCGACAGTATTATATTCTGGACCCTGTGTTAGTGTAGAGGAGGTTCACAAGATGAGAGAGAGAGATTGAATTCTGTGTCAAACTGCTTCAGCCACTGATAATCCAGTGAAAGACTGCCTTGTGAACTCAGAGTGGACTTTTTTCTGTTCTGTGAAAACTACAATTCAGCTCCTGAGCTTCCTGTCTCTTCTGTAGAATTGTTTTGCCTGACCCCTACCTGCTGCTAAGAGCAAGTCCCGCACAAATGGTGGAGGATGCGGGCAACAGAGAGACAGTAAATGTTGAAGAACAAACAGTTCAGCAACATGGATGAACTGGTGTTGCAGCTGGTCAGAGTCAATGCTAGCCAGCAGGAGGCAAATGCTGCCCAAGAAGACACTAATCATTTGCTCACAGTTTAGTTGGCAAGTGGACAAAGTTTGGTTTGTTTGTGTGCAACATGAATCCTAGGATCCTGGGGGGGGGGCCTTATTTTTTTAAAATGGCAGTTTTCTATTTAGGATTACCCAATGGCACAAACTACCATAAAATTATATGAAAATGGTTTATTTACATGAAGCAGGGTTTTATATATAAGCTGTTTTATGCAATATCTTTTTATAGAGACCGACATTGTTTGAGGGGTATAGTTTTTCTTTAACAAAACTTTGAAAAACATGTTAAAGAAGGTTATAGATAAGGATGGGGGGATTGGGATTGCCTCTTACTGTACCTTATGTTTGCAATTAGAGAGGTCCCCCAGTCGCCCACTAGCCTTTAATATCATCTTATTCAATTAGTAACAAAGGGCCCTAAATGTTCACTTGTAGGGGCACCAGATGGAAAAGTGGCTTTCCATTAGTGATGGGCGAATTTATTCGCCAGGCGCGAATTCGCGGCGAATTTGCGCAATTCGCCGCCAGCGAATAAATTCGCGAAACGCCTGCGAAAATTCGCGGCAAAAAATTCGCCGGCGTCAAAATGTTTTTCTCCGAAAAACAGACGCCGGCGTCAAAAACGGGCGCCAGCGTCAAAAACAGGCGCTGGCATCAAAAACGGGCGCCGGCGTCGAAAAAACGGGCGCCGGCATCAAAAACGAGACGCCAGCGCCGTTTCGCGAATTTTTCGCCGTTTCGCGAATTTCGCGCGAAATTCGCAAATATTTCGGCGAAGCGAAATGGCGCAAATTCGCCCATCACTACTTTCCATCACTTTTAGTAACTCAGTTGCTACAAATCCCAGTGCCCCTTGGGTTCCTTACTTCACTGACCTTATATCAACTTCCCATCATCTTCTCCCTTCAATAACCAATACAGGGATTGCTTGACTGGGGAGCAAGAGCTGGATGATTCCTGCTGCCCATCATTGCCATAGGGTCACAAGTTAGTGATGTCACTCATTGGGCGGAGCCCTATTATTCCCAGTAGTGATTTGTGGCAGACATGGACAGCAATTATTCTGGAAGTTCAGTATTCGACTAAATAGGTGATATTCTGGATCCAGTTCATTATTCCCACTGATTGTTGTTATCTCTAATTGGTGCAGGGGGCACTTCATTCAGGGACGCTTCAATTCCAGCCAATTGTGTGAGCACACGGGCCAGGAAATTGCCTCATTACAACCCAGAACCAAGTGGGAAATCATGTGTATTAATGGGGTGAGTATTCTGTATTGTAACCTTTGGTGGGTTAATTGCCTTCCCTTTATCCTCCTATTTGTCTGCACCTCCTCTTACTGAATCTTCCCAACCATTGCCCCTCACTCAAGCACCCTGACCCCCTGGGACCTGAAATGGAGCCAATATCCAAGTGACCCACAGCCTAGTTGTACTGTAGCTTAGATATGGAAACCACATAACCCACAATTCCATGGGGCTAAGTTTCATTGCACGGTCTCTCTGATAAGAACAGGATTCTCAGGGGGAGGGAACATTATTTGACAGGCCCAGGGGACAAATGACAAGTAAGTAGGGGGGGGGGAGTTGCCAGTGTTTAGGGGAATCGGAGGGACTGTGTGTGAGGGGCTGCTGGGGGGCTCCTTACATTGTCTCACTATGTTTCATATTCCAGAGCATCTTGATCGACAACACAAGTGTCATTTCCCATGACATCCCCGCCACCAACGGCTTCATATTTATTATTAATAAAGTAAGTACATTAATCTTACAGTCATTAAATTAGTCTAAAATGTATAATTATTATTATTATTATTATTATTATTTTTATTAACAACATGTATGTTCAGTGCCCCTTCCCCATTTACAGCTGGAGAAAATAAATGTGAAGCAAAAGGGGCAGCTGGGCACAAAGAAACTGATTTTTGATATTTATTATAACGTGCTATTAAAGATACACATTTTGGGAAAAAATTCTGGGTTTTGAAAGCAGAGATTGCAACCCAAATCCAAAGTCACCCCCTTAACTGTCTTTTCTCCAGTGTAACCAATCCCAACTTGTCTTTCCCCATAACTGATCCCTTCTATTCCCTTTATCAGCTTAGTCGCTCTTCTCTGTACTTTCTCTATTTCATTACTGCCCCTTATATATTTATATATAGTGATATATCCCCTTATATATTTATATTTAGTGATCATATCCCCTTATATATTTATATATAGTGATCATATCCCCTTATATATTTATATATAGTGATCATATCCCCCTTATATAATTATATATAGTGATCATATCCCCCTTATATATTTATATATAGTGATCATATCCCCTTATATATTTATATATAGTGATCATATCCCCTTATATATTTATATATAGTGATCATATCCCCCTTATATATTTATATATAGTGATCATACCTCCTTATATATTTATATATAGTGATGATATCCCCTTATATATTTATATATAGTGATCATATCCCCTTATATATTTATACATAGTGATCATATCCCCCTTATATATTTATATATAGTGATCATATCCCCTTATATATTTATATATAGTTATCATATCCCCTTGTATATTTATATATAGTGATCATATCCCCTTATATATTTATATATAGTGATCATATCTCCTTATATATTTATATATAGTGATCATATCTCCTTATATATTTATATATAGTGATCATATCCCCCTTATATATTTATATATAGTGATCATATTTCCCTTATATATTTATATATAGTGATCATATCCCCTTATATATTTATATATAGTAATCATATCCCCTTATATATATATATATATATATATATAGTGATCATATCCCCTTATATATTTACAGTATATATAGTGATCAAATCCCCTCATATATTTATATATATACTGGATCATATCCCCCTTATATATTTATATATAGTGATCATATCCCCCTTATATATTTATATATAGTGATCAATATTCCCCCTTATATATTTATATATAGTGATCATATCCCCCTTATATATTTATATATAGTGATCACATCCCCTTATTAATATTTATATATATATGTACTCATATCCCCCTTATATATTTATATATAGTGATCATATCCCCCTTATATATTTATATATAGTAATCATATCCCCCTTATATATTATATATATAGTGATCATATCCCCTTATATATTTATATATAGTGATCACATCCCCCTTATATATTTATATATATAGTGATCATATCCCCCTTATATATTTATATATAGTGATCATATCCCCCTTATATATTTATATATAGTGATCATATCCCCCTTATATATTTATATATAGTGATCACATCCCCTTATATATTTATATATATAGTGATCATATCCCCCTTATATATTTATATATAGTGATCATATCCCCCTTATATATTTATATATAGTAATCATATCCCCCTTATATATTTATATATAGTGATCATATCCCCTTATATATTTATATATAGTGATCACATCCCCTTATATATTTATATATATAGTGATCATATCCCCCTTATATATTTATATATAGTAATCATATCCCCTTATATATTTATATATAGTGATCATATCCCCTTATATATTTATATATAGTGATCATATACCCCTTATATATTTATATATAGTGATCATATCCCCTTATATATTTATATATAGTGATCATATCCCCTTATATATTTATATATAGTGATCATATCCCCCTTATATATTTATATATAGTGATCATATCCCCCTTATATATTTATATATAATGAAGTTACACTTCTGACTACCACTGCACTTCTACATGGGGTGTGTATCTAAAAACAATGTAATTCTGTACATTTTATTTTGTTAATGCACAAATACTGTATAAATATAACTGCTTAGTAGAGGTTATGATTATTTTTTCTCTTTTTAGGTGCTCAGACCCCCCATAGGGAATATCCCTCCTGCTCTGCCTAAATTGGCACAGGTATTGAAACAGGTTCCAGCATTTGCAAAGTTCTCAGAAGCATTGCAGGTAAATGGGATTCATTTTTTTAATTAAATATATCTTTACAATGTCCTTAGCATTTCTGACCTGTATAACTCAGCCTGCAGCCTTGTGCCTTTATATGGTCACAGAACAACCCCTCAGTGACTTCTAATATCCTTATCATTTACAGTAGGGGGTACATTATCCCTTATAATACATGAGTGATACTCAGAGTTCCCTGTATAACTCAGCCTGCAGCCTTGTGCCTTTATATGGTCACAGAACAACCCCTCAGTGACTTCTAATATCCTTATCATTTACAGTAGGGGGTACATTGTCCCTTATAATACATGAGTGATACTCAGAGTTCCCTGTATAACTCAGCCTGCAGCCTTGTGCCTTTATATGGTCACAGAACAACCCCTCAGTGACTTCTAATATCCTTATCATTTACAGTAGGGGGTACATTGTCCCTTATAATACATGAGTGATACTCAGAGTTCCCTGTATAACTCAGCCTGCAGCCTTGTGCCTTTATATGGTCACAGAACAACCCCTCAGTGACTTCTAATATCCTTATCATTTACAGTAGGGGTACATTGTCCCTTATAATACATGAGTGATACTCAGAGTTCCCTGTATAACTCAGCCTGCAGCCTTGTGCCTTTATATGGTCACAGAACAACCCCTCAGTGACTTCTAATATCCTTATCATTTACAGTAGGGGGTACATTGTCCCTTATAATACATGAGTGATACTCAGAGTTCCCTGTATAACTCAGCCTGCAGCCTTGTGCCTTTATATGGTCACAGAACAACCCCTCAGTGACTTCTAATATCCTTATCATTTACAGTAGGGGTACATTGTCCCTTATAATACATGAGTGATACTCAGAGTTCCCTGTATAACTCAGCCTGCAGCCTTGTGCCTTTATATGGTCACAGAACAACCCCTCAGTGACTTCTAATATCCTTATCATTTACAGTAGGGGGTACATTATCCCTTATAATACATGAGTGATACTCAGAGTTCCCTGTATAACTCAGCCTGCAGCCTTGTGCCTTTATATGGTCACAGAACAACCCCTCAGTGACTTCTAATATCCTTATCATTTACAGTAGGGGGTACATTGTCCCTTATAATACATGAGTGATACTCAGAGTTCCCTGTATAACTCAGCCTGCAGCCTTGTGCCTTTATATGGTCACAGAACAACCCTCAGTGACTTCTAATATCCTTATCATTTACAGTAGGGGTACATTATCCCTTATAATACATGAGTGATACTCAGAGTTCCCTGTATAGCTCAGCCTGCAGCCTTGTGCCTTTATATGGTCACAGAACAACCCCTCAGTGACTTCTAATATCCTTATCATTTACAGTAGGGGGTACATTATCCCTTATAATACATGAGTGATACTCAGAGTTCCCTGTATAACTCAGCCTGCAGCCTTGTGCCTTTATATGGTCACAGAACAACCCCTCAGTGACTTCTAATATCCTTATCATTTACAGTAGGGGGTACATTATTCTTTATGAGATATGGTTGATACACTTTTCTGACATCTGGAGGTTACACTTTACTTGTTTCCCTAAAAGCCCCATTTTCATGACATTTTACCAACTGATATTTTTATGCAGGAATCGGGTCTGATTCAGGAAATTGAATCATCGAGGGAAAAATTCACTATTTTTGTTCCTGGGAATTGGGCAGTGGAGAAATTCTGCAATGATTCTGGCATTGAGCATCTGGTAATGGTCCTTTGGGTGAAAACACTTCATTCTGACTGTAGAATGTGGCAAGTTGTGGGTTTTTGGGGGGTGGGGGCTGCAGAAAGGGAGATGTGGGGTAAAGCTAAACAATACAGCAAGTGTAGGAGTAACAATAAAGGGGCTTAGTTAGGAGCTAAGAACCCTCTAAGTGGCATCTCTATTGAGGGGGATTCAAGAAATTGAAGTTAGCCCCCCCCAGCCTTTTATACTTTTGGGATAATCAGCTGGTTCTGTCGGTACCAATTGAAATCGGACCCATCTACAGGATCTGACGTGATTCCTCTGTAAATTGCCCCACCAGAAACCCCCCAGGCCAGGAAACACTTGCCATACAGATAGGTAGCTAGCCATGGCTCATATTGGGGGCTTCACAAGGTGCCATTTGTTTGTGCATAAAGGAGCAGATTAGGGGGGTCTGGAGAGGCTTCTGGTTGTGACCCACATATAATAGTGATTTCTATCATTTATGTATTTGTCACATAGAGGGACAACAGCAAAATAATGAAATATCACGTTCTACTTGGGGAGAAGATGTTTCCTGCAGACTTTAAAAGTGGGATCCACAAAGAATCCATGTTGGGCCCCTCTTTCCGACTGACGTTCTATCAGCAGAACAACCAGGTATGTCATTGTGGGGCTTCTCTCTGGGGGGGTTTGGATCCATTTTTCTTACATTTATTAGCCTGGCAAAGGGGCAGAGAGGCAGAAACAAATGTAATGCTATTGAGTGTCTCATCCAGTCGGGGCAACTGCACTTCTTAAAATTCCATAACTTTTCCATAAATAAATCATTTTCATTTCAGGTTTGCCAAAACTATCCAATCCCTGCCCCCCCCCACATCTCATTCCCAACTGAAGGGGTTAATATGGTGTAAATATGGAAGATTGTTGATGGGAGTTGCTTCAATTCAGCCACAAGAGTATTAGTGAGGTTGGGCAGTGATGTTGGGGATCAGACTCGGTCGGGGTTCCAGTTCATCTCACAGGGGTTCAGTTGGGTTGGGGTCAGGCTCACAGTCCAGGGTTCCCATCATCCCACAGGGGATCAGTTGGGGTCAGGGCTCTATGCAATGAGGTTCTTCCCATCTCAGCAAACCCATTGTGTATGGACCTGGCTCTGTTTATTGTGCTGGAACAGGTAAGGGCCCCCAATCTGTTTGACACAAAGGAGGCATTGTAATTATTTGGCACCAGGGGTCCAAACCATGGAAACAGTCCCAGCCCATTATCCCCCTCAGCATTGGCATTGTTCACTGGAAACCATCAGACTGGCACATGGGGAAGCACAAATCAATCCAATGGAAGGCAGCATCAGGGTACAACTCTATTGGGCTCCTGCTGGCCAAGGACCTCTGCCTTCATGGATCTGTGCCCCATCCCAATATTTTGATCTTTTTTGCAGCGGCCGTGACTTTTAAGAAAGGAGGATATAAAATGGACTGATGAGCAAACTCCCCCCCCCACACTGGCCTACACCACCACATCAAGTCTCTTATATATGGTCCCAACAGTGCCCCCACTGGGCAGAATGATGTCATGTCCATGGTGTGTGTGACGTCACTTCTCCAAAATTGTCCCTTTCAGAGTTCACCTCAGTGGGCCCAGCACCCCTCTCCTTGCGGCTGGGGTTTTTTTTTATTTTATTTTGAAAAATATTTTCAGATATATAGGCACCTGAGGGCTGAGACCCTTGGGTGCCTTTATATAATTTTGGCCCTGCTGAACTGGTGGCCTCGGTGGACACCCCAGTCTGGTAGGAGCCGGCTGCTGCTTTCCATTCTGACGTTGGGTTGTTTGCAGCCTCACATTGACTATTTCTGTGCCGACGTTTCTTCCAGAGAGAGTTCAGCACTCGGACACAAGTCTTCCATTGATGACAAGTGAATTTAGAAAGGGTCTCTGGATACAGTTGCCCATAGAAACCAGTTGCCTGCAGCGAGAATAAGGAAAGCACAAGGCTGATTATTTATGTGCACTTTTTGCACCAGTGTGAACTGGGGGGATATCAGAAAACCAATATGTTGCTTCTGTCTCGTTCCAGACCTCCATCCATAATGTCCCACTCGAGGGAACCTTCTATGAGACGTGGAATGGAATGCTGGTTGGAATTTCTCGTGTTCTGCCAATTCTGCAAAACCACTGTGATGTCACCAGAAGTCATGTGACAAAGGTAGGAGGGATTGGGAACCCCCCAAAATGCTATTTCTCTGCTCCTCTTTCTTTATTTATTCTTATTAGTGGGTGAAACAAATCCAATAAATAAATAAATAAAAAGCCATTGAAATCCACTGTATCATGGGAAAATGTTCCTCAGCTTCAAGCCTGAGAGCCAATTGTCAGGGTGATGTTCAGACAGACAGCAGGACACCTGATATACAGACACAAGGAAAGGTCTAGAAAATGTTCTATATTATATGCGGGGGGTCCCACGGGGGCAACTACAGACTGGACAGCATCTCTTGTAGTCTGGTGCCACGTTTGCCATGTCTCTAAAGTTCACCCCAGAGATTTCTGGTGCAAAGTTGGGTTATTTGTGTGTCTCAATTCCATGTAAGAAATGAACTCTCCGTAGTCCAGAACGAGTCCATTCTCAGCTTCACGTTAACCCATGTGTCTCCTTCTGTCCTACAGAGCAAGTGCACTAGTTGCCTGACGGGACTCCTGTGCCCCACGGGGACCAACATGGAGGTGAGGACACATTTCTGTATTTATATTGGGACTGAGCAATAGAAACTACTGATTGTGAACCATCAATGTATCACCAGGTGTTACATGCGCCAAGTAACGCAGACTCTGTGCAGTTTTGTATTCCAGGGAGTTGGAATAAATCCTACTCTCCATAATTTGTTAACCCTTCAACCTCCAGAAACCTCTCTACCCACCGACCCAGGGGGAGGCCATGATGGATGAGTCGCTTTATTAATCTTGTAATGTGAATATCATCTCCCCCACCCACTGAATGATATTTTATTCTAAGAATTCTGTTTGTAACCTCTCCTGTGATATAATGAGCCTCCCATAAGAGAAACCAATGTGTGAGACTTATAGGAGAAGCCTTTGCTGCTCTTCCCATAATAACCCAGTGTAAGGAAAGTTACATTCAATTGGTATTAGACACTAAATAACATGATATGTTTGTTATGCACAGAAAACTGAGCAAATGTGTAAATATAAAAGGGGAACCAGAAATGTATCCGGATGCAAATTCAACTGCGTCAGCTCATATGTAGTAAGTACCGGTACTTTGCCTTTTATATCATCACATGTCTTTATATACAACTCATTATGTCACAGTCGGACAGTGGGGTAATAAATGCCAGTCAGCTGCTGCAGGGGCCAGCGATGTATATAGGGAATAGATTCAAAGTCAATCATGAAATAGAGAAAGGACAGAGAAGAGCGAATGAGCTGATAAAGGGAATGGAAGGGATCAGTTATGGGGAAAGGCAAGTTGGGATTGGTTACACTGGAGAAGAGACAGTTAAGGGGATATGATCACTATATATAAATATATAAGGGGATATGATCACTATATATAAATATATAAGGGGATATGATCACTATATATAAATATATAAGGGGGATATGATCATTATATATAAATATATAAGGGGGATATGATCACTATATATAAATATATAAGGGGGATATGATCACTATATATAAATATATAAGGGGATATGATCACTATATATAAATATATAAGGGGGATATGATCACTATATATAAATATATAAGGAGATATGATCACTATATATAAATATATAAGGGGGATATGATCACTATATATAAATATATAAGGGGATATGATCACTATATATAAATATATAAGGGGATATGATCACTATATATAAATATATAAGGGGATATGATCACTATATATAAATATATAAGGGGGATATGATCACTATATATAAATATATAAGGGGATATGATCACTATATATAAATATATAAGGGGGATATGATCACTATATATAAATATATAAGGGGGATATGATCACTATATATAAATATATAAGGGGATATGATCACTATATATAAATATATAAGGAGATATGATCACTATATATAAATATATAAGGGGGATATGATCACTATATATAAATATATAAGGGGATATGATCACTATATATAAATATATAAGGGGATATGATCACTATATATAAATATATAAGGGGATATGATCACTATATATAAATATATAAGGGGATATGATCACTATATATAAATATATAAGGGGGATATGATCACTATATATAAATATATAAGGGGATATGATCACTATATATAAATATATAAGGGGATATGATCACTATATATAAATATATAAGGGGGATATGATCACTATATATAAATATATAAGGGAATATGATCACTATATATAAATATATAAGGGGGATATGATCACTATATATAAATATATAAGGGACAGTAATGAAATAGAGAAAGTACAGAGAAGAGCAACTAAGCTGATAAAGGGAATGGAAGGGATCAGTTATGGGGAAAGACAAGTTGGGATTGTTACACTGGAGAAGAGACAGTTAAGGGGGATATGATCACTATATATAAATATATAAGGGGGATATGATCACTATATATAAATATATAAGGGGGATATGATCACTATATATAAATATATAAGGGGATATGATCACTATATATAAATATATAAGGGGATATGATCACTATATATAAATATATAAGGGGATATGATCACTATATATAAATATATAAGGGGATATGATCACTATATATAAATATATAAGGGGATATGATCACTATATATAAATATATAAGGGGATATGATCACTATATATAAATATATAAGGGGGATATGATCACTATATATAAATATATAAGGGGATATGATCACTATATATAAATATATAAGGGGGATATGATCACTATATATAAATATATAAGGGACAGTAATGAAATAAAGTACAGAGAAGAGCAACTGAGCTGATAAAGGGAATGGAAGGGATCAGTTATGGGGAAAGGCAAGTTGGGATTGGTTACACTGCACATTGATGGAAACTGGCTAAGTTTGTTGAATTATTAAACATTACGTTACATTGCTACAACTATTTTTTTATATTATAAATTGAGACCCTAGTTTGAGTTCTAGGCAGAGGGAAGTGGAAGACAGGAGAACTACTGGTATTTACAACTGAATGGATAAAATGTGGCCTTTGCTTTTGACTTGAGTGTATTGTGTATTTCACCATGAGCTTCTTGCTGTGTTACTTTACTACAGGTATCCGAGTGCTGTAAGGGCTACTATGGGCATCAGTGTCTCATGTGCCCGGGGGCACCCAATGACTTGTGCTCTGGCAATGGGGACTGCCATGATGGCTTGGCTGGCAGTGGCGACTGTATCTGTCAGGAAGGTTTTCATGGCACCGCCTGTGAGATGTGTGAACCAGGAAGATACGGAACCGATTGCAAATCAGGTGATTTCAGTGAATCTTCTGGTTGGACAGTGAAATATCTGATTGGCCAATGCCATGAAATGAATCAGAATCATTTCTGTTAAATGTGAGTTTCTTACAAACTGGTCACATTGAATTGATGTCGATGAGCATTTCTCACTGGATTTGATATGAGATCTGGGAACCCTAATGTATGATCTGGAGTAAAACTCTTACAATGGAATTTCAGATCAATATTATTAATGGGTGTCTCATGGCAGGAATGAAAGGGTTTGTCAAGTTCCAGTTCCACAAACATTTCCATCTCATTCTTTCAGTAATAATCAGCTTCAAGTGACGAGAAGACAGAGGACATTTAGCCAAATAATGGGCCGGGGGTTTCCTTGATATAATTGAGTCAATGTCGGAAACTGACTTTCTCTTTCTCTGCAAAAATGCTCAGTTATGGGCAAATCCATTAGGAAATAGAATTTGTGATTGACAACTAAATCAACTGAACAATTAATGAGGAACATGAAACAACTATTGGTTTTATTATGGGCTGTAATTGTAGTTCATTACTGAGCCCTATTGCTCCTGTTCCCGCAGAGTGCGAGTGCGTCCATGGTCGATGTAACAATGGTTTCTATGGAGACGGCAAGTGTCTGTGCGACAAGGGCTGGAGCGGCTACACCTGCGAGAGAAGTAATACAACTGCTTTACCTTTCACTATCATTCATTTCAATGTTTATAGGACAGGCATAATATTGGCTTTAACTGAAAATTGTAGAAAAACATTCAACCATTATCTCACTTGTGCAGCAGTAAAATGTGCTTTTCAGAACCTTAGAGATAATCCTAATCCTATAATATTGTGCTTGATTCTTATTGATGGGAGATGTTGCTGAAACAAAGGTGGTGAAATGCACAATTACTTGTTCTGGTTGAACTGTAACTCTAATAGTAAAGGGCTCTAAGAGGGGAAGGAGGTGAGGGGTTAGAGTCCCTGTTGGTTGGGAGAGTAATGATAAATTCATAGTGAGCAATGGGGAAATCAGTAGTGAGTATGAGTGAAGAGTAAAGGAGTAAAGGGCAAGTTCTGAGGACTTACTTTATAAGCTTTTATTTGAAAATTAAACAAAGTAGCTGCAACCCAAAAAGCTTTAGGGCAATGACACATGCAGGCAACAAATCTTCCCAAAATTTCTTTAGCATTCCCTAACCTTGTAATCCTCACTAGTAAATGATATTACTGCTGGCGATTCAGCTTAATCGTAGGGAATTGTGACAGCAGATATTATGTCCCTTAACCCTCTAACTCTTCACTCATGTCTGCTCTTCTGTTCTGCCAAAGTCATTTACACGCGGCGAATAAAAGGAGATCTGTTACAGACAGTAGCAGGTGACAAAGCTCCCTGTGTGTCATTGATCTTAAATAAATCACTCGTTAAACACCTTGTGTAACCCTTCCCTAGTCATACATTTGTAACCCTTTATATTTCTTCCCCACCCAACCCCCTAGCTAAGCCCCTCACTAAAGACCCTTCTTATACCTCTATTCTATATACTTCATACAGGTCTCTACATACAGGCTGTCTTTATTGCACTATATTATACTTGATGCTATATTATATATATATCTGATGTCATAGATATTGTAGTCATAACATTTCTGTTTGTTTGATTTGTAGATATAACAAATGATATGTGCAATGGTACCTGCAGTCTTGATGCCAAGTGAGTAGCTCTGTGCCCAGTACAACTGTTTGTTTCATAGCATTCACTTTCTACTCACACACTGGCTTGTATGTAAGGAAAGGGTTACAGAAAACGGCACACAGATGTGGTAATGTAAAAAAAGGGTTACCGTAGACAACACACGGAACAAGGAAAGTAAGGATAGGGTTAAAGGAAACAGTTACTGGAAACAGCACACAATTGAGAGAATGTGGGTTATAGGAAAAGGTGCACAAATGAGAGACTTGTGGTGTTTATACAAATGGCCTGCAGGTGTCACTGTCTACATGAGTTACTGTGCATACTTACTGTCAGCTTAAAAGTGAAAGTGAAAGCTTACTGTTGGCTGCATGACTCTGCTAATAATGCACTGTTATAATGTACTCATCCTCAGCTACCCAAAACATAACAAGACTGTAAATAAAGGATTACAGGAAACAGCACACAAATAAGGGAGTGTAAGGGAAGGGTTACAATAAATAGCACACAAATCAAAGAAATAAGGAAAAGGTTACAGGGAACAGCATACAATGAGGCAATGTAAGGAAAGGGATAGAGGGAATGTAAGGAAAGGGTTAGAGGGAATGTAAGGAAAGGGTTAGAGGGAATGTAAGGAAAGGGTTAGAGGGAATGTAAGGAAAGGGTTAGAGGGAATGTAAAAAAAGGGTTAGAGGCAATGTAAGGAAAGGGTTAGAGGGAATGTAAGGAAAGGGTTAGAGGGAATGTAAGGAAAGGGTTCGAGGGAATGTAAGGAAAGGGTTCGAGGGAATGTAAGGGAAAGGGTTAGAGGGAATGTAAGGGAAAGGGTTAGAGGGAATGTAAGGAAAGGGTTCGAGGGAATGTAAGGGAGAGGGTTAGAGGGAATGTAAGGGAAAGGGATAGAGGGAATGTAAGGAAAGGGTTCGAGGGAATGTAAGGGAAAGGGTTAGAGGGAATGTAAGGAAAGGGATAGAGGGAATGTAAGGAAAGGGTTCGAGGGAATGTAAGGAAAGGGATAGAGGGAATGTAAGGAAAGGGATAGAAGGAATATAAGGAAAGGGTTAGAGGGAATGTAAGGAAAGAGTTAGAGAAAATGTAAGGAAAGGGATAGAAGGAATATAAGGAAAGGGTTAGAGGGAATGTAAGGAAAGAGTTAGAGAAAATGTAAGGAAAGGGAGGAAAGGGTTAGAGGGAATATAAGGAAAGGGTTAGAGGGAATGTAAGGAAAGGGTTTGAGGGAATGTAAGGAAAGGGATAGACAGAATGTGAGGAAAGGGTTAGAGGGAATGGTTTATAAATGAGGGAGGCTGCTACAGGGCCCTGTCTGTATAGCGGGTGGTAAGGAAAGGGTTAGAGGCAATGTAAGGAAAGGGTTAGAGGCAATATAAGGAAAGGGTTAGAGGGAATATAAGGAAAGGGTTCGAGGGAATGTAAGGAAAGGGTTTGAGGCAATGTAGGGAAAAGGTTAGAGGCAATGTAAGGGAAAGGGTTCGAGGGAAAGTAAGGAAAGGGTTCGAGGGAATGTAAGGAAAGGGTTCGAGGGAATGTAAGGAAAGGGTTAGAGGGAATGTAAGGAAAGGGTTAGAGGGAATGGTTTATAAATGAGGGAGGCTGCTACAGGGCCCTGTCTGTATGGCCGGTGGTAAGGAAAGGGTTAGAGGCAATGTAAGGAAAGGGTTAGAGGCAATATAAGGAAAGGGTTAGAGGGAATATAAGGAAAGGGTTCGAGGGAATGTAAGGAAAGGGTTTGAGGCAATGTAGGGAAAGGGTTAGAGGGAATGTAAGGGAAAGGGTTCGAGGGAAAGTAAGGAAAGGGTTCGAGGGAATGTAAGGAAAGGGATAGAAGGAATGTAAGGAAAGGGTTTGGGGGAATGTAAGGGAAAGGGTTAGAGGGAATGTAAGGAAAGGGTTAGAGGGAATGTAAGGAAAGGGTTCGAGGGAATGTAAGGAAAGGGATAGAGGGAATGTAAGGAAAGGGATAGAGGGAATCTAAGGAAAGAGTTAGAGGGAATGTAAGGAAAGGGAGGAAAGGGTTAGAGGGAATATAAGGAAAGGGTTAGAGGCAATGTTAGGAAAGGGTTCGAGGGAATGTAAGGAAAGGGTTTGAGGGAATGTAAGGGAAAGGGTTAGAGGGAATGTAAGGAAAGGGTTAGAGGGAATGTAAGGAAAGGGTTAGAGGGAATGTAAGGAAAGGGTTAGAGGGAATGTAAGGAAAGGGTTCGAGGGAATATAAGGAAAGGGATAGAGGGAATGTAAGGAAAGGGATAGAGGGAATCTAAGGAAAGAGTTAGAGGGAATGTAAGGAAAGGGTTAGAGGGAATGTAAGGAAAGGGTTAGAGGGAATGGTTCATAAATGAGGGAGGCTGCTACAGGGCCCTGTCTGTATGGCGGGTGGTAAGGACAGGGCTCACCTATTCCTTCTGGCGCTGCTTCCAATGCTGGATGAAGCTTTCCACGAAGTGCAAGAGTTTATAAGATGAGCACACTCTAACACGAGCTCTCCCTGGGCAAATGGAAATGACCTACAGTGTAAAAGAATGAGACTGAAATGGTTTTGTTGAGAGGCCACCTAGATTGAGGTTTCAGTGAGGCTTGCTACCTTGGTGGATAGGGTTAACAGCAATTCTATGGTAAAGTGTTAACAATTATAACAGCCTCTCCATGTGTCACTTTCTGTGAATATTTCTATCCACCATGTTCCTTGCACTTTCCTCCAATCAAATGATCTTTATTCTTTCTTTTCTCCTCCAGCTGTGTTGTTGGAGCCACCAATTCCACGCCAGTATGTTCCTGCATTGCTGGTTTTACTGGGAATGGCACTCACTGCACAGGTATTCACACAATGGTATTACCCACAATCCCTGCAACACATCCCTTCATTCTTAAACACAATGGGGGGAATTCACAAAAGCGCCGATATTGAGACAAAATAAAAGTGGTGATAAAAATATTGATTTTCCACCAAATTCAAAAACCTCTATCTCCACTTTTGTGAATTTGTCTTTTAAACAGACAGTTTTCAGATTCTTTCGCACTAAATTTTTTCTGAATTTGTCTTTAACTGCTACTAATCCTGTCAGTCAGACATCAAATTGGAATTTTTGGGGGAGAGGGTTTATTTTACCAAAATTATATTATATTTTTCAGGATCTCCTGGGCTTTCTAAATCTGCCGACATGTTTGTGTTATTCCACTTCTGTAACCAGATATAAGAGTCTAAATATAAAAAATGCTATTTTGCATAAAATATGGATTTGTATCAGAAATATGTTTTATTGTCTCAGGTCAAGTGTCTAATTGCTGCTAAAACTAAAAAAATAGCTGGGAGGCTTTACTTCCCTTTAGATAATATATTCACTCAGATTTCTAATATTGCCTCATTCGTGAAGCTAAAACTAGTGAAAATAATAAACGTGTGAGTGAAAAAGTATAAAATCCCTATTAATATGCTAATAACTGTCCAAAGCGGCGCCTACAAGAGGAGTGAAATGAAGATTGGGAGAAGCAAAGTAGAGCAGATTATGATAGAATTGATCGGACACATAGGAAAGAGTTATACGGAGCTTTACTCCATTTTTAAAATGTTGGGAGAAAATGTTGTTTAAATGTCATTTAAAACTTTGTTTTTGCTCCATTTTTATGTCGTTTGAAAGACAAATTCATAAAAGTGTCTGTAAATTGTCTTTCTTCACTAAAAAAGGAAAAGTGTTGGTTGAGTCGGAATTTAGGGGGATTTCTGTTTGTGAATATGGAGAAAGTATTTTACACCAGTTTTCCACAATTTTTACTCCAAAAAATGTTCCCTCTCCACTTTTGGGAATTCCCCCAAAGTCTTAGAACTTTATGGTAAGTCACAGTCTATTTGAGCCATAAGCCTGAGCCTTAGACTAAGCTCCATCTCCTGTAACTAGACATTGTCAATATATTATTATTATTAACATGTATTTATATAGCACCAACATATTGCGTAGCGCTGTAATATAGCCAGAACTTCATCTCCAGGAACTACCCATTTGCAATACTGTCTAAGCTCACCTCTAGTCTCCAGTAAATATTCATTCTGATGTTACTTGTGCTTCCAGAAATAAATGTCTGTGCTATGAATAATGGTGGATGTTCAGAGTATGCAAAGTGCACTCGGGTTATTCCTGGGGTGGTGCAGTGCACGTGCCACGAGGGCTACAATGGAGACGGCAGGGTCTGTATCGGTGAGTTTCTAAATAGTCAAGGCAACAGTATCTCAAGATTTCTTTTCAATTTAGTGATCTGAAATTTCTCTTTAAAATGCTGAACCAATGGCCAATGGCTCTGCACCACTTGGAGTAAAGACCCCAGTTCTGTACCCTGGAACAGAGAGCAGGTTTTCTGTTTTACATTTGTGTACCCTGGGTACTTACCCCACTTACGTGCCAACAACCCACTGCCAGAACTGCAAGGGGTAACGGCAAAGACCTTTCTTCTAGCTCTGCCCCTGCTCTCTAAAGGGCAAGTGTCAGTTTTTATCATGGCAAACTACGGACGGAGGGACAGGGAGTCACTGGGGCAAATTAACTAAAGGGCGAAGTGACTACTGTTGGTGAAAATTCGCCAGCGTGACGTCATTTCAGAACTTTGCCGATTTACTAACGGTCGCCGGTGTAACTTCACTAGCGAAGGAGATAGACTCTATTGGTACTTCGATCCCTAACACCTGCCATATCTGTCTCTGTTTTTTACTTCTATAGAAAATGATGCCTGTCTGCAGAATAACGGGGGATGCCATGCCAAAGCGGAATGCACCAAAACTGGACCCAACAAGGTACCATATCAGTAGAACAATGAGATGAGTCTGCAGGGGTTACTTGTATTGACCACTAACTGGAGAATTGTCTTTGTACATAGGGGCCAGTAAATAAATGGATGTTTGATGGAGCAGCATTGTGCTACTTTAGTTGTTTATTCAGAAGAGACAAAGTTTGAGTTGAGTTTTTTGACAGTAAGATAACAATTAAACCCTTTACTAACAAGTCAAGTAGTGGCTGTAGGACATTAGAGCCCAGTCAATACCAGTCCATGTTCTCTTCATATTAAATTCAGCCTTCTCATCTATATATCTTTTATTTCCATCTTTCCCAGTAAATTTGTGGCCATATTGCATATTACTGAGTTTGTTTGGGCAAATACACAATATGTTCTATGAGATTCAGTATGTACAGTATTTATTGTGACCAAGAGGTTTGTCCCAGTAGGAATTCTGTATATTATGGCAGATTTATAGCATCAAGGCTGAGGTATTGCTTCCTCTAAATCTCAGGGTAAAACAGGCTAGGACTCTGGAGCATGGCTGCAAAGTACTCTGGCCAGTTAGTCCACACGTGGGAGGCTGGGGGTGCTGAGGGGTGTCAGTGAGAAACGGAGAGAAAAGAGTTTATTGTGAAACAAACGGTCTATGACACTGGGACTGTCTTGTGACGGCAGAGAGGCTCCTGTCTCTGTAGAACTAATTTACCTGACTCCTGCCCACTGCTACCAGCAAATCTCCCACAATATGAAAATATAGACTCAATAGGAATAAATATATGTGGACTTAAAGGAGAAGGAAAGGCTAAAAGTAAGTAGGCTTTATCAGAAAGGTCTATATAAATACACCAGTAAACCCTCAAAGTAATGCTGCTCTGAGTCCTCTGTCAAAAGAAACATCACATTTCTTTCCTTCTATTGTGTACTCATTGGCTTCTGTATCACACTTCCTGTTTTCAGCTTAAACCTCCAGGGCTAGGGCTTGAGCATGCTCAGTTTGCTCCTCTCTCCCTTCCTGCTATAATCTGAGCCCAGAGCTATGAATGAGCAGGGAGAGACTCAGGCAGGAAGTGATATCACAGCAAGCTAATACTGCAGCTACTATCCTAAACAAACAGAGAGATTCTAGAGCTTTTTACTCAGGTATGGTAAAACATTCTAAAGAATAAATATAACATTCTAGTTTGCACTATTGTGGCTAATCTTTTGGCAAAAAACTGAGTTTTCCTTCTCCTTTAACCCTTTAAAAGCCAAGCATGTATGGTGTACGTGCTGGCGGTTCAGGGCTCAGGTTGCCAAGCACGTACATGGTATGTTTTCCACATCTGAGCCCTACTCTCTGCATCGGTGGCTTTTGTTGTCTCCGCAGAGAGTCAGGAGGGATGACAGCCCCCTGGGCAACGAGACTGGACGGCTGTCAAGTTGGATCTGTGACGTGATCGTCGCAGATCCAACCTCAAAAATGCGCCATTGCATGTCTCTACTTCCCTTACCTCCTCCTTCCTGCACAGCCGCCCACTCACTTCCTGCTGTACAACAGCTCTGCACCATGGTGTCCATCTTAATCTTTGTTGGATTCACACTTTCCAAAAATATATGGTTTTGGGGAGTCTTTGCTGTTAGGGGGTCTTGAGGCACATAATATAAAGTCAAGGGTCTATGTTCACAGAAGGTGAATTGGCTGCAGAGAAAATTCATATGCACTATTTTTATTTGGGGTCCGCACATGCCAGCTGCCTTGGTATATCTATGCATATTGGGCACCAAACTGTTCAGTAGACTCTTGGTGTCTATATTTAGGGTGTTTTCCAGTTGTATGTAAGAAATTGGGTGAGATAAATGCCGCCAATTGCAATATTTTTAGGGGATTTTCAGAAATGTCATAAAAACCGCTGCCTTTAGCGTAGCTTTGCAGTAAGGTAGTTTGGAGTAGAAAGATATATTTTACCTATTTTTGATTCATCAGAATGTGTACTTTACAAAAATATATGGTTTGGGGGGTCTTTGTGCTGATAGGTGGTCTTGTGACACATAATAAACTGCCAGAAATCAAATCGGCAGCCGAGAATATGAATAAGCACTGTTTTAATTTGGGGTTTGTCCATGTCAGCTGCTTTGGGATATCTATGCATATTGGGCATCAAACTGTTCAGTAGTCACTTAGAATCAATATTTAGGGTTTTTTCCAATTTTATGTAAGAAATTGGGTGAGATAAATATGGCCAACTGCAATATTTTTAGGCGGTTTTCAGAAATGTAAAAAACGCTTTTTTTTTTAAAGGTTTGCAGTTTGGTACTTTGGAGTAGAAAGACATACATAGACAATTTGGATTCAAGGCAATATGTACTTTACAAAAATATATGTTTTTCTGGGGTGAACTTACTTTTTTCTACCTTTGCCTCCGCCCCCCCCAAACTATGTATATGTGTTGATTATGCAGTACCTGAAATGACAGACCAAATTGGGGAGTCTTCATTTTGGGTTCCTATATGCCACGTGCTTGGGTACACCTATACATATTGGGCATCAAACTGTTCAGAGGACCCCAGGCTTTCATATTTGGGGTGATTTCTCTTGATACCTAAAAGTATGTGGGTAATACGATGCTGCAGGTGGAAATATTGAGGTGATTTTTGGAAATGTCACTAAAATTGCCAAATTTAGGAAAGGTTTGCGGCTTAGTACTTTGGAGTAGAAAGACATGCATACCCAATTTGGATTCAGGGGGATGTGTACTTTACGAAAATGTGTGGTTTTCTGGGGTGAACCTACTTTTTTCTACCTTTGTCCCCCCAAAACGATGTAATTGTGTTGATTTTGCAGTATCTGGAATTACAGAACTAATAGCTCAAATGGGGTGTCTACATTTTAGGGCCCCTATATACCACATGCTTGGGTACACCTATACATATTGGGCATCAAACTGTTCCGTGGACCCCAGGCTTTCATATTTGGGGTGTTTTACATTGATACCTAATGATGTGTGGGAGATATGATGCTGTAGATTGAAAGCTTTGAGGTAATTTTTCAACAAATTCAGCAATTTCTATAAAACATTATAACTTTAGGAAACAATTGCAACTTGGTAATTTGTAGTACAAAGATATATTCACCCATTTTTGATTCTCCAGAATCTGTTCTTTCTAATAATGGGTAGTTTTCTAGGGTGAACCTACTGTTAGTGGAATGTTTGGCCTTGAAATCAGAAGTATGCCGTTTGTGGAGCGGTGCTTTGGACATTTGGTAGTGTACTGCTTGTAGATTTTGATCTATACACGTGAGAAATCTCCATAAAACTATATATATTTGGTATTGCCGCGTTCAGGAGACATAGACCTTTCCAAATCGGCTGTGTTCTTGTACATAAAATAAATGATGTTTCTGATATATGTGATTGTTCTTTGTGAAACATGATTTTTTTCATTTTATTAGACACTTAGAAGCCTATATTTTTTTTTACAGAAGTAGAATTACACCAAAATTCTTGCATATTGTGAAAGTTCAGGTTGTCCTGAAGAAAACGATATATTGTTTTCCTGGGTAAACTAACAGACCCCCCCAGGAAAGGCCCTTAAAGGGAAAGAGTACAAAATGTCTAAAAGCTGCTTGGCCGTAGTTCTGATTTAGGACAAATCAGCTGGCAGGGAAAGGGTTAATAGGGAATTTTATATACACTAAATAGAAATACATATGGACTCAATAAAAATAAATATATATATGGAATCAATAGAAATAAATATATGTGGACTCAATAAAATGTTTGGATCTCTTGTACTAATTTTGCACTGGGGCCCTCTGCTGACTCTATTGGCCCTGCCGTGTTGTTGGCCAATCATATGTTGCCCATTGTGGTAAAACCGACCTTCTATCTTGTCTTTCTAGGTGGCGTGTAACTGCCTGGAGGGTTATGAAGGGGATGGGATCCTGCGGTGCACTGAAATCAACCTTTGCAAAGAGGTGCAATATTCACTTTTATTCACTACACTTGCCCTTTAACATGATGGACAATATGTCATACTTGCCCCATGGAAGCCTTAAATAGCCCCCTGTGGTGCATCTCACACTGGGATCCCCATTATCCAGTGATGGTCCGTGAAGTGTTAATGAAATTGGCCCAGGAGTCTGATATGATTGGACAGAGATCTGCACCATAGGGCTTATTTACTAATTCAACTGGTGCAAAATAGTTCCCCCATCTCCAGAGCACAGGAGGCACCAAGCACTTTAACCCCTAATTACCTGCACTAAGTACTTTATCAGCTAAATACCTGCAGTCTCAATACCTGCACCAAGCACTTTAACGCCTCAATTTCTTCAACAAGCAACTTAACCCCTCAATACCTGCAGCAAACACATTATCCCCTGAATACCCACAGTAACCACTTCTAACACCCCAATCAATGCAGCAATGCCTCAATAAATGCACCTAGCACTTTAACCCTAAATACCTGCGCTAGGGTTTTTAACCCCTCAGTACCTGCACCAAGCACCTTAACCTCTCATTATCAGCTTCAAGCACCTCAACCTCTGAATACATGCACCAAACTCCTTAACTCCTCAATACCTGCACCATGCATGTTAACCCCTCATTACCTGCACTAAGCACCTTGACCCCTAAATACCTGCCTGAAGCATTTTAACCCCTCAATACCTGCAGAAAGAACTTTAATCCCTCAGTCTCTGTCCCAGTAGGAATGCAGATTGTTTCCTATCATTTTATGAAGTGTTTCCCTTTTTTCTCTTACAGAACAATGGAGGTTGCAGTCCCCTGGCCTTTTGTTTCCGAATGGGCCCGGGGAAGCGCCGATGTTATTGCCCAGGAATGTATTTTGGGGATGGATTTACCTGCAGAGGCAACATTGATAAGGTTTCTATGGTCCCCCTTATTGTGTATGTGGGTGTTTGTATGAGTAGAAGGGGCACCTGGGAGACATGGCTGTAATTCGTTTTATTCCAAATATTTGCTAAAACAAAGATGAAATGAAATGAAATCAGCAATTAGTATGAAGTTATTACTGATGAGAAGGTGGAACTGGATAAGGTACTTTTCGGCTCTTTGGGTCGCTAGCACAGTACATACACAATATATATATATATATAAATATATGGTTAGATATGGTCTGGTATGATGGGTCAGTACAAGGCTCGGCAGGACCCTCCTGCAACCCAAACATATTATTAGAAATAACAGGCAATAATGAGCAGCAGAAGGTACATTGTCTCTGTGTATTTGGACTTACGTTTCACTTTCCCTGCCTTTCTGCCCCAAGTGCCCCTGTAGGGGTAGTTTGCTAAGGACAAGAGCAGAGTTAAAGGCACATTCATCTGTAGCTTCCCTATTGACATTGGGGTCCCTGGAGCTACTGCCACCATGAATATGATATAGTTCTACTAGACTTGCACCCAAACAATCCTACACCACATGCTGGAAGTGACGCCAACCCCACTGTGAAAGTTTTAGCTGCAACTTGCGCCTGATTCATGAGCAAATAGGACCCGATTGCATGAGGTGCATCACAATTAGGGGTCCACGGTATCCAGGATTCGGTTTGGGACTCAGCCAAGATTCTGCCTTTTTCAGCAGGATTCGGCCAAATCCAAGTGCCTGGCTGAACCGAATCAGAATCCAAAAAATCTCATGACTTTTCATCACACAAATAAAAAAAAGTCTAAATTATTTGTGCATGCGGTTCTCTTAGGGTTTAGATTCATTTTTGTGAAGAAAAAACACTAAATTGTGGCCAATTGCTCCCCAAATTGCGCTTGTGCTTATAAATACAGGTTATAACATTTTTTGTTCCTTCCCGGTTCCCCTAGGAGCTGAGTATGAATCCCGACACTGCTGTGTTCTATAAGTATTTAAAGGTAAGTGGCCTCCTGTTTCCCACCACCCAGATCCATCTCCACTTGCTTCAATTTGTGACTTTTTCTGTCCATTTAGGCGCAGAATATTCCGATTGGCTCAGATATGAGCAATATCACAGTCTTTGCTCCGGTGAATCAGGCGTTTGCCAACAACACCGTTGTAAGTAAGAATCCGCCCCAGTTTCCCCAGGTACAGAAGCCCCAGTCATCAAACACTGGCCCTGCTCTGCTATTGCTTAGACATCTCCCCCATTCACATTGCTCAGAGAGCCCCTCAGAGGTGGAGACCAGAAAGGCAGAGCGAGGAATCAGCAGTCGGACACTTCAGGGAATTGTGTCACAGACTAAAATGCCACAACCTGGCTACACTCACTGAACCCTAAACATTCTCAGGAACATGAGGAGCACTTTGTGGAAATAGGGCAAGTCATTCACCCATCACATGCTCTGTATAAGCGGCACACATTATGCAGCTCTTTTTTTGCGTTGCCAGGAATGCAGGGAGTTGTAGTTCAGCTGGAATTTGGAAGGATGGAAATGTGTGTTCCTCATGTACATATGGGGTAAAACTTGGGGTCCCTTTAATCCACAACTTGCTCTCACTGTGCCTGGGGCTCATTCTCTTTCAGCTGGAGGAATATAAGAGTAATGGGCGACTAACAGATTTGCTACTGGAGCACGTGGTTGACTGTAGGGCAATGTCATTGGCCGACTTAAAGGAAACCCAGTACCTGACGACATTAGGAGGCGGAAGGCTCAGGATTTTGATAGATCAGGTAAGGAGTGCATGTGTGATCACATGGGTACACCAAGTAGCCAATCAGAACACGGTGATATTGCAATTATATATAATAGTAGGGATGCACCGAATCCTTCGCGAAAGATTCAGCCGAATACCGAACCGAATCCGAACCCTAATTTGCATATGCAAATTAGGGGTGGGAAGGGGAAAACAGTTTTTACTTCCCTGTTTTGTGACAAAAAGTCACATAATTTCCCTTCCTGCCAGTAATTTGCATATGCAAATTAGGATTCGGTTCAACCAGGCAGAAGGATCCCGAACCGAACCCTGAATTTGATGCATCCCTATATAATAGTGAAGTTACAGTGAGGGATAATTCTTTCTCTGTTGTGTAGGACAATGTGTATCTGAATGGCCGCGTTAATCTGATGAATAATTCTATAGTCGCTATGAACGGCATTATCCACTTCATTGATGAAATTCTGGTTCCAGAGGTCCAAAACGTCAGTCACCGGCCGGTCAAACCTAAAGAGGTAGGTTTCCCTGAGGTTCAGACCTGTTTCTTCCATTAAAGAAGCAAACTGCCCTCAAAACCCAGGGGTAAATGTCCAAAAAGCTGGGGAAGAGTTGGAGCAGATTCATTTTTTCATTTGACCCAAAGAGAATGATTTCTGTCTCTCTCAGTGTCCCCCTGACATATTGGGGGGCCGAGACATCACAGCAGGTCCAATGCCGCACTTTGCTTAGATGAGCTTCTGTTGAGTTGGGTTGTAGGGTTGGTCTCACCTCCCAGATAGACAAACAACCAAACAGCTGACACACCAGTTACCCATAATCCTGTTCTACCATGTTCTTCTCACCAACAGCTCAATATAACCGAGGCCGCAAAAATCTACGGATATTCCATGTTTCTCCAACTTCTCAAGGTAACAAGCCCTACAGTCATTGGCTGAACTTGCTCACTTGTGCTAATTATAGGCTTGTGCCAATTGGCTGAGTTTTGCCCATTGTCTGGACTGTATCAAGTGCTATTGATTGGCTACTATGTATGACTTGCTGAGCTGCTTTGTTTGGCTGAACTGTACCAACTAGTTGGCTGAAAGACTGATCGGGTGTTTCCTACATTGTTTCCTGTGACCCTTAAATCTGCACAAAATTGGGCTAAAGGGGCAGTAACCACTCAGATGAAATTAAATGAATTGTTCTCATGATCTCCCTCTCGGCACATTTGCATTTTTCATCTTTCAATTTTCTTAATACTTGGGGTGGGGGCGAAAAACAAAAAATTCATTTCATACTTACCGTAATTTTTGTTTCCTGGTTACTATGGGCAGCACTCACACTTTTGGGTATTCCCCGCCCCCGCTTTCAATAGGACAGAAACTATCAATTAACTAATTAATTAACTATGCTCATATATACCCCTCCTTACCCTCAGACTGGTGTCTTTTAAGTCCGAGCTTTAGGAATTTCTTTGGGAGGGTTCAGCATGAGTGCTGCCCATAGTAACCAGGAAACAAAAATTACGGTAAGTATGAAATGAATTTTTTGTTTTCCCTGGTTACTATGGCAGCACTCACACTTTTGGGTCAGTACCTTAGCAGTCAGACAGGGTGGGAAATTACATAATACCAACAGTCAAGGCAGAGTGTCGGTTTTTATTTTGCAGTTTTTACTGCTTCCAATACTTTTTTACCAAACAAAGAATCATTTGGAGAAAATAAATCAACATGATAATGCTTCAAAAACGTATTAGCTGAAGACCATGATGCAGACTTGCATACTTGCTCCAACGTGATTTCTGCCTGAAAGGCCCAAGAAGAACTCAATGCCCTCGTGGAGTGTGCCTTCACCCCTTTTGGAGCTTTATGACCTACTGCCTCGTAGGCCATGTGAATACATTTAACTATCCACCTACTTAACGTAGACACGGAAGCTGCTTGTCCTTTTCTGTTCCCTTCTGGGACTACAAATAATTTGTTAGATTTTCTCCATTCCTTCGATCTCTTCAAATAAGTCGAAATACATCTGACTAAATCTAGAGTACTCCATATTTCCTCTTGACTTGAAGCAGGCTCCGAAAAGAAACTTGGTAAAATTGACTCATGATTCAAATGAAAAGTAGAAACCACTTTAGGAAGATATTCTGGAACCGGCCTTAAAACCACTTGATGTGGTTGAATGAGTGTGAAGGGCGGTTCTGCTGATAGTGCTTGTAAATCACTCACCCTCCTTGAAGAGGTTATCGCTGTAAGAAAAAGAGTTTTCAATGTAAGATTTACTTCTGAAATCTCTTCTATTGGTTCAAACGGTTTTGTTGTAAGAGCCTGTAAAACTAAAGGCAAATCCCATGTGGCCGACAATACTCTTACTGGAGGTCTTAAATGCATTACTCCTGCCATAAATTTTGTTATACTATCTTCCTTGGACCATTGCACTCCAGTTAAGGCTGAGATTGCTGACACCTGTAGTTTTAGTGTCCTTGAACCGAGCCCCTTATCGAAACCTGCTTGTAAGAAATTCAGGATTTGGGTCGTCGTCAACTGTTCAGCATCATAACCCTTTGATAATAGCCATTGTGAGAACACTTGCCAGACTCTATCGTAAGTTCTATTTGTTGAGAATTTTCTGGCTGACATCATGGTACTTATCACCAAATCTGAAAATCCTTCTTTACTCAACCTCTTCCTTTCAACCTCCAAGCTTTGAGGCACAATTTTCTTGGGCAAGGATGCCTCAATGGCCCCTGCATCAACAGATCTGCTCTCTGCTGCAGTTGAAAAGGTTTCTCTACTGACATCGACTTCAGTAACGGGTACCAAAATCTCCTTGGCCAGTCTGGGATGATGGCTATCACATTTGCCCTGTCCGCCCTGATTTTCCTCAATACTTGAGGAATTAACGGTATGGGAGGAAATATGTATAGAAGATCCTTGCTCCATGATTGTTGGAAAGCATCTGTTGCTACTGCCTGGGGACATCGATACCTGGAAAAGAACTTCTCGACTTTCCGATTGGTTGGACTTGCCATTAAATCTACCATCGGTTTGCCCCACCTCTTCACAATTTGAGAGAAAACTTGTTGGTGTAGTTCCCACTCGTGTCTGTCTATCCTCGAGCGGCTGAGGAAGTCCGCAATCACATTCTCCTTCCCCGGGAGATATAGGGCTGTTATATCTTGCAAATTCTCCTCTGCCCAACACATTATGGGATGTAGCTCTGCCATGAGACTCTTGCTGTGTGTTCCTCCTTGTCTCTTTATATAAGCAACAGCTGCCCTGTTGTCTATTTTCACTAACATCGATGTTCCTCTCAATAGGTGTTTGCACCTCCGAATCGCTCTCCACACTGCTCTCAATTCTAACACATTGGAAGGCAGTGTCTTCTCTCTGTCCGACCATCGATCTTGTAGATATGTATCCTCTATATGCGCCCCCCAGCCCCAAGGGCTGGAATCTGTAGTTAGAATTTTCCATTCGATTTCTTTTAGCACCTGACCTTGTGCTAACTTCTCTTCGCTTAACCACCACTTCATTTCTTCTTTTACTTGAGTCTGAACCAGTATCTTCTGATTCCAATCCTGTAATCTTGTATTCCACTGGTTCAAAAACATTCTCTGTAGGGGTCTGACATGCCATCTTGCCCATTTCAACATTGGAAAAGTTGAGGTCAGAAGACCCAAAACGCTTGTTATCTCCCTGGCTGAACAGGATGATTTTCTTATTAGATTCCAAATAGCTAACTTGATCTTCTCTTTCTTTTCCTCTGGAAGAATTACTAATGCTTGGTTTGTCAGAAACCTGGCTCCCAGATATACCAAATCCTAAGTAGGTGTCAACTGGCTTTTTTCTAGATTGAGAATCCAGCCATGTGTCTGTAAAAACTGTATGACATAATCCCTCTGCCGAAGTAACATCTCGGGATCTCGAGACTTCATTAGGATATCGTCTAAATAATGGAATATTTGTATTCCCAGTTTTCTGATTTCTGTAATGAGGGACTGTAGAATCTTTGAAAAAACTCGAGGTGAAGTCGCTAATCCAAACGGGAGGCATGTGAATTGATAATGATTTTCTTGGTCTATCGCAAACCTCAGGAATTTCTGATGTGAAGTTACTATGGGGACATGGAAATACGCATCCTTTAAGTCTAAGGATAGTAGCCAATCTCCGACTTGAATTTCCTTCACAATTGAAAAAATTGATTCCATTCTGAATCTTCTTATTCTCAAAAATACATTTACCGGCCTTAGGTCCAGTACTGGTCGGAAATCCCCCGTCTTTTTGCGTAGCATAAATAGAGTTGAATAAATTCCTTCTCCCTGAAATTGTTGTGGGACTGGTCGAATAGCTCCGTCTTGTAATAGCTGGAGTATATAATTGTTCATCATCTCCCTCTGTTCCCTGTGCCTGGGAATCCTCGACATTACAAAATGATTGTGAATTGGAGTCTTGTCGAATTCTAGATAATATCCTTGATTTATGACCTGCAACACCCACTGATCTTTTATCGACTTCGCCCAAACTTCTGCAAATTGATTTAATCTTCTGGGTATTTTTGAGTTTTGGGCTGTCAAACCTTCAAAATTTCCTAGCTGGTTTGGAAACGACTCCTCTACCTCTCTGCGCCTTAAATAGAGAGTATTGCCCTCCTCTCCAATGGCTACTTTGTTCATTTCCTCTTGTCGATCTTGATTGAATGTGTTCTCTACTGGAAGTTTTATCTCGAAAGGAAGATCTACTTGATCTAAAATCTGAATGTCTAAAAGATTTATTTTCCTGTGGCAAGAACACACTCTTTCCCCCTGTTACAGACTTTATAATTTCATCCAGCTTTGACCCAAAAAGCATCTGCCCTTCAAAAGGCAAATTACATAAATTCATCTTTGACGCCTTGTCTGCATTCCAGGATCTCAGCCATAAAGCCCTTCTTGCGGCCACTGATAAAGCCATAGCTCTAGAAGAGGATCTAACTAAATCCACCGAAGCCTCCGTGACAAAATCTGTAGATAGCTTCAATTCATCCAGTGCATCAATAATACTTCTTTTATCAACGCCTTCCTTTAAAGCCGTCTCGATATTATGTAACCATAATTTCATAGCTCTTGACACCGAAGTCAAAGCAAGAGCTGGTCTACAAGTAGCTCCCAAGGCCATGTGAGTCTTCTTTAATGAGGCTTCCATCTTTTTATCCATGGGATTCATAAATGAAACTACGTCTTCTACAGGTAATAAAGTCCTTCTCGATATTCGCGACACAGCTGCATCAACCTTAGGTGGCTTGTTCCAAATTAGTTCTTCTTCTGCTGCAAAAGGATATAATTTCTGTACTTTCTGTGGAATCGGAATTCTTGCATCTGTCTTACTCCATTCTTTCACTATAACTTCTTTAATTACTTAATGAAGAGGAAAAGTTGCTTTGTCTTTCTTCAAAAATTTGAAGTGATTTGAAGAAACTGGCTGTTTTTCTGTCATTTCTGGAAGTTCCAATTGTTCTCTCACTGCTCTTATTAAAGGTTCTACCAGCGTAAACTCAAAAGCTGAACTACTCCCATCTTCCATAAGCTCTTCATCATCTGAATCTATTGGTGATTGGAAGCCTGAAGAAAAGCTTGTAGTTGGCAACTGTGAAGAATGCCCAAAAGTATCTTCTTCTCAGCCTCTCTAATCCATTTCATCACATCTGCCATATCCGCCGCAGCGTCTCCCGCCAATCTTCTGGTACAGCGATCACCCAATTTTGAGTGTTTAAGTGCTGGATTGTCGCAAGCCACACAGACTCTATGCTTCTCTTTTAGAGATCGCTTTTCTGGGGATAGGTGTGACAAGAGCTCTGATAATGCTGGAAGCTGCAGGCCTGAAGGGGTGGGGCAGGGAGGTCACATGGTCAGGAAGCTGTTTGCTCAGAGAGGTCAGGAGGAAGTGGAAGTGCATGCTGGGAAAGAGGTAACAGGAAAGACTTGCTGCAGTGTGGGCTGGTGGCTGCACAACAGAGTGGGATAAGCTGCGGCGTCCCCTCCATTTGGACTGTGATTCGTCAGAGCTGCACCCCATGTTATGTTACTGGACTGTTAATCTATAAGGCTGTTATACACAAGTGCAGCTGGAATTCTCACACTCACTTTCCCTCTTGCTGGACTGTCTGAGACTGGAGGTGAATCTTACTGTATATGAGAATCTGAGACTGAAGGGACTAGGCCACAAATATACACTGACTTGTGCTCCTGTTGAGCAGTTCTTCCCTACCAGATACATAAAGGGATTGTTTGTTATTAAACTTTCCTTGTACTGTTACCTGCCTGTGTGCTTCTTATGTGCCCATAAACCAGTCCCGTGCTCTGGGACGTCACAATAGGCACACTGAAAAATAACATAATAATTATGTTAATAACCCATAAGCACTCTTTTAAAACCCAAACACTTACCAAATAGTGGCTCACCTCCTAATATCACTGGCAGCATTTTCTGGGCTACTAGGCACTTGAGGTAAAGAAGTCATTTCTAAAACAAAAATCTAGATTAACTAACAGCATAGAAAAAACAATTCTCATGCACAACAAAACTCCTTTAAACTACCTGAATAGCAGAAACAACAAGATTATTCTTTATCCGCTTTCAAAGAAACGCTCTGCACACAGAAATCATTCAAAGATATTCAAAAGAATTTTCCGCGCCAAACCAGCGCCAACCGCATCCGCGTCGCAACACAATGACGTCACATGCGGAAGTGCGCCTTCGCAACTGTGCGCACCTAGTTCCCTTCTGAAACGTCACTTCCGTCTGTTGGAACGCAAGCCGCAACTTACGTTCACAGAAAGAATCTTGCTAGTGCCGCCCATAACCTGGTCTGGGACACAGGCAATAATACATACTGAATCCCCGGGCTGCCTAATAACGGGGATTTGGCTGGCTGATCTCCTCTGGGAGGAAACACTCTGCACAGCCCAACCAGGAAGAGAGGCAAAACTTCCCAGGTAAAGGTCCCAAAACTGGGTCCACGTGAGCCACAAAAGAAAAATCCTTATCCCTAAAAAGGGCTCCAAGAAAGCGAGGACAGAAAAAAGACACCAGTCTGAGGGTAAGGAGGGGTATATATAAGCATAGTTAATTAATTAGTTAATTGATAGTTTCTGTCCTATTGAAAGCGGGGGCGGGGAATACCCAAAAGTGTGAGTGCTGCCATAGTAACCAGGGAAATCCAAATATACCATTTAGCCAAACATGATTCTAAGCAACTTTTCACTATACCTGAGATTGTACAGTTATTTGTAATTGGAAGTTTCTACTCTGTTCATTGGCTGGATTCTGCTCCATGTTTTCAGAAGTTAGACCAATCAGTGGAGAGGATGATAGGGAGGGAAAGGCAGATATTGTTCAAACATTTACACATAACTATGGGGAATGAATAGTGGGAATTTGTTAAGAATTAGACTTTCATAAATGTTCATTTTGGTACTAAAGCCTCTTTGCAGCTTTGATGGTTAATTTGGCTCTACAGTTTCTGGATCAGTGAAAAGGGATCTGTCTAATCAAGGGGTTAATTTCTACTGAGAACTTTCTCCAATCATAATCCTCCCCTCTCTGTTGGCAATGCCAAGGGGCAATGGCATGAAAAAATGATGCAGCTGATGCACTTTCTCTTGGTTATCTCCCGCCAGGACTCTAAACTGATGCCGTTGGTGAGTGACAAAAGCAACCAGCCCTACACCATGTTGTGGCCAACAGACCGAGCCTTCAATTCTCTCCCCGAGGAAAGAAAGAACTGGTTGTACCATGAAGAGCACAGGGACAAACTGCAGGCCTATCTCAAGATCCACATGATCAGGGTCGAGAAGGTAACAGTCCCCATCACATCGACATATAAATGGCCAACTGTTAGGGGGCAAAAGGTCCCAGTGGCACAATGTATTGGGGGGGCGGGAGGTGTAATGGTCCCAGTGGCACAATATATTGTAGCATCTTGGAAAAGGGATATTTTTGCTCCTGCTCTCCAGGCAGACTACGGACTACTACGACTCTCTCCCTCTGATGGGCCTGTTGTACCATTGAGATGGGTCACCAGGTGGAACAAGAATTCTTTTTGCTTTTTTGCTTTTCAAACAGAAGAAGCACATTTAGAACATAAAGAAAAGAGAAAATGGTGCTTCTCTTCATTTCAAATGATCAGTCATTGTGTGTGGCTGCAATTTATAGGTTAATCCCACCTCACTTTATTGATTGGAACCTATGGACTATAAACAACCCCCCCGAGTGGAAAACAGAGAGACTCTCGGATCCCTTCAATAGACCCTGGGCCAGTGGGAACACATCCCTTCCACAGGGTGTAACTGGCACTTTATTCAGTCGGGGAGGTTCCCTCTACCCCAAATGATACAAATATATATATAGTGACACTTCTGCAACATCATGTGACGAAACAGGGATCCTGTCCCCAATTCCATATTATAAGTGCAGGAGCAGCGAGAAGACTATGGGGGGGAGTTGGTATTGGGGGGAGTGAAGAGAAGAGTATGGGGGGGAGTTAGTGGTGAGGAAGAGCAGTGAAAAGAGATGGAGGGGTGGTAAAAGATTTTGGTGAGGGGGCATTTAATATAAGTATCTCAGTGACACATTGTTTCACTAATAAAACTAATAAAAAATCTTTTGTCTCTCCCTAGATTTCTGCCTCCAAACTCCCGAGGCAGCAGCGGGCAGTACAGACAATGCACGGCTCCATTATCAAGTTTGAGTGCAGCAGAGAAATGATTGTAAGTTAGTGGCCATACTCAGTGTGTATGGGGGAGGGGCTTTATTAAGTGTCATGTGGAAGTGGGCAGCAAGGAAATTGACATGTAGAGAGAAGTGTATAGCAGGAACCTATTCCCTAATCAACTCAGAATAAAGCTAAATGTACAAAATCAACTTTCTTCTACTAGGGTCTTAGGGGTACAATACCTGAGACACAATAACTGAGACACAATACCTGAGACACAATACCTGAGACACAATACCTGGGGCACAATACCTGAGACACAATACCTGAGACACAATACCTGAGGCACAATACCTGAGACACAATACCTGAGACACAATAACTGAGACACAATACCTGAGACACAATACCTGAGACACAATAACTGAGACACAATACCTGAGACACAATACCTGAGACACAATACCTGAGGCACAATACCTGAGACACAATAACTGAGACACAATACCTGAGACACAATACCTGAGACACAATACCTGAGGCACAATACCTGAGACACAATACCTGAGACACAATAACTGAGACACAATACCTGAGACACAATACCTGAGACACAATACCTGAGGCACAATACCTGAGGCACAATACCTGAGACACAATACCTGAGACACAATACCTGAGACACAATACCTGAGACAAAATACTTGGGGCACAATACCTGAGACAAAAAACTTGAGGCACAATACCTGAGGCACAATACCTGAGGCACAATACCTGAGACACAATACCTGAGACACAATACCTGAGACACAATACCTGAGACAAAATACTTGGGGCACAATACCTGAGACAAAAAACTTGAGGCACAATACCTGAGACACCATCTGAGACACAATACCTGAGACACAATACCTGAGACACAATACCTGAGGCACAATACCTGAGACACAATACCTGAGACAAAATACTTGGGGCACAATACCTGAGACAAAAAACTTGAGGCACAATACCTGAGGCACAATACCTGAGGCACAATACCTGAGACACAATACCTGAGACACAATACCTGAGACACAATACCTGAGACAAAATACTTGGGGCACAATACCTGAGACAAAAAACTTGAGGCACAATACCTGAGACACCATCTGAGACACAATACCTGAGACACAATACCTGAGACACAATACCTGAGGCACAATACCTGAGGCACAATACCTGAGACACAATACCTGAGACACAATACCTGAGACACAATACCTGAGACACAATACCTGAGGCACAATACCAGAGGCACAATACCTGAGGCACAATACCTGAGGCACAATACCTGAGGCACAATACCTGAGACACAATACCTGAGGCACAATACCTGAGACACAATACCTGAGACAAAATACCTGGGGCACAATACCTGAGACAAAAAACTTGAGGGACAATACCTGAGACACCATCTGAGACAGAATACCTGGGGCACAATACCTGAGACACAATACCTGGGGCACAATACCTGAGACACAATACCTGAGGCACAATACCTGAGACACAATAGCAGAGACACAATACCAGAGACACAATACCAGAGACACAATACCTGAGACACAATACCTGAGACACAATACCTGAGGCACAATACCTGGGGCACAATACCTGGGGCACAATACCTGGGGCACAATACCTGAGGCACAATACCTGAGGCACAATACCAGAGACACAATACCTGAGACACAATACCTGGGGCACAATACCTGGGGCACAATACCCGGGGCACAATACCCGGGGCACAATACCTGAGACACAATACCTGAGGCACAATACCTGAGACACAATACCTGAGGCACAATACCTGAGACACAATACCTGAGACACAATACCTGAGGCACAATACCTGAGACACCATCTGAGACACAATATCTGAGACACAATACTTGAGACACAATACCTGAGACACAATACCTGAGACACAATACTTGAGACACAATACCTGAGACACAATACCTGAGACACAATACTTGAGACACAATACCTGAGGCACAATACCTGAGACACAATACCTGAGGCAATCTACATGGGGCACACTACATGTGTTCCTGAAGCAACTGTGTCAGGCAGGTAGTCCTCCTCATGGCATAGACACCAACGCTTCTCACCCTCAACAGCAGGGCAACCTGGACACATTCCATGGCTACTGGTTCTTTGTGTCACTACTGGGGAAGTGGCACTGGCATGAAGTCACCTGGCATTGGCCACAGACATTGGGCGTTAGATATTGTCCCCATACAATCCCTCTGCTTCTGGGCATGAACATTACATAGTAAGTAAGGTTGAAAAAAGACACATGTCCATCGAGTTCAACCTTTTTTTTTTTTTTTTTTATTAACTACCTGTCTGCCAGTTGATCCAGAGGAAGGCAAAAAAAACCCATCTGAAGCCTCACGAATTTGCCTCAGAGGGGGAAAAATTCCTTCCTGACTCCATAGTCCCTTGATCAACTTGGACTATGAGCTATTTCCCATAACCCTGTATTCCTTTACTTGCCAAAAAGCTATCCAACCCCTTCTTAAAGCTATCTAATGTATCAGCCTGTACAACTGATTCACTTCCCAGCTCTCCCTGTAACACCCCTTTCCCTCCTCTAATCTCATTGGCTCCCTCCTGTCTGCTGGGAGGAGCTACTGGAGAATAAAGCATCCGACCCTTCCTTATACCTATCTAATGTATCAGCCTGTACTACTGATTCACTTCCCAGCTCTCCCTGTAACACCCCTTTCCCTCCTCTAATCTCATTGGCTCCCTCCTGTCTGCTGGGAGGAGCTACTGGTGAATAAAGCATCCGACCCTTCCTTGTACCTATCTAATGTATCAGCCTGTACCCCTGATTCACTTCCCAGCTCTCCCTGTAACACCCCTTTCCCTCCTCTAATCTCATTGGCTCCCTCCTGTCTGCTGGGAGGAGCTACTGGTGAATAAAGCATCCGACCCTTCCTTATACCTATCTAATGTATCAGCCTGTACCACTGATTCAGGGAGACAATTCCACATCTTCACAGCTCTCACTGTAACAAACCCCTTCCCAATATTTAGGCGGAACCTCTTTTCTTCTAATTGGAATGGGTGACCTTGTGTCAGCTGGAAAGACCTACTGGTAAATAAATCATTAGAGAGATTATTATATGATCCCCTTATATATTTATACATAGTTATCATATCACCCCTTAAAGGGGACCCGTCACCCAAAAAAATTATTCAAAATCCTTTTTTTATCAGATTAGTCAAGCAAAATGAACTTTAATTACACTATAAAAATTATTTGAATCTTGTTTCCTTCAGTCTGGGATTTCAAAATGATAGCAAGCAGGCAGGAGCCATTTTGTGGACACTGTTATTAAGACAAGTCTTGTATCATCTCATAATCTTGTTTGTGCACCAGAATGGGGGAGCTGATGTCCATCCCCATGTCCTGGTTACACAATTAAATGGTAAAAAGAACGGGGGGAATATAAGGAGAGCAGTGACATGTAGGAAGTGCTGAATGGAAAGTGAAAGTAATTGTCTGCCCCGCCTCTATGCCACGGGCATAGAGGAGGGGCAGACAATATTTGATTGACAGCTGAGATTTTTAAATGAGCTTACAGCAGCTAGGAATGCTTTAATAAAAAATAGAAATAGGATTTCATGTTTAATTTGAAAAGGACTTTTATTATACAGATTTTTGTGTCTGGGTGACAGGTCCACTTTAAGCGCCTCTTCTCCAGAGTGAACATCCCCAATTTGGCCAGTCTTTCCTCATAGCTAAGATTTTCCCTTTACCAGCTTAGTTGCCCTTCTCTGTCCCCTCTCTAATACAATAATGTCCTGTTTGAGTGATGGAGACCAAAACTGTAGGGCATATTCTAGATGGGGCCTTACCAGTGCTCTATACAGTGGGACCCCCTCCTCCCGTGACTCTCTGCCCCATTTAATACAAGTCAAGACCTTATTTGCCCTTGATGCTGCTGACTGGCATTACTTGCTACAGACAAGTTTATTATCTACAAGGACTCCAAGCTCCGTCTCCATTATGGATTTGCCTAGTGCAGTCCCATTAAGGGTATAAGTGGATATTGTTACATCCCAGGTGCAGGACTTTACATTTATCAACATTGAATCTCATTTGCCACTTAGCTGCCCAGATTGCCAGTTAGTCAAGATCCTGTTGCAAGTGCCACATCCTGGATGGAATTAATTGGGCTGATACATTACTTACAACACCCTCCCCTAAGTCATTAATGAACAAGTTAAATAAAAGTGGCCCCAATACTGAGCCCTGAGGGACCCCACTAAGAACCTTACTCCAAGTAGAGAATGTCCCATTAACAACCACCCTCTGTACCCGATCCTGTAGCCAGTTTCCTATCCATGTGCAAACGACTTCATTAAGCCCAACAGACCTTAGTTTAGAAAGCAGTCGTTTGTGGGGCACAGTATCAAACGCTTTGCCAAAATCCAAATAGATCTACTGCCCCCCCCCCCCACTGTCCAGCATTTTACTTACCTCATCATAAAATGCAATCAAATTCGTCTGACATGACGTATCCTTCATAAAGCCATGCTGATTGCTGCTCATAATGCCATTCATTAGGACAAAATTGTCAAGACGTCAAGCTTACTGGCCTATAATTGCCAGGCTGAGATCGTAATCCCTTTTTAAATATTGGAATAACATCAGCTTTTCTCCAATCCATAGGCACCATACCAGATGACAGTGAATCTGAGAAAATCAGAAATAGGGGCTGGTCTAAAACTGAACTAAGCTCTCTTAGAACCCGGGGGTGTATGCCATCAGGCCCTGGAGCCTTGTTTACATTAATTTGTATTAAAGCTTTATGAATCATATCCTGAGTCAGCCACTGACTAGATTGAGCTGAGCCATTAGTGCAGCTATAAAGTGAGCCTGGGAACTCACACTCCTCTATTGTATACACTGAAGAAAAGAACTGATTTAACACATTTGCCTTATCTGTATCTGTTACAACCATACTGGTACCATTATTTAATGGAGCAACACTCTCAACCTGCATCTTTTTAATATTAATATATTTAAAAAAACTTTTTAGGGTTAGTTTTCACCTCCACTGCAATTAACTCTTCATTTCTTTTCTTAGCCTTCCGGATTGCTGATTTACAACATTTATTACAGTGTTTATATTCATTAAATGCAGCTTCTGTCCCTCCAGATTTGTAGTTATTAAATGCCTTTCTCTTCTTTCCCATTAACATCTTTACTTCTGTATTAAGCCACACAGGATGATTCTTAGAGCTTCTACGTTTAGTCCTTAAGGGAATAAATTGAGAACAGTAATGATTTAATATTAGTTATCTTAGACTCTCATCTGTCTTTTTCACCACACATTCAAACACTTGCAAAATCTTGCCGTATTCAACTGCGCAACATTGCTCGAATACGACCCTATCTCAGTTCAGAATCAACTAAAACACTGATTCAGTCTCTCATCATCTCCCGCCTTGATTACTGCAACTTACTCCTCACAGGTATTCCAACAAGTCACCTTTCACAACTCCAATCTGTTCTAAACGCGGCCGCTAGACTCATTCATCTATCTCACCGCTCAACATCAGCTGCTCCCATATGTATGTCCCTTCACTGGCTCCCAATCTCCTCTAGAATCAAATTCAAATTACTTACACTCACATTCAAGGCCCTTAATAATGAAACCCCTCCCTATATTTCATCTCTAATCTCCAAATACTCTCCTTCACGAAACCTTCTCTCTGCTTCTGATCTTCCCTCACTTCTCCTCTGGTCACTTCTGCCCATTCTCACCTACAAGACTTCTCTCTGGCCTCTGCTTTTCTCTGGAACTCTCTGCCACAAGCTGTCAGACTTTCTCCTTCCTTCCAAACTGTCAAGCGCTCCTTAAAGACCCATCTGTTTAAAGAGGCTTATTCGTTGTACCTTAATTAATCATTGCTGTATCAAAAATGACAAAGTGTTTATACAATCCTAATGTCTCAATTGTACCCTAACCTTTTAGTTTGTAAACTCTATTGTACTCTGTAATCCTTGTCTGTTATCCACCATTTATTCCCTGTTTGCTATAACTGCAGTAAAGCACTGCGTATCTTGACAGCGCTATATAAATAAATGATGATGATGATGATGATGATGATGATAATATCAGTTTAAAGGACAACCATTTCTGTTCTGTGTTTTTAGCTGAAAACCTAATGCCCCAATCAATACTCTGTAGGGCAGCCCTCAAGGCACTAAAATTAGCTTTTGTGAAATTCCTGGTTTTTGTTGCCCCAGTATATATTAGTTTTTTGCACCAGACATTAAATGATATAACATTATGGTCACTATTACCCAGGAGTTCAATGACTTGCACATTTGCTATAAGTTCTGGCTCATTAGAGATCACTAGATCCACAATAGCATTTTTTCTGGTTGGCTCCTCAACAACCTGTGCCATAAAATTGTCATGTAACAGTTTATAAACTTGTTCCCATTAACTGATCTGGCAGTACCGTTGCTCCAGTCAATATCTGGCTAATTAAAAAACAAAGTATAGCCACTGATATTTACTGCCCAGTCATGTGACTCATTCAGCCATGTTTCAGCCAATCACATCATATTTTCGCACCAGCAGCTCCAGCTCTCCCATTTTACCAGTCAGACTTCTTGCATTTACAGGATCCAGAAGATCATCATGAATAAGTGAAGCCAAGTACAGATACCTTCAAACTTTCCTAAGCTGATCCAGAGAATGGGGGGTCCTATCAGGAAACATTCACTTCACAGGGGGACAACCCTGCCCCAAAACTCAGATAACTGCCCTTTACCCATGAACTTATTATTCTTTTATCACCCAGTTTTGCCCTCACTCATTTTAATCAGCTGTTAAATATCACAGGGATCATATCTTGGGCAGTAACCCGTGGCAACCAATTCCATTTTTCTTTTCATCGTTTCACCTGATTGGCTGCTCTGATTTACTGCCCAGTGTTGGGAAATGATCCTGAGGTTCCGGGGGAGTAACTTGTGCGTTTCTCTTTGCAGGGGGATATTGTGGTGAGAGGAGCCAAAATTGTCCAGAGAGACATGGAGTTTAATATCGGAATTGCTCATGGAATTGATCAGCTATTGGAACCTCCTAATATCGGAGCTCGTTGTGATGCATTTGTAAAAACTGAGATGAAGGTAAGTGACCCAGTTACACAGGTGCCAACTGGATTTCAGGACCTTTACGGGTTCTCCATTATTATGTGACAGTTTTATTGGTACCAAGAGTTAAAAGAGGGAATTTGTTGCACTTGGAAGTGCCCTTTACTCCTTCAAGGCAGCGCCAGAGCCCAAAACATTAGCATGAGGCCCTTTCCCTTCCTACTGATCCTAATCTGAAGTATAAACCTAACCCTCTGTATCCAGAGTATGATCAATAGTATAATGTCCCATGTGCTGTATCTGGAGTAGGATCAGTAGTATAATGTCCCATGTGCTGTATCCAGAGTAGGATCAGTAGTATAATGTCCCATGTGCCGTATCCGGAGTAGAATCAGTAGTATAATGTCCCATGTGCCGTATCCGGAGTAGGATCAGTAGTATAATGTCCCATGTGCTGTATCTGGAGTAGGATCAGTAGTATAATGTCCCATGTGCTGTATCCAGAGTATGATCAGTAGTATAATGTCCCATGTGCCGTATCCGGAGTAGGATCAGTAGTATAATGTCCCATGTGCTGTATCTGGAGTAGGATCAGTAGTATAATGTCCCATGTGCTGTATCCGGAGTAGGATCAGTAGTATAATGTCCCATGTGCCGTATCCGGAGTAGGATCAGTAGTATAATGTCCCATGTGCCATATCCGGAGTAGGATCAGTAGTATAATGTCCCATTTGCTGTATCCGGAGTAGGATCAGTAGTATAATGTCCCATGTGCCGTATCCAGAGTAGGATCAGTAGTATAATGTCCCATGTGCCGTATCCGGAGTAGGATTAGTAGTATAATGTCCCATGTGCCGTATCCAGAGTAGGATCAGTAGTATAATGTCCCATGTGCCGTATCCGAAGTAGGATCAGTAGTATAATGTCCCATGTGCTGTATCCGAGTAGGATCAGTAGTATAATGTCCCATGTGCCGTATCCGGAGTAGGATCAGTAGTATAATGTCCCATGTGCTGTATCCGGAGTAGGATCAGTAGTATAATGTCCCATGTGCTGTATCCAGAGTAGGATCAGTAGTATAATGTCCCATTTGCTGTATCCGGAGTAGGATCAGTAGTATAATGTCCCATGTGCCGTATCCGGAGTAGGATCAGTAGTATAATGTCCCATGTGCTGTATCCGGAGTAGGATCAGTAGTATAATGTCCCATGTGTTGTATCCAGAGTACTATCAGTAGTATAATGTCCCATGTGCCGTATCCAGAGTAGGATCAGTAGTATAATGTCCCATGTGCCGTATCCAGAGTAGGATCAGTAGTATAATGTCCCATGTGCCGTATCCGGAGTAGGATCAGTAGTATAATGTCCCATTTGCTGTATCTGGAGTAGGATCAGTAGTATAATGTCCCATGTGCCGTATCCGGAGTAGGATCAGTAGTATAATGTCCCATGTGTTGTATCCGGAGTAGGATCAGTAGTATAATGTCCCATGTGCTGTATCCGGAGTAGGATCAGTAGTATAATGTCCCATGTGCCGTATCCAGAGTAGGATCAGTAGTATAATTTCCCATGTGCCGTATCCGGAGTAGGATCAGTAGTATAATGTCCCATGTGCCGTATCCGGAGTAGGATCAGTAGTATAATGTCCCATGTGCTGTATCCGGAGTAGGATCAGTAGTATAATGTCCCATGTCCGTATCCGGAGTAGATCAGTAGTATAATGTCCCATTTGTGTATCCGGAGTAGGATCAGTAAGTATAATGTCCCATGTGCTGTATCCGAAGTAGATCAGTAGTATAATGTCCCATGTGCCGTATCCGAGTAGGATCAGTAGTATAATGTCCCATGTGCCGTATCCGGAGTAGGATCAGTAGTATAATGTCCCATGTGTGTATCGGAGTAGGATCAGTAGTATAATGTCCCATGTGTGTATCCAGGAGTAGGATCAGTAGTATAATGTCCCATGTGCTGTATCCGGAGTAGGATCAGTAGTATAATGTCCCATGTGCCGTATCCGGAGTAGGATCAGTAGTATAATGTCCCATTGCTGTATCCGGAGTAGGATCAGTAGTATAATGTCCCATTGCTGTATCCGAGTAGGATCAGTAGTATAATGTCCCATGTGCCGTATCCGGAGTAGGATCAGTAGTATAATGTCCCATGTGCCTATCCAGAGTAGGATCAGTAGTATAATGTCCCATGTGCGTATCCGAGAGTAGGATCAGTAGTATAATGTCCCATGTGCCGTATCCGGAGTAGGATCAGTAGTATAATGTCCCATGTGCCGTATCCGGAGTAGGATCAGTAGTATAATGTCCCATGTGCTGTATCCGAGTAGGATCAGTAGTATAATGTCCCATTGCTGTATCCGGAGTAGGATCAGTAGTATAATGTCCCATTTGCTGTATCCGGAGTAGGATCAGTAGTATAATGTCCATGTGCCGTATCCGAGTAGGATCAGTAGTATAATGTCCCATTGCTGTATCCGGAGTAGGATCAGTAGTATAATGTCCCATGTGCGTATCCAGAGTAGGATCAGTAGTATAATGTCCCATGTGCCGTATCCAGAGTAGGATCAGTAGTATAATGTCCCATGTGCCGTATCCAGAGTAGGATCAGTAGTATAATGTCCCATGTGCCGTATCCGGAGTAGGATCAGTAGTATAATGTCCCATGTGCTGTATCTGGAGTAGGATCAGTAGTATAATGTCCCATGTGTTGTATCCAGAGTAGGATCAGTAGTATAATGTCCCATGTGCTGTATCCGGAGTAGGATCAGTAGTATAATGTCCCATGTGCCGTATCCGGAGTAGGATCAGTAGTATAATGTCCCATGTGCCGTATCCGGAGTAGGATCAGTAGTATAATGTCCATTTGCTGTATCCGGAGTAGGATCAGTAGTATAATGTCCCATGTGCCGTATCCGGAGTAGGATCAGTAGTATAATGTCCCATGTGCTGTATCCAGAGTAGGATCAGTAGTATAATGTCCCATGTGCTGTATCCGGAGTAGGATCAGTAGTATAATGTCCCATGTGCCGTATCCGGAGTAGGATCAGTAGTATAATGTCCCATGTGCTGTATCCGGAGTAGGATCAGTAGTATAATGTCCCATGTGCTGTATCCAGAGTAGGATTAGTAGTATAATGTCCCATTTGCTGTATCCGGAGTAGGATCAGTAGTATAATGTCCCATTTGCTGTATCCAGAGTAGGATCAGTAGTATAATGTCCCATGTGCTGTATCCAGAGTAGGATCAGTAGTATAATGTCCCATTTGCTGTATCCGGAGTAGGATCAGTAGTATAATGTCCCATGTGCCGTATCCGGAGTAGGATCAGTAGTATAATGTCCCATTTGCTGTATCCAGAGTAGGATCAGTAGTATAATGTCCCATGTGCCGTATCTGGAGTAGGATCAGTAGTATAATGTCCCATGTGTTGTATCCGGAGTAGGATCAGTAGTATAATGTCCCATGTGCTGTATCCGGAGTAGGATCAGTAGTATAATGTCCCATGTGTTGTATCCGGAGTAGGATCAGTAGTATAATGTCCCATGTGCTGTATCCGGAGTAGGATCAGTAGTATAATGTCCCATGTGCCGTATCCGGAGTAGGATCAGTAGTATAATGTCCCATGTGCTGTATCCGGAGTAGGATCAGTAGTATAATGTCCCATGTGCTGTATCCGGAGTAGGATCAGTAGTATAATGTCCCATGTGCCGTATCCGGAGTAGGATCAGTAGTATAATGTCCCATGTGTTGTATCCAGAGTAGGATCAGTAGTATAATGTCCCATGTGCTGTATCTGGAGTAGGATCAGTAGTATAATGTCCCATGTGCTGTATCCGGAGTAGGATCAGTAGTATAATGTCCCTTGTGCCGTATCCGGAGTAGGATCAGTAGTATAATGTCCCATGTGCTGTATCTGGAGTAGGATCAGTAGTATAATGTCCCAAGTGTTGTATCCAGAGTAGGATCAGTAGTATAATGTCCCATGTGCCGTATCCAGAGTAGGATCAGTAGTATAATGTCCCATGTGCTGTATCTGGAGTAGGATCAGTAGTATAATGTCCCAAGTGTTGTATCCAGAGTAGGATCAGTAGTATAATGTCCCATGTGCCGTATCCAGAGTTATTAAAGGCAAGTTATCATTGTTCTATCTGTATTACAGGCCTCGCATAACTGCGATTCGTGTGGGTTTGAGTCGAACTGCCCATATGGGACAACTGATACAGTAAGTAGAAATAAGAGACTGGATGTTCCTTATCACAATTGCCCCCAATATTACTGTATCGCTATTTTGGACTATGTTAAACTAAAAAGGTTAATGTTCTGCTGAAGGAATTGAGCATGGGTTACATTTGACTCTTACACATAAGGCAGGGCCTTCACTAGGTGGAGGTACTGAGGGTGTAGTTGAACTTCAACTCCCATAGGCTACTTTGCACAAAAGTGAAATAAAGGATGCCCGGAGGTTCTTGTAGCAAACAACAAAATAACTTTTATTTGTCAGAGTCAAATGATCCACAGGGTTAATACTCCCAAATCCACAGAGGCAATGGCAGATAGTTGTTAGACAGGCAGGACAGTTGAAGTAAAGACAGTACAGTGTGACACCATGTGGATGTACCAAGAGTAGTTAAGTTACACCTCTAGTAGAGAATGCCCCGTTGTGGTCTGGATCTCATACAGTGGAATAATCAGGGAAAAGAAATGTAAAGCCTGATTCCCTATCCAGCTGTGATCCCTTTACTATAGGCAGACTCAGAGCCTAGAGGAGCTACTCACTACTACAATCCTGGTTGGAGCACAGACTGCTCATTCTAATTAACCTCTCTGTCTGACTCTCCTAGTGATTAGTATTACAGGTAGTACCCTATCTCCAGCTGGCCTCATTCACGGGGTCCCTGCTCCCCCACTTGTCACTAGAGGTAGTGGTCTCTCTAGGGCAGAACAGTTTTACTGGGCCTTTTTATATCCAGGCTCCCTGGAAACATCCAGCTGGGTCACCAAGCAGAAGCCAAAGAGAAAGGACCCCCTAACCAGACACAATGTTACTGTGTGACACAGATTGGTCCGAGGCCAGTTGGCCAATTGGACAAGTAAATAAAAGATAAACTAGAGACATGGGCATGTGCCCAGCAACTAGGGAGATAAGAAAGTGTAGGGATTTAAAGCCATAGGGACATAGTAAACATATGGGTCCCTACAAAACATAAAATCCTGGGGTATCACTGGGGGTACAGCAGCATTTCTGGAGCTGATCATTTCTATTTGTATTGGCCCCAGAGGAAAACATTCTGATATTGTCCCTTCCAGCTCCAGTAAGTGACAGTTGGAATCATTTCTCTGTGTTTGTTCCTTACAGGGGAAAGTAGAGCGCTGCTCTCGGAGGTACTTGAACTCCTATTCTTTATGGACGCACTCTCGTTACTCGTCTTCTTACAATCCGTATCTGAGCGGCTGTGTCAGGAAATGTATCTCAGTCTTGTGGAGGCCACGGTGTTGTAAAAACCATCACGGGAGGGACTGCCAAGGTATTTGTCTTTTTCTATCACCCCCAACTGGGTTTATCTGTCATTCAACCCAAATGCTGGACATACATGTGCCACAAGGGTAACTGGCAGGTCCGTGTGAGCAACAAATCTCTCCTACTGTAACCCTATAGCACCCGCTGGCACCCCATTAGCATTTCTGTGAGAGCAGCCGGTGCCCATGATGTGCCCAACTAAACCCTCACATATAAACTTGTTTTATCTATTGCCTCCAGCTTGAGCCCACACTGATATTAGTAACTGAATTTGCCCCCTGTTGCTTTCAGCCTGCCCCGGGGGGTTGAAAGGTCCGTGCAGCCGACATGGCGAGTGCAGCGACGGATTAGCAGGGACCGGACAGTGTAAATGCCACCCGGGATTCAATGGCACCGCTTGTGAATTGTGTGAGTCGGGCAGATACGGTGTAAACTGCACAGGTAATGAAGTGGAAATAGGGGTGTATTTATATCTGAACACAATGTACAAAGAGGGCAGCAGGGGGGCAGCAATGACAGCTGCTTTCACAATGATGGCAGTTAGGGAATGGGCAGAACATGTGTTCCCAACCTTTCCAGCCCCTGCTCCAGTGTGAGGGCATTTCCCTGGTGCTGAGACTGACTCTTCCCTTATACCAGGTAAATAACTATAGAGGAAGCAGACCCTGCGGCTGCATGGGGCCCCGGAGGTATAGGGGCCCCATGAGGCCCTAACTCATGTACAATTTCAGTAAAGATTGGTAAAACAATTAAACTACTAGACATTTTGAGGGGCTGAAAAAGAATTTGCTGTGGGGCCAGTAATATCAAGTTACACCACTGCCTTATACACCATTGTTTCCTCTCCTGTGACTCCCAGTCCCTCCCCTTGTGTCTCTGTAGGGTGCGCCTGCAGTCGGAACGGCCAGTGCAATGACGGCGTCTCTGGGGACGGCTCCTGTTTTTGTGACGAAGGATGGACTGGCCCCAACTGTGAAATCAAATTAAGTGAGTGACGGACATAAAACACTATTAATTGTGTGGCATGCGGTTTTTATACTCATATAGTGGGGGTCATAAAGGTAGTGCCAACAGGGACCACAAATCTGTCAATGTCTCCAGACACCGGCCTTATCTAAATGGGAATATGGAGAAAAACAACGGTAAATATTCTCCTAATGTGCACAACAGAAAGTTACAATAATCCTGCATCCACAGAGGGTCATAATAAATAACCCAAACAAAAGAAAAAAAGACCCTCATATAAAAAGAGACCCAACTAAAAAGAATGTCAATGCAAAAATATCAGTTTATTGAAACAGGAAAAACCCTAGTAAACTCCAGCCTGAGTGAGAGACATCACTGTCCTACACTATCTACCTTTGACTTCATCTCAAGGGAACACTTGGCTCATTCATCCTGAGAAGGTCTCACTAAGAGACATCACTGTCCTACACTATCTACCTTTGACTTCATCTCAAGGGAACACTTGGCTCATTCATCCTGAGAAGGTCTCACTAAGAGACATCACTGTCCTACACTATCCACCTTTGACTTCATCCCAAGGGAACACTTGGCTCATTCATCCTGAGAAGGTCTCACTAAGAGACATCACTGTCCTACACTATCCACCTTTGACTTCATCCCAAGGGAACACTTGGCTCATTCATCCTGAGAAGGTCTCACTAAGAGACATCATTGTCCTACACTATCTACCTTTGACTTCATCCCAAGGGAACACTTGGCTCATTCATCCTGAGAAGGTCTCACTAAGAGACATCACTGTCCTACACTATCTACCTTTGACTTCATCCCAATAGAACACTTGGCTCATTCATCCTGAGAAGGTCTCACTAAGAGACATCACTGTCCTACACTATCTACCTTTGACTTCATCCCAAGAGAACACTTGGCTCATTCATCCTGAGAAGGTCTCACTAAGAGACATCACTGTCCTACACTATCCACCTTTGACTTCATCCCAAGGGAACACTTGGATCATTCATCCTGAGAAGGTCTCACTAAGAGACATCACTGTCCTACACTATCCACCTTTGACTTCATCCCAAGGGAACACTTGGATCATTCATCCTGAGAAGGTCTCACTAAGAGACATCATTGTTACACTGTCCTACACTATCCCAGTACTTTAGAGTAAGCATGTGGCACCTGTCACGAGCGCCGCCCGGAGCAGGTCCAAGAGCTCCGGGCGGCGCGTCCTCTCCTGCCGGCGTCGCTCCCAAGATGGCGGCGCCCATGGCAGCCACGTGGGTAAGCGGCGCCGGCGCGATGACGTCAGTGCGCCGACGTCGGCGCAAGGACGTCAATGACGTCACTAAGGCGCCAAATTCAAATAAAAAGCCTGTTTAGACGCCAGAATGGCGCCCAAGTATAGGATTACCTTCCCTAAAGTGTATCCTGGGTTTCCTGTGTACCTTATTGCCAAATCTTGTTCCTGATCTGTTTCCTGACCCCTTTGCCTGGACTTTGGACCTTGTTGTATTCTGCCTGCCTGTGAACTCTTGCCTGATCCTGACTATTCTTCGTTTAACCCTTTGGACACCGCAACCTTGTTCCCTCAAGAGGGCTTCCTCCTTGATCCTGACAACCTCCCTGGAGGGAGCTCCCGGCTCCCTGACATTATACTTGGGCCTTCACTTACAAGGGATTTTCCGATGTATTTTGTAAAAAGTCTGCAGAGTTCCTTCCCCCACATCGCTCCTACGACTGTCCGGTTGAACTCCTGCCTGGAGCTATGCCCCCCAGAGGGCGCACCTACCCTCTCTCTCCTGCAGAGACTACCGCTATGAAGGAGTACATCCAAGAAAAATCTCCAGCGGGGGTTTATCCGCCCTTCTACCTCTCCTGCAGGGGCTGGGTTCTTCTTCGTGGAGAAGAAGGACGGAGGCCTTCGGCCTTGTATAGACTATCGGGGTCTGAATAAGATCACCGTGAAAAACAGATACCCTCTGCCCCTGATTGCCGAGCTCTTTGACCAGCTGAAAGGGGCAAAGATTTTCTCCAAGTTGGATCTCCGGGGGGCCTACAACCTCATTCGCATCCGGGAGGGTGACGAATGGAAGACGGCATTCAACACTCGGGATGGGCACTATGAATATCTCGTTATGCCCTTCGGCCTATGCAATGCCCCTGCCGTCTTCCAGGAGTTTGTGAATGATGTGTTCCGAGATCTCCTAGGAAGGTTCGTAGTCGTATACTTGGACGACATCCTGATCTTTTCCAAGGACCTTGAAAGTCATCGCTCCCAGGTGAAGGAGGTACTCTCTCGTCTGAGGAAGAACTCTCTCTTCGCCAAGTTGGAGAAGTGTGTTTTCGAGGTATCCAAGATCCCCTTCCTAGGATACATTATCTCTCCAGAGGGATTTGAGATGGACCCCGTGAAAGTGTCGGCCATCCAGGAGTGGCCTCTCCCACTGAGTACCAAAGCAATCCAGAGATTCATCGGATTTGCTAATTATTATCGACAGTTCATCCGGGGGTTCTCTTCCCGCATTGCACCTATCCTGGCCCTCATCCGAAAAGGGGGTAAACCCAGCCTGTGGCCTCCATCTGCCATAGAAGCCTTTCAGTCCTTGAAAGAGGCCTTCACGTCTGCTCCTGTTCTTCGACATCCCAATCCTGCACTACCCTTCTGCATCGAAGTTGATGCTTCTGAAGTCGGAGCCGGAGCTATCCTGTCTCAGAGACACTCCTCTGATGGAAAATTGCACCCCTGTGCGTTTTTCTCCAAGAAGTTCTCATCCGCAGAGCAGAACTATGATGTCGGAAATCGAGAACTCCTGGCAGTCAAGCTTGCCCTTGAAGAATGGCGTCACCTCCTGGAGGGTTCTGAAATTCCTGTCCAGATTTTCACTGATCACAAAAATCTGGAGTTCATACAGTCCCTCAAGAGGCTAAATCCCAGACAAGCCAGGTGGGCCCTTTCTTTTCCCGATTTAACTTTGTTTTGACTTATCGCCCAGGTTCCAAAAATCTGAAGGCCGACGCCTTGTCTCGTAGCTTCACTCCAGTGGACCGTGACCCTGAGAGACAGGAACCAATCATTCCACAAGTCAAGATCATTGCCTCTCTGTATCCCCAATTTGCCGACCAGATTCTGGCTGGGCAGTCCTCGGCTCCTCAAGATACTCCGATTGGCATGGCCTTCGTCCCTCCAGAACTTCGCCTGGCCATCCTGCAACAAACCCACTGCTCCAGGCAAGCTGGACATCCTGGTCCGGCCAAGACCCTTGAACTTTTGAGGCGCCTAGTCTGGTGGCCTGATATCCGCAAGGATGTAAAGGACTTTGTGGCTGCTTGTAATGTCTGCGCCACTTCTAAGCCTAGCCATTCCCGCCCAGTGGGTTGTTACAGCCTTTGCCGATACCCTCTCGTCCATGGACGCACCTCTCTATGGACTTTATTGTCGAACTTCCTCCCTCCGGTGGAATACTGTGATCTGGGTTGTTATTGACCGCTTCTCCAAAATGGCCCATTTCATCCCTCTGAAGAAGTTGCCCTCTGCGGTGGAGTTGTCCCAGCTATTTATCCAGTACATCTTCCGCCTGCATGGTTTCCCGGTGGAGATCGTCTCCGATAGAGGCACCCAGTTTACTGCCAAATTCTGGCGTTCCCTATGCAAAGACCTGGGAATTGTTCTTCAGTTTTCATCTGCATACCATCCGCAGACGAATGGGGCAGCTGAACGTGTCAACCAAGCCCTGGAACAGTTCCTGAGGAACCACGTATCCCTCTGCCAGGATGACTGGTCTGATCTCCTCCCATGGGCGGAATTCGCTCATAATAATGCTTGTCATTCCTCTACAGGGAGGTCTCCGTTCATGTCGGTGTATGGTCTGCATCCTCAAGCTTTTCCCCAAGACTTTGTGCTATCTGATGTCCCGGCTGCTGACGACTCCGCAGCCCATATGTCTGCTATTTGGGCTGCTACCAAGTTGAACCTAGAGAAGAGCGCTCTTGTTCATAAGACTTTCGCGGATCGTCGTCGAAGATCCTCTCCTCCCTACAAGGTGGGTGATAATGTCTGGCTCTCTTCCAGGAATATCCGGTTGAAGATACCATCTCCCAAGTTGGGTCCAAAATTCTTGGGTCCATTTCCCATCTTGGAGATAATCAACCCTGTGGCTGTCAGACTCCAACTGCCACCAGAGATGAGAATCCCCAACGTGTTCCACGTGTCTCTGGTGAAACCCGCCATCACCAACCGGTTCTCTGGCGGTCAATCTCCTCCTCCTGCCATCTCTGTGGAGGGTCAACTCGAGTACGAGGTGGAGAGAATCCTAGACTCCAGGATCTCCAGAGGGTCTCTTCAGTACCTCATTCAGTGGAGGGGCTTTGGCCCTGAAGAATGCTCCTGGGAAGGTCACCGTGATGTTCACGCTCCTCGTCTGGTGAGGGAGTTCCACTCCAAATTTCCCCAGAAGCCAAATCCTGGTGGTCCGGAGGCCCCCGTGAGGGGGGGGTACTGTCACGAGCGCCGCCCGGAGCAGGTCCAAGAGCTCCGGGCGGCGCGTCCTCTCCTGCCGGCGTCGCTCCCAAGATGGCGGCGCCCATGGCCGCCACGTGGGTAAGCGGCGCCGGCGCGATGACGTCAGTGCGCCGACGTCGGCGCAAGGACGTCAATGACGTCACTAAGGCGCCAAATTCAAATAAAAAGCCTGTTTAGACGCCAGAATGGCGCCCAAGTATAGGATTACCTTCCCTAAAGTGTATCCTGGGTTTCCTGTGTACCTTATTGCCAAATCTTGTTCCTGATCTGTTTCCTGACCCCTTTGCCTGGACTTTGGACCTTGTTGTATTCTGCCTGCCTGTGAACTCTTGCCTGATCCTGACTATTCTTCGTTTAACCCTTTGGACACCGCAACCTTGTTCCCTCAAGAGGGCTTCCTCCTTGATCCTGACAACCTCCCTGGAGGGAGCTCCCGGCTCCCTGACAGCACCTAAGGGAGGTCCAACAAAAAGAGAAATGTAATGACAGAAGATTGTGTAGATTCTAGACAAGCACATTTATTTCGCTTATTGTCTAATTATTTATTGAGTTGTCTCTGTGGCATTTGCAATGTTTGAGAGATATTTGTGTAGTTACACAGTTAAATCAGGTTGAAAAAAGAAAGACAAAGTCCATCAAGTCCAACCCCTCCAAATGAAAACCCAGCCCCATACACACACCCCTCCCTACTGTCACATAAATGATATATCCCCATATCTATACTAACTATAGAGTTTAGTATCACAATAGCCTTTGTATTATGTCTGTCCAAGAAATCATCCAAGTCCCTCTTATAGTCATTAACTGAATCATCACCCGCCAGTGCATTCCCCAACCTCACTGTCCTCACTGTGATGAACCCCCTACTCTGTTCCTTTAAATGAAACTTCTTTTCCTCTAGTCTGAAGGGGAGGCCTCTGGTACGTGATTCTCTTTATGGGTAAAAAGGTCCCCTGCTATTTGTCTATAATGTCCTCTAATGTACTTGTAAAGTCTAATCATGTCCCCTCACAAGCGCCTTTTTTCCCCCAGAGAAAACAACCCCAACCTTGTCAGTCTCCCCTCATAATTTAACTCTTCCCTCCCTCTAACCAGTTTAGTTGCACTTAGTCTCTGCACTCTCTCCAGCTCATTTATATCCCTCTTAAGGACTGGAGTCCAAAACTGCCCCCATACTCCAGATGAGGCCTCACCAGGGACCTATAAAGAGACATAATTATGTTTCATCCCTTGAGTTAATGCCCTTTTTTATACAAGAACTTTATTTGCTTTAGTAGCCACAGAATGACACTGCCCAGAATTAGACAACTTGTTATCTACAAAGACCCCTAGATCCTTCTCATTTAAGGAAACTCCCAACACACTGCCATTTAGTGTATAACTTGCATTTATATTATTTTTGCCAAAGTGCATAACCTGCATTTATCAACATTGAACCTCATTTTCGAGTTTGCTGACCAGTTTTCAAAACCAATATGGCAGCCATTGTCTCCATGTGGTAATCCTGACTCTTAGTGATTGTCTTTTATCCAGAGGTTAAAGCCGTGTGCTCCCCACAATGTGATGCCCAAGCGACTTGCCGTTCCAACAACAGCTGTGAATGTAACCCCCATTATGAAGGTGACGGCAGGAATTGCACGGGTAAGACCAGTAGGAATATCAGTGAACACATTTTCAGTTTATTTACTTTCTCTCTATTCAATGTGACCCTCACCATGAATGATAAATATTATATCAGTACAATTTACTTTAATACTGACCCCAAAGCCATTAGTAAGGCAGAGGGTGGGGCAGAAAGCTGGAGGGCATGGGGTGGGAACGTATGATAAAATAAGGTTCCTGTGACCCCTCATTGTGCTGCTGTTTCTATTGAGCCATTCTATCACATAGCCAAGCCCACTCCTCAAACAAAGGGAAAGCTAAGCAACCCTACACTCTGCACCCAAAAAAAACAGCTGGAGGAGGTTCCCCTTGTTTGTGTCCTATAGCAGAAATGTGCTGGTTGGACACTAAGCTACCGGGAACAGAAAAGACCTTTTATTTAAAGCCAATCAGAAAGGGCAACAACCTTGTATGTGACTAGAAAGAAGAACTAATTATCTCATTGGCTGCCATTTGGCCAATCAGTAACACTCGGGTCCTACTAGTTATTCCTGTGTCAATATGTCTCTACTTTCTTTATATAGTGATTGACCAATGTGCCCAAGAAAATGGCGGTTGTAGTAGCCACGCCCAGTGCGTTCAGGTTGGCATCGTTGCCTCGTGCAGATGTTTGTCAGGTTATGAAGGAGACGGATTTTTCTGCAGCCCCATCGATCTCTGTGCAAATGGCAACAATGGAGAATGCAGCCTACAAGCCACATGCATTAATATGGGACCAGTAAGTCACCCCCATGTTTATCCAAGCAAGGGAAAACCTCCATTGATCTTCTATAAATATGTTCATGCTGATCACATGCACATTAGGGCCCTGGCACTTGTGATGTTTTCTTGCCCATAATAAATCTACGTTAATGGGGGAGAGAAAAAGGGGAATTTATTAATTCATCTTGCTCATGTGACCCCTTTTCTGGAGCTCCCCATAGATTCTGTCTGGTCCAATGTCTGTTACAAATGAGCTGTGGGCGTGTCCTACAGTCTTTTCCTACAAGCACAGAAGTAGGATGAACATTAAACTAGAAAAGCTGTCTAATTATTTTATTTATTTTGAGAATGATTTTCATATATTTTAAGTGTTGATGTTGTAGATTCTAGGATCCTGGGTTCCTCTTAGATCTATGGCTCCCTGTGTTTTTATTGCAAGATGGGTTATTCCTGGAGAACATACAACCTTGGCTCTTTCACTCAAAAGATCAGACCCAGCTTCTTAGAAGGTTATTGTTCATCATAGTCAACGCCAAGGTCTCACCTATCTGAAGCACTGTAGATAAGACTACAGTGAGGTTTGCAGGAACCTGCAGATGTTTTCCCTATATAAATGTTGACATTGTCTCCAAAGGAATTTTGTATCCAGAACAATAAAACTGTTATTATATAGTATATATAATATATACAGTATAGTGAACAAGGAGTCCACACAGACCTCACCAGTGTGATAAGGGAGGTTGGCCTTACATTGGAAAACTAAGAGCTCACTGCGGGGGGATTTTCGGTTCGGTTGAAATAGAACGGCTCTTCACTTTGCACGTTCTGCGGCAGACTGCACCTCTTTTAAAAACTGAGGGATAGGTTTGACCAGAACCAAAAATCCCCCCGCAGTGAGCTCTGTTAGTGTTTTTAGCTGCAGTGCCTCAGATGGGTGAGAACTTGACTATGATGAAAAATAACCTTCTAAGAAGCTCCTGTTTTATCTCATGTGCTGGGCTCTTCCTGGGAAATGTCACACACGCTGGACCTTCATGTCATATAACAAGAACCTCGTATCACCAAACCCTCTGCTCTGTAGAAAGGTCCTTGTGCTGGAGATACATGGTTGGCCAAAGACCACAAATTGTAATAAAATTACCTGTCCCTGGTAGTCTAGTGGTGCGGCGGGGACGCCCGCTATGCCGCTCCTCTTCTCTCTGTGTGCCGGCTTCCTAGTGTGCGCGCGGCACGCACTTCCGCATTTTATAGGCGTATGCGCGCTGGCGTGATTACGTCAGCGCGCAATGGCGCGTAATTCAAAATGTATTTAAAGCTACAGTTTTACTTTTTGCATTGCCCGTGATAGAATTGTTATTCTAGTGGTTCCTGAAGTCTTGTGCTGTTTGTTCTTGTAAACTTTATCTGTGATTCCTGGTTTTTGATCCCTGCCTGTTCCTGACTATTCTGATATCCGAACTCTGACCTTTGCCTGCATTTCGACTACTCTTTCTGCCTGATCCCTTCTGTTTGATTACCCGGTTTGACCCTTGCCTGCCTGACGATTCTTGTTATCTGCCTGCCTCGACCCAGCCTGTCTGACGATTCTCTCGCTTGCTCCATTTGTACTGTGACCTTCAGCTTAAAGACTCTGCTAACAGCCGTGCCCCTTCGCCAGCCAGAACATCTAACCTTGCACCCCTCGTTATGTCCAGGTGGCACCCAAGTAAGCTGAGGGCTCCTCCCGAAGCCCAACGGTGGTCACACTACTGGTGAAGCCGAGCCGAGACCAGGTGCTTGGCATTTGTTCTGGTATCGGGTGCCGGCCGTGACATTATCACGGGCCATGGAGGACGAAAGTCTAGACAGTGCTTCTGCTGCTGCTTCCGTTACACCTCCTCCAACTACTACCGAAGCGCTCCTTACTGCCCTACTTCAGCGTATGGAGGACCATGAGCGGAAACAAAACTACTTGCTTCAGGGGTTTCACAGTCTGACCCGCAAGCTTGAAACGTCACAGCAACCAATCAATCCGGTTGTTTCTTCCCCTGTGGGTTCCTCTGCTATGTGGGGTAATTCTGCTAGACCCCAGGAACCCAAAATTGTTTTTCCTGATAAGTTCAGTGGGGATAGAGCAAAATTCTTTGTCTTTAAAGAGGCATGTAAATTGTACCTTGGTTTCTTCCCTCACTCATTTCCAACAGGTGAGGAGAAAGTAAGGTTTGTCATGACCCTATTACAGGGTGATCCCCAAATTTGGGCTCTTAGACTGCCCGCCTCAGATCCAGCCCGTTTCTCCTTAGATAATTTCTTTGAGACCATGGCCATACTTTACGATGACCCGGATCGTGCCTCTTCAGCCGATACCGCGATTCGTAGGTTACGTCAGGGGAAACGGGATGCGGAGGTGTACTGCACTGAGTTCCGCCGGTGGGCAGTAGAGACCGGGTGGAAAGATTTGGCTCTTCGTAGCCAGTTCCGTATAGGGCTGTCTGATCATGTCAAAGACAGTCTGGTTAATTATCCTCATCTAACCTGGACGATCTCATGTCCTTGGCTATCCAGGTGGATAGGAGACAGAGAGAGAGAAGGGCTGAAGGGGGTTCTTCAAATTTTACTGGGGTTACCAGTAAAAGATCTACCTATGTTAATTCTGATAAGTTTCCTATGGCCTTTACGCCCTCTCCTCAGGAGGAACCTATGCAAATAGGCACTAGTCATCTAACCCCTGAGGAGAAGGCACGCAGGCGCTCCTTGGGTCTCTGCCTATATTGTGAAGAGAAAGGTCATTTTCTAAACTTGTGTCCTAAGAGGCCGGGAAACTCCCAAGCCTAAATGGAGAAGGGGAGCTCCATTTGGGTACAGGAGTTTCCTCTCCCCAATCTGCCTCTAGGATTTTGTTATCGGTCAAATTAACCTGGCCTACGGGCTCCGTTTTGGTGTCCGCCTTTGTAGACTCGGGGGCGGAGGGTAATTTCTTGGATGCTGCTTTCGCAGCCAGACATAATATTCCTTTCGTCTCATTAAGTGTCCCCATGAAGATTTTAGCGGTGGACAAAAGACCCTTAGGGTCAGGTAAAATTTCTAGGAAGACTATGTTTTTATCAATGTGTATAGATAATCTCCACTGTGAGGAAATAGCCTTTTTCCTTTTTGAAGGTGCTTCCTTCCCCCTTATATTGGGGTTACCTTGGCTTCAGGTCCATAACCCCCTTATTGATTGGGTGGCTGGGGAGGTTACTCAGTGGGGGTCTCAGTGTGGGGGTGTTTGTATTCCTTCGGTAGTGGCCACTACCATACTAGAAGGGTTACCTTCAGTCTATTCGGGTTACTCTGATGTGTTTTCTTAAAAGGCAGCCGAAACCCTACCCCCACATCGGCAGTATGACTGCCAAATTGATCTGGTTCCTGGGTCAACTCCTCCCCGGGGTAGAACTTATCCCCTTTATTGCCCGAAGCCCAGGCAATGAAGGAGTATATTAGTGAAAACCTGGAGAGGGGTTTCATTAGACCTTTTAATTCCCCTGCGGGGGCGGGCTTCTTTTTTGTAGGGAAGAAGGATGGCGGTCTTCGTCCCTGTATTGATTACAGGGGACTTAACAAGATCACTATTAAAAACCGCTATCCCCTTCCCTTAATATCTGAACTCTTTGACCAAATTAAATCTGCTAAGATTTTTACCAAGCTTGATTTTAGAGGGGCTTATAATCTAATTCGAATTAGAGAGGGGGACGAGTGGAAAACTGCATTTAACACCAGAGACGGCCACTACGAATATCTTGTAATGCCGTTCGGTCTTTGTAACGCTCCTGCTGTGTTTCAAGAGTTTATCAATGACATTTTTCGGGACCTGTTGGGAATATTCGTAGTGGTCTACCTTGATGATATTTTAATTTTTTCTTCCAATTTATCTGAACATTGTAAACATGTCTGTGAGGTCTTACGTAGGCTAAGGAAGAATAATCTCTATGCAAAACTGGAGAAATGTACCTTTGAGGTTGCTTCTGTTCTGTTTTTGGGGTTAATAATTTCCAGCAAGGGTCTAAAAATGGATCCAGGCAAGGTAAGGCCAGTCCTGGACTGGACCCAACCCCTTTCGTTACGTGCAACTCAAAGGTTTCGCGGTTTTGCGAATTAATATCGTCAATTCATCAAAAAATTTTCCATTCTCGTTGCCCCTATTACCAATTTAACCAAGAAGGGAGCTGATCCCAGTTTTTGGCCCCCAGATGCTGTGCAAGCATTTGAAATTCTAAAAAGAGAATTCAGTTCGGCCCCTATCCTTCGTTATCCCGATTCTTCTCTTCCATTTATTGTGGAGGTAGATGCCTCTGAAGTAGGAGCTGGGGCAGTCTTTTCTCAAAGGCACCCGACAACCAACAAAATGCATCCCTGTGTCTTCTTCTCTAAAAAATTTTCACCGGCAGAAGTGAATTATGATATTGGGAACAGGGAATTGTTGGCTGTCAAGTGGGCCTTTGAAGAATGGCGGCATCTTCTTGAAGGTGGGAAACATCCTGTTACGGTCTATACTGACCATAAAAATCTTTTGTATATAGAGTCTGCCAAGCGCCTCAATCCTAGGCAAGCCAGATGGGCCCTATTCTTTTCAAGGTTTCATTTTTTTTTAACTTTTCGTCCTGGATCAAAAAATGTCAAGGCAGATGCACTCTCTAGGAGTTTTGAAGCAGTTTCCCCTGACTCTATTGAGTGTATTCCCATCATTCCCAGGGAAATAATTGTTGCAGCCTTAGAATCTGATCTCTCTTCCTTATTGTCCCCTTTACAGTCTTCTGCTCCTGCTGAAACTCTATCTGGTAGATGGTTCGTACCTGAGGAGCTTAGAGAACTAGTGTTGAGGGAGGTTCATGATTCTAAAGTGGCAGGTCATCCAGGTATTGCTAAGACAACTTCTTTACTTGCCTGTCATGTTTGGTGGCCTTCTTTTAAGTTGGACACTAAAGCTTTTGTTAAAACATGTCCAATTTGTCAGAGATCTAAATCCTCTCATAGTCTATCCCAGGGTCTGCTAAATCCATTACCCATTCCTGCCAAACCATGGTCCCACATTTCCATGGATTTTATTGTGGATTTGCCCTCTTCTCAAGGGAAAACTGTGATTTGGGTGGTGGTAGACAGGTTTAGTAAAATGGCTCATTTTATTCCTCTTCCTCACCTTCCTTCTGCTAAGACCCTGGCTGACCTGTTTATTACTCATATTTTTAAGTTACATGGTTTTCCTGAAAATATTGTTTCAGGCAGAGGGGTTCAGTTTGTTTCTAAATTTTGGTGTGCTTTTTGTTCTTCAGTGGGTACGGAATTATCCTTTTCTTCTGCCTACCATCCCCAGACTAATGGCCAGACTGAAATGGTCAACCAATCCCTTGAGCAATATCTTCGATGTTATGTGTCCCATAACCAGTCTACTTGGTCTGAACTGTTGCCTTGGGCTTAATTTGCATATAATAATGCTTCCCACTCGTCCTCTGGGGAATCTCCTTTTTTTGTAGTTAATGGATTACATCCCAAAGCTTTTTCTTTTTCTGGTTCTGCCTCTCCTGTACCCTCTGCCAATGTTTCTGTAGAACAATTTTCTAAGATTTGGTCCCAGGTCCACAACTCTCTGTCCGCAGCTTCCTCGGCTCAGAAAAAACATGCTGATAGATCCCGTAGAGAGGCACCTCAGTACAAGGTGGGGGACTTGGTATGGTTATCTACAAAGAAGGTTCCCTCTCCCAAACTTGGTCCCAGGTTCATTGGTCCATATCCCATCACTGCCATAATCAATCCTTCCTCTGTTCGTCTAAAATTACCTTCTAATTTCAAAATTTCTAACTCCTTTCATGTTTCCCTTTTAAAACCTGCATCTAATGTTCGTCACTTGTCTGTTCCTCCCCCCAGTGTTTGTTGAAGGTCAGCCTGAATATGAGATCCAAGAGTTCCTTGACTCCCTTACTAGGTGGAAGGGCTTTGGTCCTGAGGAGAACTCTTGGGTCTCAGTTGAAGACATCAAGGCTGATCGCCTCAGGAAGCAATTCCACACCAAGTTTCCTGGGAAACCTGGGGGTCCAGTGGCCCCCCCTAGAGAGGGGGGTAATGTTATAAAATTACCTGTCCCTGGTAGTCTAGTGGTGCGGCGGGGACGCCCGCTACGCCGATCCTCTTCTCTCTGTGTGCCGGCTTCCTAGTGTGCGCGCGGTGCGCACTTCCGCATTTTATAGGCGCATGCGCGCTGGCGTGATTGCGGCAGCGCGCAATGGCGCGAAATTCAAAATGTATTTAAAGCTACAGTTTTACTTTTTGCATTGCCCGTGATAGAATTGTTATTCTAGTGGTTCCTGAAGCCTTGTGCTGTTTGTTCTTGTAAACTTTATCTGTGATTCCTGGTTTTTGATCCCTGCCTGTTCCTGACTATTCTGATATCCGAACTTTGACCCTTGCCTGCATTTCGACTACTCTTTCTGCCTGATCCCTTCTGTTTGATTACCCGGTTTGACCCTTGCCTGCCTGATTATCTGCCTGCCTCGACCCAGCCTGTCTGACGATTCTCTCGCTTGCTCCATTTGTACCGTGACCTTCGGCCTAAAGACTCTGCTAAACAGCCGTGCCCCTTCGCCAGCCAGAACATCTCGCCTTGCACCCCTCGTTAAGTCCAGGTGGCACCCAAGTAAGCTGAGGGCTCCTCCCGAAGCCCAACGGTGGTCACACTACTGGTGAAGCCGAGCCGAGACCAGGGTGCTTGGCATTTGTTCTGGTATCGGGTGCCAGCCGTGACACAAATCTTCTACATCGTCCTTGCCCATAGGGGTCACCAGTGTAAGGTCTTGTGCTGAGATTGTCTCTTGGAGCATGGGGGGTTCAGTATTTGCTATTTAGAGGAAATACAGATGTAGAACAGATCAGGGTTTTTGACCCTTGGGGGTGACTTTGGCTTGGATTCTATTTAGCAGTGACGGTGGTGTCTTTGCAGAATATCCGGACATGTCAGTGCCACGATGGTTATGTTGGTAATGGGATCCAGTGTTTAGAGAAAGCCATTCCTCCAGTGGACCGATGCCTGGAACAAAATGGGAACTGCCACTCCCTCGCTGCCTGCACTGATCTACATTATCAAGGTTTGGCCTTTTACTTCTCTCTGAATTGTACGTAATGGAGTCCAGCCTTATCCAGGAGGGTAGGATGTGGCCTTGGTGCCAGCCCTGTGCCGGGGGTAGGTAGTGACATGATCAATAGAAACTTCCCTGGCGTGGGACAATAGTCGTGTATTTTGGGTCCAATGATTATAATATTAGGTAATTAGTAACCCAGAGAACAAATAAAGCTCAGTGCAATAAGGAACAACTGCATTTTGGGGGTTCAGACTGGAATAATTATCCTCTTCTATAAGGGGATGGAGAAAATCCACTGAATTTCCTATAGAAAATATTTTGGGAGTGTGGGGGCAAAACTGCCATACAAATCTATGGAATCAGTGCCTGTTATTTGGCCAGAAAGGCATGAAACACACCTACGGCTACTGAGCATTTAAGGGCAATTGGAAGCAAAGTGCCTGGGCTGCTAATGGCATCATTAGAGGGTGAGGGTTGTCTGCTTGTCCTGCTACAGTTGTACCCAATCAGCTGGCAGCTCTCCCCCAGCATTTGCTCTAAACTTGTTTCCTAGAAAAGAAGGTCGGAGTTTTCCACCTGCGGTCGCCTAAAGGAACATATCGGCTGACGTACCCCGAGGCGGAGAAGGCCTGTGCGGCACAAGGAGCCACCTTAGCCACTTTCAACCAACTGTCAGCAGCCCAGCAGGTACATGCACATTATACACTGCTCCACAGGGCTGGACTTTATCTCCTACTTTGGGTCAACCACTGAGCAGACAAAGTTGGTGAATATGGGCTCCAGTGAACATTGGAAGCAACTGGAAGTCCTGGCACAGTTAATATATGAAATCAGACATCTGATTTCTTGCTGAGGACAATCTAACCATCCAGTTATTTGCTTACCAGTGGTATAATGAAGCCTCCCTATTGCATTAATCTATAGAGACTATTATGGCACCAGTACTTACATAAGAACTTAGTAATCAAGGCCCAGAGGCTGCATGATCAGATGTTTCCAAGTAACTCTTTGATTGGTTTCTCTAGTTGGGCATGCATATGTGTGCAGTGGGATGGCTCCACAACTGGACCGCTGGGTACCCTATCGTCTACCCAAACCCTTACTGTGGTAACAATCATGTTGGGATTGTAGATTACAAACAAAGGACTAACAGGAGTGAGACTTGGGATGCCTTCTGCTTCCGTGTGCAAGGTGAGAACCTTCTCTAGGTCACATCTTACTCTGGAAAGTTGGGTGATTTATAACCTTTCTATCCTATTGTCTTTTTACTGACCTCTTCATTTTCCATTATTTTATATTTGTTGTGTTGGACTCACATAACACTGTATGGGGCTTGAGTATTGTTATGAGTCTCTCTGGAATGGTCTGGGAGGAGATAGCTCTCAATGATAAGAGCTGACGGGTTTTATTCAATTTACCGTAACTGAAGAATCCGTTCCTTCCCCCTTCCAGATGTGCAGTGCTCTTGCCCTGACAGATATGTGGGAGATGGCAGTTACTGCAATGGGAATCTGCTGGAGGTTCTGGAGTCCACCCCACATTGCTTCATCTTTTACTCAGTAAGTATTGGAGGCTTTTGCTTTCCATAATGTATAAGGCAAAACTGGCACAAACACAAAGACAACCCCAGAATCATGGATACACAACAATTAGGGGACCTCTTTTTCTTGCCACACTCAGTAAAATATTTGCCAGTATAGTTATTGGCCATGAGATTCCCATTAGTGATCCAGTCTAACTCGCATATATTACTGGTGTCCATTTGCAGATGCTATTGGAATATGCCAATGCCACCCAGGAAGGCACTGAATTTCTTGGATTTCTTTCCAATGCAACATCATATAAAACATTCTTTGTACCTGTGGATGCTGGCTTCAATACCAATACGGTAGGTACCAATAAAATACAAGAGCATGGAGGAAAGTAAAGTAAGAGCTAAGTGCAAAAGTCTTAAAAAGTGACACAGTGGCCTCCTCCCCCCAAAAATGTCTGTGTCTTCCCTGTTGGACCTGAGCGCCCTATTTAGCTTTGTCCATGATTCTTGTTCCCCTCTCACTTGCTTCACCCCTCTGACCTAACTTCACCATCTTCTCACATTCACCTTCCTACCTGTTTCATCTCTCTCTGTTTTCCCTAATTACACAACTGCCCTTGGAGCATATAAAGACTGTTATTTCAAGGTTTTTACCTGTGCACATGAAGTAGAGCAAGGAGTCCTATCATTACCTTAGATTATATATTATATTCATCATCATCATCATTTATTTATTTAGTGCAGACAAGTTACGCAGTGCTTTATATTGAGGCATGAGGATTTTATGTGTATCTTCTGTTCCCCTATCACATGGCCAATGGAGTTTAATTAGAAATAAATACAGAGTTTGTTTTCTAGACGTTATCCTGGCGAGATCTAGAACACCATGTATCTCAGATGGACATAATGCTTGGCTATGAGAATTTGACTGATGGAAGTTTTATCCCGTCCAAGATAGGATCCAACCTGTCTATTTCAGAAAATTCCTCTGGCAGGTGTGAGCAGTACCAGGTAAGTAGGCATCACAGTCCAACCTGGAATGAGAAGATTGGATGAGCACAGTATGACCAGACTGACCAACATCTCCCTTTCTTCTGCCCCATGTTGTCCTCTCCTTACTCAACAAAGGTCTTGCCACCTGTCCTTACACCATGTTTCCACCTTCATATTTTTTCTCTCTAGATCCTCACTCTCAGCCCCAAGAACAGTGTCCAGTATGTTTGCTCTACACCTAGCGGATCTCTTTGTTCCAGGCCCTCAGCATCTCAAACCCACGTAGCACTACATCATCATCATCACTAGTCAATCTCATTCTGATTCTAATAATAGGAATTGTGGCAAATAAAGTATTTTCTTCAAACTTTCCCATCCAAAGTCCAAGCAAATGTCACTGGACTGCTCCAAAGCAGAGCAAGGGGAAAAATTAGATAGTACTTAGCAAGTCTCTCCATTGCACTCTGGGATTCGCCAGGATTCCTTTACACTGGGCCCCTCCAAAGATTAAAGGGGATGGAGCGAATCTAAAGATAAGAGATGAAATGACCAAATGAATAAATAGGTAAAAGGAGTATTTTCTTGAAAGCTGAGGCTGAAGTTTATATCCACCAACTTTCCCAGTTCAATGTGATGACACACGAGGGGATTAGTGGCTCTGTGACTAAAAGTTTTGCTTTTCTGGCTTAATTTACACCAGGCTGTAAGGAAAAAAACCTGCAAATGAATTTTCTTTCATTTTGATCTCAATTATACAGGAATGTACTCGTTTCTGTCTTTAATTAGAAGCTCTTCCAAACAATTGGCCAATTCCTTATCTAAACGAACGGATTCACTGCCATCTTTTTGCTCATATGTGAATGTTTGTGAGTCGAACTGGAGAAGTTCCGTTGTGAGTTCCTTTCCCTCCTCATTTGTCTGTTGTGTTTGTGAATCACCTTATTTGCGCTGGTTTTGCCGGTAAATTTGGTGACAAGCTGAAGAAATGAACTTTAGTTTCTCTTGAGTTACACTTCACTGAAAATACATTGTTGCTTGAACACTTTATCGTGGCATACATATTGAGAAGTTTAGTTTTGGGACCTGTTATCCAGAATGCTCAGGACCTGGGGCTTTACGGATAAGGGGTCTTTCTGTAATTTGGATCTCTGTACTTCAAATCTGCTAAAACATCATTTAAACATGTTGAATTATTTGATTTACATGAAGTCTATGGGAGATGCCCCGTCTCCCATAGACAGGTGTCTGGATAACTGGTTTCTGGATACTGGATCTCATTTCTGTACTACTGACATATCATGGCTTATCCTAATGATCTCAGTATTGTTAGATTTAACTCTTTGCTGCCAATGTTTTTCTTTTCACCCCTCAGTGTTCCAAGTTGGTAAACAATCAAGTCATCATTCAGTGGGACATTCCTTCCTTCAATGGGATCATCCACCTCATTAAGGGACCACTCAAAGCTCCACTCTTGCCGGTAATTTCTACATGTGTGTGAGTCCTGAGTCTGAATGGATAGAACTGGATGAGAGGCAGCGATTGGTCAATATCATTCTGTGCACTGGCCTGTAGCGTTGGCCACACAAGGAGGGGTTCAATCAGAAAAGTCTACTTGATTTTGTCAACTGCCTCACCAAATGGACAATTAGGGGATTATTTATTAAGGCTTGAGTTGGGTTTTCCACAAAAATTCGAGTTTTTGAGTTGATTTTTTTGGTCAAAACTCACATTTTCGGGTTAAAAAAAAAATCAAATATTTTGAGATCTATTATACCCCGAACCTGGAAATAGTTTGAATCATAAAATACACCTAAAACCTGTCGAAGTCATGTAGGAGTCAATAACAGAAATCCCTTGAACCATTTTGAAGATGTTACTAGCCTTCATGATGTTCAAGGTTTTTTTTGAGGGCTTTGCCCGAAAACTCAAATAATTTGAGTGATATGATTATTTTCTTGCCAATTTAATTCAAGTCACAGAATCTGGTTTTTGTTATTAACGTTTTTTTCTTAAATAAATAATTATCAGAACTCTAATTTAATAAATGGTCGGACTTTTTGTCTGCGTTAAAACCGAGACAAATCCAAAAATACTGCAGCTAAAATGTGTTGAAAGTCAAAGGCAGATGTTTTACAATTTGAAGGTGATTCTTGCCTTCATCTTGATCTTCTAGAGTTTCTGGATTGTTTTTGTTCGATAATCTGTAGAAGTCTCATTTTTGGGCATCAAATCAAAAAAGTTGCCCGATTCGATATGCTGCATGATTTTGTTGCAACTTTATCCCATGCCCATAAATTAAGGGTACTCGGATTTGGTTGAATGTTTTTCTATAGAGTGAGATAAAGTTGAGTTGTAGTAAATACCCCCTAATATTTTAATAAATAAAACCCCACGTTCTATTCATTCCTATGAGATTTAGAACTCGCCATTTGACAAAGGAATTTTAGCAGTTTCAAGTGATTCGAGTGTCCCATCTGTTTTGCTGCAGTTGCTCAGTAGAAACATAGAAGTGACCGCAGAGTTTTGTCTCTATGAGACTCACATTATATTCTGTGTCTCACAGGAGGAGAGCATCGGGGGGATCTCTAATCCCATGGCCGTAGGTCTCGTGGCCGCACTGGTGGTTTCTCTCATGGTCGTCGCTTTCTCAGCCGGGGGCTTCTATTACAGACAACAATCCAAAGGTTTCCAGTTCAGCTATTTTAAGGTGAGGCGTCAGTTATACAGAATAGGTGCTGATTGGCTCAACAAGCAAAGAGACTGGACCAATGAGATGGGAATATACTTCTCCAATCAGTAATCAGTATCTCTGGACTCAAATGTATTGAGCCCCAACTGCCAGTGCAAAGTAAGAAATATTAAAAAGTGCTAATAAATGATACAAAATAATAATAATAGTAAATAGGAACAATAAATGGCAATGATACATAATAAATTGTAATAGATAACAGCAATAAATAATAATAAATGCTATAGTATCCGGAAACCTGTTATCCAGAAAGTTCTCCCATACACTCCATTATAATCAAATAATCCAAATTTTTAAAAATGATTTCCTTTTTCTGTGTAATAATAAAACAGTCGCTTCTACTTGATCTCAACTAAGATATAATTAATCCTTATTGGAGGCAAAACCAGCCTATTGGGCTTATTTCATGTTTACATGATTTTCTAGTAGACTTAAGGTATGAAGATCCAAATTATGGAAAGATCCCTTATCTGGAAAAACCCAGGTCCCGAGCATTCTGGATAACAGGTCCCATACCTGTAATAGAAATAAATAAGAATAGTAGAATACTAAGGACCCTCTTTATTATTTTGAGTTTGCTAACAATTAATAGTAATTATCTATTACTATTTACTAATGTTTATTACTATTTACTAAAAGCTGACAAACTGTTTTTTTTTTTTAGGTTTTTTTAAACAAAAGCCCAGCACGGGCAAAAAATCTGAAAATTGCAAAGGGAATCAGGCCCAAAACCCAGTGTGATTATTCACAATCATAAATAGGGCCCTAAATACCAAATAGTAATAGATAATAAATAGTAATAGATAACTAGATGGTGTCGTTTCTGAAGAAACCACAAGATGTTGGTTTTGAAACGCAAGAGGTGTTGGGGCCAGTCGCCCCTGGTGCATAGAGAGTACACAAAGTTGGTAGAATCTGGTTTAAAACAGAGAAAATTGAAGCAGATCAAATTGTACCATTAAAATCAATCAAAAAACCTGATTGGCTGTTTTTGGCTCCACCCACTTTTAAAATTTGAATCCCAGTCCCCCTGTGAGCGACTGTGCCAAGTTTGATGTCCCTGCCATTAACTGTGAAAGAATGGCAGCAACTTATATATTGACATTGATTAGCAATAGGTAACATTTGATTGGCTGTTTTAAGCTCCACCCAGTTTTCTGAATTTTAACCCCAGTCACCCAGTCATGGTCTGAACCAAGTTTGGGGCCTCTGGCTTTACAACTGTGAGAATGGCAGTATTTGTAACTTTTACATTGAAGTCAATAGGTAAAATCTAATTGGCTGTTATTGGCTCCGCCCACTTTTCCTAAATTTTGACCACAGTCACCCAGTGAGTAATTGTGCTGAGTTTGGGACACTTGGCATTGACGCCGTAATAATAGCAGCAATTTGGCGTTTTTCATTAAGGTCAATGGCTGAAATCTGATTGGCTGTTGTTGCCGCTCCCCCTTTTTTCCCTAATTCTGAACCAGAGTCACCAAGTGACTAACACTTTAAGGTTTCGGAATCATGACATTTAACATGTAAAAATGGCAGCAATTTTATGTTTTTCTATTGAAAATCAATGAATGACATTTGATTGGTTGTTGGTGGCTCCACCCACTTTTCCTAACTTTGAAGTGCAAACACCCAGTGAGCACATTTGTGATATTCGAGGTCCATGACATCAATAACGTGCAAATGGCAGCAATTTTAATTTTTCCCATTTAAATCATCAAAGAAATCTGATTGGTTGTTTTTGGCTCCACCCACTGTTCCAGATTTTGATCCCGGTCCTCCAGTGACCAACTGTGCCAAGTTTGAGGCCCCTCCCATGAACAATCTAAGAGCGGCGACAGTTTTAACTTTTCCCATTTAAACAAATGGCTAATATTTGATTGGCTGTGGTAGACTCCGCCCACTTTTCCAAATTCTAACCCGAGTGACCCATGGTGCCAAGTTTGGGGTCTCTGGCTTTAACACTGTGGGAATGACAGTGTTTGACATTTTCTCATTGAAGTCAATAGGGAAAATCTGATTGGCTGTTTGTTGCTCCGCCCACTTTTTGGAGTCCCCAAAATGTGACAGAACTTTTCAGGTTGACCCCATGACTAAGTGACCCAAGTTTGGTGAGTGTAACTTTAATGCTCTACGAGTGGCAAAAGTTTCAAATTTTCCAATGAAAGTCTATGGGAAAAAATGGGGTCTTTGGGGGGCCGCCACAGGGGCACGGAGGGTGGGATCGCTTAACAGAGCACAAGCAACCTATTCGGGTATGAGTCGAACAAGTGTGCAAAGTATCATAATTGTACTCCTAAACCTCTGGGAGGAGTAGCGTTTAGAAAATTGCTAAAATTTCATTGGCTGTTGGTAGCTCCGCCCACTTTGGGGTGCCCCCCAAAAATACATATTTTTATTCGGGGTGGCACCAACAATATGCGGTCCGAGTTTGGGGAGTGTCGCTTCAAAACTGTATGAACGGCAGCGATTTGAAAATTTTCCCTATCAAAGTCAATACGAAAAACGGCGTCTTCGGTGGTCCGCCGCACGGGCGCAGTGGGTGGGATCACTTACTAAAGCACAAGCAACGTACTTTGCTATAAGGCGAATAGGTGTGGAAAGTTTGGCGCTTGTACCCCTAAAACTGTAGGAGGAGTAGCGTTTAGAAAACCGGGGGGCGCTAATAATAATAATAATAACTAGAGGGTGTCGTTTCTGAAGAAACCACGGGATGTTGGCTATGAAACGCTATAGGTGTCTTGCCCAGTCGCCCCCGGTGCCTAGAGAGGACACAAAGTCGGTAGAATCCGGATTAAAACGGTGAAATTTAAAGCCAATCCAATTTTACCATTGAAATCCATTCAAACAAACTGGTTATTTTTGGCTCCGCCCACTTTTAAAAATTTGCATCCCAGTCACCCCTTCACCAAATGGACCAAGTTTGAGCACTCTTACATTAACAGTGTAAGATTGAATTTAAATATTCCCATTGAATAGCGTTTGGTAAAATGTGATTGGCTGTCTTAAGCTCCACCCAGTTTTCTGAATTTTAACCCCAGTTACCTAGTCATGGTCAGTGCCAAGTTTGGGGCCTCCGGTTTTAAAACTGTGAGAACGGCGGTAATACAAAATTTTACATTGAAGTCAAGAGGTGAAAACTGATTGGCTGTTTTTGGCTCCACCCACTTTTCCTAAATTTTGACCGCAGTCACCCAGTGAGTAATTGAGCCAAGTTTGGTACACCTAGCATTTAAACTGTGATAATAGCAGCAGTTTATCATTTTTCTTTAAGGTCAATGGCTGAAATCTGATTGGCTGTTGTTGCCCCGCCCCTTTTTTCATAATTATGAACCACAGTCACTCAGTGACTAACATTCCAAAGTTTGTGAATGCTGTGATTTAATGTGTAAAAATGGCAGCATTTTTATTTTTTTCTAGTGAAAATCAATGAATGAAATTCGATTGGTTGTTGGTGGCTCCGCCCACTTTTTCTAAACTTGAAGTGGAAACCCCCAGCGACCACATTTGTGATATTCAAGGTCCCTGACATCAATACTGAGAGAATGGCAGCCTTCTTAATTGTTCTCATTAAAACCAATCAAAGAAATCTGATTGGTTGGTTTTGGCTCCACCCACTTTTCTTAATTTTAATCCCAGTCCCCCAGTGACCAACTGTGCCAAGTTTGAGGACCCTGCCATTAACCGTCTAAGAGCGGCAGCAGTTTAACATTTTCCTATTTATTTGAATGGCTGAAATTTGATTGGCTGTTGTAGACTCCGCCCACTTTAGGTAAATTTTAGCCGAGTCACCCAGTGACCCACGGTGCCAAGTTTGGGGAGCTCTAGCTTTAATACTGTGAGAATTACAGCTGTTTACATTTTCTCATTGAAGTCAATAGGGAAAATCTGATTGGTTGTTTGCGGCTCCGCCCACTTTTTTGGGTCCCCAAAATAGGACAGAATTTTTCAGCTTCACCTCATGACTAAATGAGCCAAGTTTGGTGAGTGTAACTTCAAAGCTGTACAAGTGGCAAAAGTTTGAAGTTTTCCAATGAAAGTCTATGGGGAAAAAAGGGGTCGTCGGGGGGTCGCCACAGGGGCACGGAGGGTGGGATCACTTAACAAAGCACAAGCAACCTATTCGAGTATGAGTCGAACAAGTGTGCAAAGTATCATAATTGTACTCCTAAACCTCTGGGAGGAGTAGCGTATAGAAAATTGCTCAATTTTCATTGGGCGTTGGTAGCTCCGCCCACTTTGGGGTGCCCCCCCAAAATACTTATTTTTATTCGGGGTGACATCAACTATATGTGGTCCGAGTTTGGGGACTGTATTTTCAAAACTGTACGAGTGGCGGCGATTTTAAATTTTTCCCTGTCAAAGTCAATGGGAAAAAAGGGGTCGTCGGGGGTCGCCACAGGGCGGGTGGGTGGGATCGCTTATTAAAGCACAAGCAACGTACTTTGCTATAAGAGGAATAAGTGTGGAAAGTTTGGCGCTTGCACCCCTAAAACTGTAGGAGGAGTAGCGTTTAGAAAATGGGGTTTGCCAATAATAATAAGAAGAAGAACGAGCTGAACTCAAAGAACAGTATGTTGGCTATTTCATAGCCAACATAATAAGAACGAGCTGAACTAGTAGATCAAGATGTTGGAATAAATAGTAATAGATTATATACAGCAATAATACAGAGTAATAGAAAATAGTAATAGATAATTCATTGTAATTATACAATAGGTAAACAATAAATAGCAAAAATAAACAGTCTTAAATAATAAATAGTAATAATAAAGTAATATATAGTAACTTGGTAAGTGAGCTTCAAAAAAGACACGTCCATCAAGTTCAACCTTAAAGGGGAACTTAAGCCTAACTAAAGGAGTAGCTAGAAATGTTGAACATGATGTTTTGTGCTTCTGTACCAGCCCAAGGCAACCACAGCCCTTTAGCAGTAAAGATCTGTGTCTCCAAAGATGCCCCAGTAGCTCCCCATCTTCTTTTCTGCTGATTCACTGATTCACATGCTCTGTGCTGCTGTCACTTACTGAGCTTAGGGAGCCACTCACAATATACAGTACACATAGAATAGAAATGTCACAATATAAGGCTGATTAGTAATTAATACACATAATTACTACATGGCAGCACAGAAACCAGTGCAATTAGCATCAGAACTGAATAATCAGCAAACCTGTAGCATCAGCTTATATTACAGCCAGGGAAGCTCATTTTCTGCTGCTGGATAATTAGTGACGAGCCCTAAGCTTAGCTTCTCAACAGCCAATCAGAGCCCACTGAGCATGTGAGTGTCACAGACACTTTCCAAGATGGTGACCCCCTGTGACAAGTTTGAAGTCCTGGATCATTGCTGCTATTGACAAGCTCAAACTTTAGCCTCGTGCAATAAGTTCACTATAGAAAATAGGACATTTGTAGCCACATTGGTTTTTAGGGTTTAGTTCTCCTTTATATAACCTGCCTAACTGCCAGTTGATCCAGAGGAAGACAAAAAAACAAACATCTGAAGGCTCTCCAATTTGCCTGAGAGGCAGAAAAAATTTCTTTCTGACTACTAAATAGAAATCACACTAGTAGTGATGGGCGAATTTGCGCCGTTTTGCTTCGCGGAAAAATTCGCGTCCGTTCTTTCGGAAAAATTTTTTTTGACGCCAGCAAATTTTTGCCGCGAATCTTCGCAAATTTATTCGCTGGCGGCGAATCGTGCAAATTCGCCGCAAATTCGCACCTGGCAAATAAATTCGCCCATCACTACACACTAGTCCCTGGATCAAGTTGTACTATGAGCTATTGCCCATTTCCCTGTATTCCCTCACTTGCTAAACACCATCTCATCTGCCACCAGTTTGCCCAAATCCTGTTGCAAGTGCCACATCCTGGATGGAATTAATTGGGCTGATAGTTTTGTCTCATCTGCAAACACTGATACATTACTTACAACACCCTCCCCTAAGTCATTAATGAACAAGTTAAATAAAAGTGGCCCCAATACCGAGCCCTGGGGGACCCCACTAAGAACCTTACTCCAAGTAGAGAATGTCCCATTAACAACCCCCCTCTGTACCCGATCCTGTAGCCAGTTTCCTATCCATGTGCAAACGACTTCATTAAGCCCAACAGACCTTAGTTTAGAAAGCAGTCGTTTGTGGGGCACAGTATCAAACGCTTTGCCAAAATCCAAATAGATCTACTGCCCCCCCACTGTCCAGAATCTTACTTACCTCATCATAAAATGCAATCAAATTCGTCTGACATGACCTATCCTTCATAAAGCCATGCTGATTGCTGCTCATAATGACATTCACTAGGACAACATTTTGAATGTGATCCCTTAACAAGTCTTCAAATAATTTGCCCACCACAGATGTCAGACTTACTGGCCTATAATTGCCAGGCTGAGATCGTAATCCCTTTTTAAATATTGGAATAACATCAGCTTTTCTCCAATCCATAGGCACCATACCAGATGACAGTGAATCTGAGAAAATCAGAAATAAGGGCTGGTCTAAAACTGAACTAAGCTCTCTTAGAACCCGGGGGTGTATGCCATCAGGCCCTGGAGCCTTCTTTGTTCATTTTGCTTGACTAACGTGATTTGGAATCATTTTTTTGGGTGACGGGTCTCCTTTAAAACCACAATCTCTTGGCTGTTGCTGATTGGATAGTAAAATAGTCAGTCATTTCATAAATGCTCAAACACTTTCACCCCTTACACAATAATGGCAATCACAGCTGTAGTGTTACAACACCCAGAGGTCTCACTCACAGATCGACAACTAGTCCCCAGTACTGGGCGAGTAGGACATTCCTGGAGACCCTCAAGATTCTCCTACTCCTGACACTAGAGAACCTATACTGGCAGTTGTCACCCTCTCCAGCCTCCTCATTGGAGTCTCTGACTGCTCCACTAACTCCTCCTTTAACTGCTCCTCTAACTGCTCCACTAACTGCTCCTCTAACTCCTCCTCTAACTGCTCCACTAACTGCTCCTCTAACTGCTCCACTAACTGCTCCTCTAACTGCTCCTCTAACTGCTCCACTAACTGCTCCTCTAACTCCTCCTCTAACTGCTCCTCTAACTGCTCCTCTAACTCCTCCTCTAACTGCTCCACTAACTGCTCCTCTAACTGCTCCACTAACTCCTCCTCTAACTGGCTCCACTAACTGCTCCACTAACTACTCCATTATCTGCTCCACTAACTGCTCCTCTAACTCCTCCTCTAACTGCTCCTCTAACTGCTCCTCTAACTCCTCCTCTAACTGCTCCACTAACTGCTCCACTAACTGCTCCTCTAACTGCTCCACTAACTCCTCCTCTAACTGCTCCACTAACTGCTCCATTAACTGCTCCACTAACTGCTCCACTAACTGCTCCACTAACTACTCCATTATCTGCTCCTCTAACTGCTCCACTGACTGTTCCACTAACTGCTCCACTAACTGCTCCTCTAAGTGCTTCCCAACTGTAACTCCCTACACATGGACACCCACTAATAATAATGGCGCATTGCCATGTGACAGGAAACAGTATTATGTGGGTGGGGCTAACATTCAATTCTCATTTCAGGCTGATACAGAAGAGGGAAGTGGTGGTGAAAAGAAAAATGTGGCACTGGTATCAATACCCAATCCCATGTATGGAGACGGCTCTTTGTTTGAGCCATTGGAGGTAGGAAACTGTTCTCTTATACACAAGTCTTTCATTTCCCTGTATTGTGACTGGACTGAAAGAGAATCAGAGAGTTGTATAAGTAACTGTCCTGTTGCCCCTAGCAACCAGGGCGGGCTTAAGCTGCCCATAGACACAAAGATCCAATCGTATGAATCGAGGATTTGTACGATTTTCGGACCGTGTGTGGAGAGTCCCGACATTTTTGGTCCCACGGAGATGGGTCGTTTGGTCGATGGGACAGGTTAGAAGATTTCTGCGGATAATATCTGTGTGTGTATTGCTGATCTGCCGATATCAGAGGGAGACTGTCAGACATAAGTATCGTACGATTACTGTCAGGGGCAGAATATCGGCTCTTTTATTACTTCTTTATTTCATCTGAATGGTCAGTGGCGGGTCGGGAGATGGGGACGTCCGATCGTACGAATCTTTGCGTCTACGGGCGGCTTTAGTCTGATGAACAAGAGACAGAGATGCCAAACCGATATTCACAGCAACATCCAAATTCTATCACTGAAAGTGGCCACTGCTTGTTCTGTCTGAATAAATATCAGTGAAACATTAAAGGGACAGTAAGTCCCCTCCCCCCTCCTGCGACACAAGTGCAACGAATCGGCTTGTGCTGATCAGGCTTTTTGCTCACATGGGATAAAGTGGGTGTTGTTTATGCAGGGCTCATAAATGGGCTGAAAGCAAAAGCTCTTGTTCTACTCTTCTTGCTCCTCTACAGAAACACAATATGGCTGAACTAAAGTAATAAACAAATCAATTAGTTTACAAGCAAACCTAGAAGAAATAATTAGAAATAAGTCTGAATATTTCTTGTGCAGGACGAGTCGGATGATGGAGAAGCCTCGGACACCTGCCAGATTCTTGGCACCAAGTGATGGAGATTCAGTGAAACAATATTTGCACTTTGTACCATTTCTGTTGTCAGTCTGTGCAATTCACTTTGTGCCACAATCAACACTTCAGACTTTTAGAAATTCTACATACGGATCAGGATCGTCCAATGGGTGAATTCATGGTGAGCCAATGTCTGCTTTTCTTTCCATTAAAGTCATTTTATTGGACAGATTTGTACCCGGATGTGACGAATAAAACAAACCCCCGTCTGTGGGAGGAGCCAACCACTTTGCTGAATGGAGACACAGATCCAACTGGAATGGAGTTAATATTCCTGATTTTGCTGATTAATGACTTAATGAAATGATCTTATTGTAATAATTATCATGTGCCCCAGAATTCCCTGCAATGATTCTAAATAACAATATTAGTTATTAGGGGACGAATGAGCCTGACCAATCAACTCATAAGGAGAGATTATATGGGCAGTTGCCATGGCTACGACTCATCCCTCAGTGATTGGGCAGAGGAAGCCCCAGCTGAGCCCATACTGCCCCAGTGTGATTAGATGCCCCTCTTCCATTACCCCCTGTATATAATGATGCTCTCAGGGTGGATCTTCCTAATCCCTTTCCCTTCTAGCTGCCCCCCCCCAAACCCCAGCCTTAAAGGAGAATTGAACCGTATAGTAACCCCCCCCCTACATAGACTCCCCTCCCTCCACCCCAGGCAAATGCCCCCAAGTCTTTAGTTCCCCCTCGGTGCAGATTGTCTGTAGCGGAGTTGCCGGGGGAGCGAGCGCAGTGTCGGCGCAGTTGGTCATTGCGGAGGCGCCAGTCTCAATCCGAAGAGAAGAAGATGGCGGCCGTGAACTCCATTGGACAGAATCTGCACCGAGGGGGAAATAAAGACTTAGGGGCATTTTCTTGGGGAGGAGGGGGGGGTCTATGTAGGTTTAGGGTTTTTTTTAACTTTAGGATTTGCTTCGTCCTTTAGCCCCCTTTATCCCTCGTCCCTTGTTGGGGGGCCATTTTGCCTCCTCCGCTGATTGTTACACGTTGATTTAGTGGGGTCTGAAATCACATGATTGTAAATGTAATTTGTCTGAATAAAATAAATATAAAAGTACCCCAGTCACTTTATAGTGAAGTTCAGTGATGTTTGGGGAGTCGCAGGTTTGGAAGTAAATATTATGTAAAAAGGTGTCGGTTTCTTACACTAAATCCACTGAGAGGACAATGTTGTTGTTTTCAGCAGTTTCCCCCCAATAAATCTTAGTCCCACCCATTTGCTCATCTCACTGTAGCACAGGAACCAATCAGAAGCCAGGCTGACCTGACAGGGAACTGCGGCCTAGATTTGAATAAGGAGTTGTGATTGGCTATTCCCCGTCCTTGTTCTTGTGGCAGGGGGAGGGTCAGATTTGACATGTAATGATCGTGTGGGACCCATTATTATTCATTATTGTCTATAACATTGGGGGCATTTTCACTTTTGCTGGAAGTTATTTGCTGTAAAGCAGTTTTCCTACTGGGGGTCCGTAACCCTAATGTGACCCTCAAAGAAATATTTCTCCTTAACTTCTTTGTGTCCTCATTGGCTTATAATAATCCTTCCGGCTCCCGGCTGCAGATGATTGGCCCAAAGCCTCAGACAAAGCCAAATATCCAGTGAAATGCATGTGATTGGCTGTGGGGGTCACTCTTTGGCCGAGAGCCCCAAATTAAGTGGTAGAAGAGTTAGGGATGGAGGTGAGACAGGGACACATTGGGAATAGAAATAGGGGAGCCAATCAGAGACAACACTTTACATTGATCACATGACAGATACGCTGTCCCCATTGTTTCATTCTCTGTCCCCTCCCACTGTAGCCTCAGTCTAATATGCCCCGCCCCTATAGTACAATTCCACTCGGATCCACAAGATCAAAATCAGACTTGTCCTGTGAAGATCAGCACAGTTGGGAGGGGGTGTCATTTAGATTGGAGACAAACCTCACCGGTCTTGTTGCCCATATAGGTAATTGCAGATTGGTTGCTATGGGCAACAAGACCGGTGAGGTTTGTCTCTAATGTTAACAAATATGCCCCTTAGTGTATAAACATATCATATACCAGCTGTGCCCTTGTACCAACAGATAATACACTGTACAGACAGACAGACAATACACTGTACAGACAGACAGACAGACAGACAGACAGACAGACAATACACTGTACAGACAGACAGACAGACAGACAGACAGACAATACACTGTACAGACAGACAGACAATACACTGTACAGACAGACAGACAGACAATACACTGTACAGACAGACAGACAGACAATACACTGTACAGACAGACAGACAATACACTGTACAGACAGACAGACAATACACTGTACAGACAGACAGACAGACAATACACTGTACAGACAGACAGACAGACAATACACTGTACAGACAGACAGACAGACAATACACTGTACAGACAGACAGACAGACAATACACTGTACAGACAGACAGACAATACACTGTACAGACAGACAGACAATACACTGTACAGACAGACAGACAGACAATACACTGTACAGACAGACAGACAATACACTGTACAGACAGACAGACAGACAGACAATACACTGTACAGACAGACAGACAGACAATACACTGTACAGACAGACAGACAGACAGACAGACAGAGCTGCATTACACAAGGAAGGAAGTGAGAAACAGGCAAAGAAAAGGTTAATTATTGTTCCCATAAAGAACCAGTTCAGGGTCGGATTGTTGAAAGAAGGAAATTTAATGTAAAACCACGGGGGTTGCACTTAGAATCAGTAACACCCGCCCCTCGTCCCCCAAACAGACAAAATTAACAGAACACAGGGGAAGGGCAAATAAAAAGCAGCAATAAGAGCGTCCCTGGGAGCAGTGCATGCTGGGGGCTCACACATTGTCCAGGGTGTAGGCCTGGCGGATATTCAGGGTGTCGCGCAGCATCAGGTCCCGCAGGCGCCACAGAGCGTTGGCCATGGTGGTGTGAGCGCCTTTACTTTTCAGCCAATGGGAGGGGAGGCGACTCTCCTGCTCTTTAGTCAAGTGGACGTCCCTCCGCCGCGCTGAAACAAAACGGCACAGTCTAAGCGGAACTCTACCAACTGCAACATGCACAGGGGCGGGGCTTCATCCTACAGTTACACCCACTTGTGGCCAAAATAAACTGAGCATAAGCACTTGTATATATCCCCTCCCCCTCTGTATTATATATCTCCCCTCCCCCTCTGTATTATATATCTCCCCTCCCCTCTGTATTATATATCTCCCCTCCCCCTCTGTATTATATATCTCCCTCCCCCTCTGTATTATATATCTCCCCCCCTCTGTATTATATATCTCCCCTCCCCTCTGTATTATATATCTCCCCTCCCCTCTGTATTATACATCTCCCCTCCCCCTCTGTATTATATATCTCCCCTCCCCCTCTGTATTATATATCTCCCCTCCCCTCTGTATTATATATCTCCCCTCCCTCTGTATTATATATCTCCCCTCCCCCTCTGTATTATATATCTCCCCTCCCCCTCTGTATTATATATCTCCCCTCCCCCTCTGTATTATATATCTCCCCTCCCCCTCTGTATTATATATATATATATCCCCTCCCCCTCTGTATATATATATATATATATATATATATATATATATTTATCCCCTCCCCTCTGTATTATATATATCCCCTCCCCTCTGTATTATATATATCCCTCTGTATTTTATATATATATATATATATATATATATATATATCCCCTCCCCTCTGTATTATATATATCCCCTCCCTCTGTATTATATATATCCCCTCCCCTCTGTATTATATATATATCCCCTCCCCTCTGTATTATATATATGCCCTCCCCTCTGTATTATATATCTCCCCTCCCCCTCTGTATTATATATCTCCCCTCCCCCTCTGTATTATATATCTCCCCTCCCCCTCTGTATTATATATCTCCCCTCCCCCTCTGTATTATATATATCTCCCCCCCTCTGTATTATATATATATATATCCCCTCCCCCTCTGTATTATATATCTCCCCCCTCTGTATTATATATATATATCCCCTCCCCCTCTGTATTATATATATATATATATATATATATATATATATTATTTATTTATCCCCTCCCCTCTGTATATATATATATATCCCCTCCCCTCTGTATTATATATATCCCCTCCCCTCTGTATTATATATATATCCCCTCCCCTCTGTATTATATATATCCCCTCCCCTCTGTATTATATATATATCCCCTCCCCTCTGTATTATATATATCCCCTCCCCTCTGTATTATATATATATCCCCTCCCCTCTGTATTATATATCTCCCCTCCCCCTCTGTATTATATATCTCCCCTCCCCCTCTGTATTATATATCTCCCCTCCCCCTCTGTATTATATATCTCCCCTCCCCTCTGTATTATATATCTCCCCTCCCCCTCTGTATTATACATCTCCCCTCTACATATCCGCCCCTCTCACGCTAGCAACCAGTCAGGGGTGACAATAATAGACTTTCTGGTTGCCGGAGTCTGATGCCAATAGCAACCACATTTTACCATTTTCTGTGCCACAATAGAAAAGGCCAATAAGTTTCCTCATGTTGTTTAGACTCACCTGACAGCGTGTGGTCCCATTTAGTGATCCAGTTGGATTCTGCCGTCAGCCCCTCGATGTACTTGAGGTACGCTTCAGAATGCAGCAGTCTCTGGGGTCTGGGAGGGGGCGCCACAAACATTGGGGTGGAGGGCTGCTGTACAACAGGCTGGTTTACTTGCCCTTGAACTGGGTATGGGGGAGGAGCCTGCTGGCCTTGTGGGGTCAGAATTCCCATCTGAACAAAACGTAATAAGAATATTAGTAACGAGAATACGGCCTGGAATGTACAGTCAGTGTAAAGATACCGAGTCTCTCCCACCCACTGCCACTTAATCCTCGGGGGCCAATGTATCAAATACTGGTATGTTCCTCCCGTAACGCTGTCCCCCCACTCATTAACGCTGTCCCCCCACTCATTAACGCTGTCCCCCCATTCATAAACGCTGTCCCCCCATTCATAAACGCTGTCCCCCCATTCATAAACGCTCCCCCACTCATTAACGCTGTCCCCCCACTCATTAACGCTGTCCCCCCACTCATTAACGCTGTCCACCCACTCATAAACGCTGTCCCCCCATTCATTAACGCTGTCCCCCCCACTCATTAACGCTGTCCCCCCCACTCATAAACGCTGTCCCCCCACTCATAAACGCTGTCCCCCCACTCATAAACGCTGTCCCCCCACTCATTAACGCTGTCCCCCCACTCATAAACGCTGTCCCCCCACTCATTAACGCTGTCCCCCCCACTCATAAACGCTGTCCCCCCACTCATTAACGCTGTCCCCCTACTCATTAACGCTGTCCCCCCACTCATAAACGCTGTCCCCCCACTCATAAACGCTGTCCCCCCACTCATAAACGCTGTCCCCCCACTCATAAACGCTGTCCCCCCACTCATTAACGCTGTCCCCCCACTCATTAACGCTGTCCCCCTACTCATTAACGCTGTCCCCCCACTCATAAACGCTGTCCCCCCACTCATAAACGCTGTCCCCCCACTCATAAACGCTGTCCCCCTACTCATTAACGCTGTCCCCCCACTCATAAACGCTGTCCCCCACTCATAAACGCTGTCCCCCACTCATTAACGCTGTCGTCCCCCACTCATTAACGCTGTCCCCCTACTCATTAACGCTGTCCCCCCACTCATAAACGCTGTCCCCCCACTCATAAACGCTGTCCCCCCACTCATTAACGCTGTCCCCCCACTCATAAACGCTGTCCCCCCACTCATAAACGCTGTCCCCCCCACTCATTAACGCTGTCCCCCCACTCATTAACGCTGTCCCCCCACTCATTAACGCTGTCCCCCCCACTCATTAACGCTGTCCCCCCCACTCATTAACACTGTCCCCCCACTCATTAACGCTGTCCCCCCACTCAACGCTGTCCCCCCACTCATTAACGCTGTCCCCCCCACTCATTAACGCTGTCCCCCCACTCATTAACGCTGTCCCCCCACTCATTAACGCTGTCCCCCCCACTCATTAACGCTGTCCCCCCACTCATTAACACTGTCCCCCCACTCATTAACACTGTCCCCCCACTCATTACCGCTGTCTCCCCACTCATTAACGCTGTCCCCCCCACTCATTAACGCTGTCCCCCCACTCATAAACGCTATTCCCCCACTCATTAACGCTGTCCCCCCCACTCATAAACGCTGTCCCCCCACTCATTAACACTGTCCCCCCCACTCATAAACGCTATTCCCCCACTCATTAACGCTGTCCCCCCCACTCATTAACGCTGTCCCCCCACTCATTAACGCTGTCCCCCCACTCATTAACGCTGTCCCCCCCACTCATTAACGCTGTCCCCCCACTCATTAACGCTGTCCCCCCACTCATTAACGCTGTCCCCCCCACTCATTAACGCTGTCCCCCCACTCATTAACGCTGTCCCCCCACTCATTAACGCTGTCCCCCCCACTCATTAACGCTGTCCCCCCACTCATAAACGCTGTCCCCCCACTCATAAACGCTGTCCCCCACTCATTAACACTGTCCCCCCACTCATTAACGCTGTCCCCCCACTCATTAACACTGTCCCCCCACTCATTAACACTGTCCCCCCACTCATTAACGCTGTCCCCCCACTCATTAACACTGTCCCCCCACTCATTAACACTGTCCCCCCACTCACAAAGTGATTTGAGCATTTGAACCCCACTCTGCTTGATCCCTGACTCCCCAATGTGTCTGACAGTGAACCCCAAGTAGTAAAGCAATAGAGACTATAGCAGACACAGCGAGTTAGACCGGGGTCGTACCCCTGCTGCGTTTATTGCGTGACTCGCTGTGTGGGTGCTATAGCCTCTATTGCTTTACTACTTGCAATTTTGGGGGTGCCAAGCGGAACCAGCGCTGAAGAGCATGTGACCTCTCTGATACTTAATCCTCACACTGTAAGAAACGACTTCGAGTTATAAAATAAACAATACAAGTTGTACTGAGACAGTTTCATCTTTGACACAAAGCCGGTGTGTAAGACAAAGTACAAATGTATAGTGACTGTACGATGATTTCTTAAAGGGTTAAAAGCCCAGCATGCTCCTCTGCACTTTACATATAATTTCTATTTTTAGTGATTTCTGAGACATGAACAGTTTTACCCTAAGGTTATGCCTGTGTGGCCCCTGTTGGCTACAGTAACTGCCACTTACCTGCTGCCCATAGGGACTGATCCCAGGAGCTGGCGATCCAACCATCGGGGCCACACCCTGTGCCATTACCCCTGTATAGTGAGAGAAAGGCAAGTTAGAGAATATGAGTGAACACTCACTGGAGCCAACTCACACTCAGCCCTATGTAGCCGTGTGCCTGCAGAATGGCAGCAGTAAGTGGAGCCCCTAATGAGTGAGGACTAATGGAGCAGAGACAGGACTAGGAGGAAATACTGACAAAACCAATATTCTCTCAATGCAAATAGCAGCCGTACCCCAACAAGCACAAAGAGCTCCCCAGGCACAAGTGTGTGAGATGAAGAGTCCCCCCGATAATGTGCAGCTGAACCCCTCATACTCACAGTAACGCCGGCTACACACAGGCCAGAGCCCCCCCATTGCAGCAGAGGAGAGAGGCTCCTATTCTTACCCTGGATCGGGACGTTCGGGAGGGCTGTCACACAGGCTTGTAGGAGATGGGGTGGGGGGGTGAGCCCATGATGATGATGATGATGATGAGATTGCAGGCTCCCCATGCTAACAATGCCATCGACTGGACCCTGCATTTGGGGCAGGCCAGGCACATACCCACCCATCATGCCTTGGGGGAGACAAATGTCAGACATGCATTGAGTATTAATAAGACATGCACGGGGGGGGGCTACTAGTTAGTGGCGTGTAATACAGCGGCAGGTTAGCAGCGGGACATGCACCGATTTGTAAGTGGGGTTCATTTTCCTTGGGTCGCTAATAGAAGCTCTGTGCCCAAGCCCAGGGCCCCAAGTGCTAAGCAGTATGTTTCACCCCAAGCCCCTAATTTACCCCTACGTTTTACCCCCGGCCAACTAAGCCGCCAGTTTAGGAGCAGGAGACAAGTCGTTTCAAGGTATAAATGAAATATTCCAACTGGAACAGCCCCACGCTGCGTCTCACTATTCAGCACCTTATGGTGAGTGAGTGTGAGTGTGTGTGTGAGTATGTGTGTGTGTGCGAGTGAGTATATGAGTGAGTGTGTGAGTATATGAGTGAGTATATGAGTGTGTGTGAGAGTGTGAGTGAGTATGTGAGTGTGTAAGTGAGTATGTGAGTGAGTGTGAGTATGTGAGTGAGTGTGAGTATGAGTATGTGAGTGTGAGTATGTGAGTGTGAGTGTGTGAGTGTGAGTATGTGAGTGTGAGTATGTGAGTGTGAGTATGTGAGTGAGTGTGAGTATGTGAGTGTGAGTATGTGAGTGAGTGTGAGTATGTGAGTGTGAGTATGTGAGTGAGTATGTGAGTGTGAGTATGTGAGTGAGTGTGAGTGAGTATGTGAGTGTGAGTATGTGAGTGAGTGTGAGTATGTGAGTGTGAGTATATGAGTGAGTGTGTGAGTGAGTATATGAGTGAGTGTGTGAGTGTGTGTGAGTGTGAGTGAGTATGTGAGTATGTGAGTGAGTGTGAGTATGTGAGTGAGTGTGAGTATGTAAGTGAGTGTGAGTATGTGAGTGAGTGTGAGTATGTGAGTGAGTGTGAGTATGTGAGTGAGTGTGAGTATGTGAGTGAGTGTGAGTATGTGAGTGAGTATGTGAGTGTGAGTATGAGTGAGTGTGAGTGAGTATGTGAGTGTGAGTATGTGAGTGAGTGTGAGTGAGTGTGAGTATGTGAGTGTGAGTATATGAGTGAGTGTGTGAGTGAGTATGTGAGTGAGTGTGAGTATGTGAGTGTGAGTATATGAGTGAGTGTGTGAGTGAGTATGTGAGTATGTGAGTGAGTATGTAAGTGAGTGTGAGTATGTGAGTGAGTGTGAGTATGTGAGTGAGTGTGAGTATGTGAGTGTGAGTATGTGAGTGAGTATGTGAGTGTGAGTATGTGAGTGAGTGTGAGTGAGTATGTGAGTGTGAGTATGTGAGTGAGTGTGAGTATGTGAGTGTGAGTATATGAGTGAGTGTGTGAGTGTGAGTATGTGAGTGAGTGTGAGTATGTGAGTGTGAGTATATGAGTGAGTGTGTGAGTAAGTATGTGAGTATGTGAGTGAGTGTGAGTATGTGAGTGTGAGTATGTGAGTGTGAGTATGTGAGTGTGAGTATGTGAGTGAGAGTATGTGAGTGAGTGTGAGTATGTGAGTGAGTATGTGAGTGTGAGTATGTGAGTGAGTGTGAGTGAGTATGTGAGTGAGTGTGAGTGAGAGTATGTGAGTGTGAGTATATGAGTGAGTGTGAGTATGTGAGTGAGTGTGAGTGAGTGTGAGTATGTGAGTGTGAGTATATGAGTGAGTGTGTGAGTGAGTATGTGAGTATGTGAGTGAGTGTGAGTATGTAAGTGAGTGTGAGTATGTGAGTGAGTGTGAGTATGTGAGTGAGTGTGAGTATGTGAGTGTGAGTATGTGAGTGAGTGTGAGTGAGTGTGAGTATGTGAGTGTGAGTATATGAGTGAGTGTGTGAGTGTGAGTATGTGAGTGAGTGTGAGTATGTGAGTGTGAGTATATGAGTGAGTGTGTGAGTGAGTATGTGAGTATGTGAGTGAGTGTGAGTATGTGAGTGAGTGTGAGTATGTAAGTGAGTGTGAGTATGTAAGTGAGTGTGAGTATGTGAGTGTGAGTGAGTGTGAGTATGTGAGTGAGTGTGAGTATGTGAGTGTGAGTGTGTGAGTATGTGAGTGAGTGTGAGTATGTGAGTGAGTGTGAGTATGAGTATGTGAGTGTGAGTATGTGAGTGTGAGTGTGTGAGTATGTGAGTGTGAGTATGTGAGTGTGAGTATGTGAGTGAGTGTGAGTATGTGAGTGTGAGTATGTGAGTGAGTGTGAGTATGTGAGTGTGAGTATGTGAGTGAGTATGTGAGTGTGAGTATGTGAGTGTGAGTATGTGAGTGTGAGTATGTGAGTGTGAGTGTGAGTATGTGAGTGAGTGTGAGTATGTGAGTATGAGTATGTGAGTGTGAGTATGTGAGTGTGAGTGTGAGTATGTGAGTGAGTGTGAGTATGTGAGTATGAGTATGTGAGTGTGAGTATGTGAGTGTGAGTATGTGAGTGTGAGTATGTGAGTGTGAGTATGTGAGTGTGAGTATGTGAGTGTGAGTATGTGAGTGAGTGTGAGTATGTGAGTGTGAGTATGTGAGTGTGAGTATGTGAGTGTGAGTATGTGAGTGTGAGTATGTGAGTGTGAGTATGTGAGTGAGTGTGAGTATGTGAGTGTGAGTATGTGAGTGAGTGTGAGTATGTGAGTGTGAGTATGTGAGTGAGTGTGAGTACAGGGACAAGTATATGACGCACATTCCTCCTAATGATCTGACAGTGACAAACACAGGGAATAGTCCCCTTTATAGAGAACATTATACACTGGCCCCACCTGTATATACAGGACCAACATACGGGCAGCCAAACACAGAGGATCCACTTTTCATAGACACACACACGTGTATATATAGAGCAGGGGTGTCCAAACTACGGCCCGATATCCATTTTATATTGGCCCACAGCGTGAAACAATCCCTCCCCCCTCTCAGCAGCTGGAAGAGAAAAAGTTTCCTACCACCTGTCATTGGGGGGCGGAACCTACAGGGCTTCAGTGTAGACTGGAGGAAGCTTGTCCTAAACCCCGTGACTGGAGTTTAGTGTAGTGCGGGGGGGGGGCAGGAAACAACTGAAAGCACATGGCTCCATTCCCCTTCTACACTGCTGCCTGGCCTGGATTTCCTGCATCTGATGAACTGTGAGTAACTGCTCGGTGCTTGGCTTGGGGGAGGGGTGCATTTAGTGAGGCTGCAGTCAGGCAAGGGAGTCCGTTACAGATCTAGTGTGTGATTTACTGTGTGTGTCTCACTGTGTGTGTGTTATTTACAATTTGTAAAATAAAAATGTTAATCAGGGGGTGTGGCCACAAAATGGGCGTGGCCACAGTGAGTGGCCCGGCTGTTTGTATATTTTACCACATATGGCCCTTGGAGAAAAAAGTTTGGACACCCCTGATATAGAGGATCCACTTTCCATAGACACACGCGTGTAGATATATTCAGTTAGAGTGCAGTGTGAGGGCAGTAACAGAAAGAAGAGCACAAGTGTTTATACAAAAGGTGATTACCTGACACAGGGGTTATTTGCTGATTTAATATCCCCATTGGGGTGGGTGGAGGCACAACTCCCATCAGTGCTCCTACAGGAGTGCCAGCTCTTGGGGACGAGCTCTGTTGTTGTTGTTGTTGTTGTGCCGCTCGCTCTCTCTCCTGCTGCTCCGCTACTTTGGCAGCACGTTCTGCAGATAGACACAGATTAAAGGGTTAATGAGTACAAAGTGCAGTGTAACCAATCTTGTTTTACACCAATGACTAATTACTGGTTAATTAATTGTACTGTCTATGGATCTACTATCAGATTTATTTATTACACGAGTTCCTCTCGTATTACGGCTGAATATGGAGCCAATTTACTATTACTATTAGTAACATATATACGTAGAGCCAATAGCAGAGCTGTACTAACATTAGTATTACAGTTTCTATGAGGGACTGGTCTATAGACAACAATAGAACTTATTTTCAGCCAGAAACAAAAAGCAGCTCCAAGTTGTATGTGCAAGTTATTAACAGAAATAGCCTCTTGCTCCACACAAACCCCATGTATCACCCCGTTATTGATGGGCAAAACACGGGGGGAGATTAAATGACTGAGCTCTAACTTTGATGTAACCAATGATGTTGTTGGTATAAAAATACCCACCTTCACTTCATAAACTAAGTGGAACCTTCCTTTAGAACCTGTATGTATGTTCTTCCCTCCTGAAGAAGAGCAACTAACATTGGAGAAGAGCAATCTCCCTTATGTACAGAGTGTGTGTGTGCGTGAGACTGTGTGAGTGTGTGAGTGTGAGACTGTGTGTGTCTGTGTGAGTGTGTGTGAGACTGTGTGTGTGTGTGTGTGAGATTGTGTATGTGAGTGTGTGTGTGAGACTGTGTGTGTGTGTGTGTGTGAGATTGTGTATGTGAGATTGTGTATGTGAGTGTGTGAGAGTGTGTGTGAGTGTATGTGTGTGTGTGTGTATGTGTGTGTGTATCCAAAATTATTTTTTAAATATGTTAATAGTAGAAAAATGAAGCAGGAAGGGGTGGGACCTTTACTATCAGAGGGGGGTCAGCTGGTTGATGAAAACAAAATAAAAGCGCAGATTCTGAACTCGTATTTTTCATCTGTCTACACAAATGAGGAACCAGTAAGTGAAGGTTTCCTTAACAGTCCCAATTCTAGTAATACAACTAATGATGCATGGTTCACACATGAAGAAATTCAAAAGAGACTAGAACATGTTAAGATTAACAAAGATCCAGGGCCAGATGGTATTCATCCCAGGGTAATTAGCGAGCTTAGCTCTGTGATTGCCAAACCTCTTTACTTAATTTTTCAGGATTCATTGAGATCTGGCATAGTGCCGAGAGACTGGCGAATTGCTAATGTGGTGCCTCTATTCAAAAAAGGATCCCGTTCTCAGCCTCAAAATTATAGGCCAGTTAGTCTGATGTCAGTGGTAGGAAAGCTTTTTGAAGGGTTAATAAAGGATAAGATACTGGACTTCATAGCAAATCATAATACTATGAGTTTGTGCCAGCATGGTTTTATGTGTAATAGATCTTGCCAGACTAACTTAATTTCTTTTTATGAGAATGTAAGTAGAGACCTGGATTCTGGGATGGCAGTGGATGTGATTTACTTAGACTTTGCTAAAGCATTTGATACAGTGCCACACAGAAGGTTACTGGTTAAATGAAGGAATGTTGGCCTGGAACATAGTATTTGTACCTGGATAGAGAACTGGCTAAAAGATAGACTACAAAGAGTGGTGGTAAATGGAACATTTTCTAATTGGACCAGTGTTGTTAGTGGAGTACCGCAGGGCTCTGTACTAGGTCCCTTGCTTTTCAACTTGTTTATTAATGACCTGGAGGTGGCCATTGAAAGTACTGTTTCTATTTTGCAGATGAGACTAAATTGTGCAGAACTATAGGTTCCATGCAGGGTGCTGACACTTTGCACAGTGATTTGTCTAAACTGGAAAACTGGGCAGCAAACTGGAAAATGAGGTTCAATGTTGATAAATGCAGGTTATGCACTTTGGCAAAAATAATATAAATGCAAGTTATACACTAAATGGCAGTGTGTTGGGAGTTTCCTTAAATGAGAAGGATCTAGGGGTCTTTGTAGATAACAAGTTGTCTAATTCTGGGCAGTGTCATTCTGTGGCTACTAAAGCAAATAAAGTTCTTGTATAAAAAAGGGCATTAACTCAAGGGATGAAACATAATTGTGTCTCTTTATAGGTCCCTGGTGAGGCCTCATCTGGAGTATGGGGGCAGTTTTGGACTCCAGTCCTTAAGAGGGATATAAATGAGCTGGAGAGAGTGCAGAGACTAAGTGCAACTAAACTGGTTAGAGGGAGGAAGAGTTAAATTATGAGGGGAGACTGACAAGGTTGGGGTTGTTTTCTCTGGGGGAAAAAAGGCGCTTGTGAGGGGACATGATTAGACTTTACAAGTACATTAGAGGACATTATAGACAAATAGCAGGGACCTTTTTACCCATAAAGAGAATCACGTACCAGAGGCCTCCCCTTCAGACTAGAGGAAAAGAAGTTTCATTTAAAGGAACAGAGTAGGGGGTTCATCACAGTGAGGACAGTGAGGTTGGGGAATGCACTGCCGGGTGATGATTCAGTTAATGACTATAAGAGGGACTTGGATGATTTCTTGGACAGACATAATACAAAGGCTATTGTGATACTAAACTCTATAGTTAGTATAGATATGGGGATATATCATTTATGTGACAGTAGGGAGGGGTGTGTGTATGGGGCTGGGTTTTACTTTGGAGGGGTTGGACTTGATGGACTTTGTCTTTTTTCAACCCAATTTAACTATGTAACTATATAACTGTGTAACTATGTAACTAACTATGTAACTAACTATGTAACTATGTAACTATGTAACTATGTAACTATGTAACTATGTAACTAACTATGTAACTATGTAACTATGTAACTATGTAACTATGTAACTATGTAACTATGTAACTAACTATGTAACTATATAACTATGTAACTATGTAAGAACTAAAAACTCAATATTACAATATCATATAACCTGTGATGCTATTTGGTGAAGCTGTCCCCCAATTATGAGGGAGACATAACACCCTAACATTGCTAGAAAGAGATTTACCTTCATAATCAGCCTTTTTGGTCGCCTCAAGGTTTCTCCACTCTGTTCCCACGAGGCGGCTGAGTTCCCCAAAGGAATAGTCGGGGTGCTGGGCCTTGATCACGGCTCTCATCTCGCTGCTGAACAAGATGTAGCCGCTCATGTTTATTTTCCTCTTGCCGCCCTCCTTTTTGCTGCTGTTTTTCGTAGATTTGGGTGTAGACTGGAAGAAACAAAAGCATGGGATGATTGTGTGCTGGAGACCCAGATCCAAGATGGTGGCCATGTGGTGACACAAGCAGTCCTACGCTAGACACTGTTAGTGGAAACTGTGGGGATGGTTGTAGGTTAGACAAGCGCTATGAGATGGAGACACAGAGAGGAAAGCCTGGCGCACACACAGCAGCCGACTCAAAGCAGCAATACCCCCCCCACCCCGAGGAGACACTAACCCTCGCACTACTGACATGGCTTCTGCCCGTCACTTGCCAAATTTACCTTTCCGTTGTCTAAATACTGTTTGGGCAATTTGCTCTCCACTGTCTCCCCTGGGTCGCCATCTTTCCTTTGTCTGTCATTGGCTGTGTCTGATCTTTGCGTCAGTGAGGAGGGGGTGGGCAGCCTGACCGCTGGCGTCAGGTCGTCGGAGCTGGGAAGTGCGGCCGCCTGATTTAGTGTTTTCAAACACCAATTGTAGAGGATTAACAAAAAATGAAAGGTTTTTTTGCAGTTGAGAAGAAAAAAAAAAAGTAGTTCAGACAGGGAAAGTCCCACGTCGAACAGTCACAGCAGTTACACACGTGGTATTGCTGCTTTTTATTCAGTGTATACAGCCGGGCCCTGCACCCCGAGTCTCAAGGGCCAACTCTAGAGCCACATGCAGAGGCACCACCATGAATTAGCCACTCACATTCACTGGATCTCCATCACTATAAGGGACTTGGCTACAACACAGGAGCTATCCAATCAGCTGGGGACAGGAAAGTGCCACATCTACACCACAGGAGCTAAATGTCAGAAAGAAGAGTAACAGCCGGGAGCCAGTCAGCTATGGGGCAGGTAACTCAGAAATACACTGCGGATATACAGTCCCAGTGCAGTGGCTACAGTGGGTACTTTCTGTAACGTGATGAAGAATTATAGAATCATTTGGGAATATGAAGGGGTAACGATGAGCATATCCCTGGGATTTGAGCAAGAAGGAGCTAAAGCAATAAGCACACACTGACATGACCGATACACAGACCCACAGCAACACATGAACAACAGCAATGAAACACTTTGCCAAAGGTGTATTTGTTTTCATTAAGTCCCATCCATGGAGAATCTGTAAGAAATGAGTGTTTAGCATGTGCAGCTGGAGGGGCCACACCTGTGACAATTGCCTTACATTACACACACATTTCATAAACAGTAAGTTCTTTATTGTCAATAGAAACTACAATTGGAATATGCACAGCCTTCTGCAACATCCAAGTTGTGTCCTGTAGTAGAAACGGCAGGTAAGAGTAAGAGAATAGCAGTGGGTAACGTGGGTAACGTGGGCACCTCACACACAGCACTGGGTATAGACAAAAGGCAGCTTAGGCTGCAGTCAGAAATCAGCTGGTAGAGCAAGAAGGACACACAAACAGCTGTGAGTACAACACGTGGCATCCACATCAGCCACACAACATCGACACTCAGCATCAGGAAAGCAGGCGGCACACAGACAGCAACATGGCAGGCGGCACACTGACAGCAACATGGCAGGCGGCACACTGACAGCAACATGGCAGGCAGCACACTGACAGCACACACAGACAGCAACATGGCAGGCAGCACACACAGACAGCAACATGGCAGGCAGTGTACACAATCCGCATGAAAGGGCAACACAACGAGCTGTTGGGGTAAGGCAGGCAGCACTCGCAGACACAAGTTGGTAAGGAGGGCAACTAACCAGTCTGGTTCTAAGTGTGTAATTGTCTGTGTGATAATCCTACACTCTCCATTGCACCAGGCACAGACTTTGCTTCCTAAAGTGTATGAAACAAATAATGGGGCGTGAAGAGTGTGTTACCTGTGGGGGGGTGTATGGCATCATATCAAGATCCCCAGACAGGGGTGTTTGCAGCTGAGGAAGTGATGGGGCATCTGTTATCTCCCCGTCCATATCTCCCATGTCCTCCATTTCCTCATCACCGCCCTCCAACTCAGCAAACTTGGCCTCCAGCTCCTGGATCTTCTTCTCCAACAGAGGAGACGGCTCTTTCTGAGGAACAATTGGCTTCCTGGGGAAAAGACAAAATGTGACCCAGTAGAACCTCAGGAGGACCTGTGTAAGTTATAAATCCTTATGGCAAAGCCATGAAGCAGAAACCATACATGATGAGAGCTCTGGGCCAGCCCACAGTACCAGGTCCAATGTGTCCATGAGAGGCAGTTGTGAGGTTCCCTGTGCAACACTAAATATAAAAATAAATTGCCCCCTTCTCTCCCCCGGTACCTGAAGTAATAAATTTCATCGTCCACAACTTTTGCCGAGAGGGAGAATCTCTTTAGCCCCTTGAATCGCTTCATTTGCTTGTCGGCCTCGTTATAGCGACTCTCGCACAGAAGGATGTCGTTTTCTGAGGTTTCCGTGGGGCGGCAGGATAAAAAGTCCTTGAATGATAAAACTCCACATTTTCCTAGAGAAACGAGACAATAATTAGCCTGGATTTGAGAGATCCCCTTCCTGTCAATGAAAACCCGACTCCACCTCCAGCATGGGGAGAGAATAAGGAGAGAGATGATGAAGACATGGGGGAGAGAGAATTGGGTTATTTCAAAAAACGTTTATTTTATAACCAATTAAATTCAGAAAGATTTCCATGAGATGAAGCTTATAATAAACTTCATTTTCCCAAATGTTCCAATTTAAAGGGGAACTATAGTGGAAATGAAAATTGAATATAAGCTTCATCACACTGAAATAAGAAACTTTCTAAATGCAATCAATTAAATATTCTGCATTGTTTCTGAAATAATCAAGTTTATCTTCACTATCCCTCTCTCAGCATCGGTTTCTCTTCATTCTCTCTTCATGCAGCAGTTGGGTGTCACATATTCACTGACAGTTAGATCCAATATATCTTATAGGGGGGCTCCTTTTGCCTAGCAGATGAATTAGAGGTCACTCTATTAAACTCACCAGACATCATGTCTCTCTACATGCAGGATTTGTGCAAAAGGCAGTTATTTTGTTACATTTTGTTTGTACTGGAATCAGAGTGAGCTCTAATACATCTGCTAGGAAAGGAGCCCCCCTATAAGATATATTGGATGTAACTGTCAGTGAATATCTGACACCCAACTGCTGCATGAAGAGAGAATGAAGAGAAACAGATGCTGAGAGAGGAATAGTGAAGATAAACTTGATTATTTCAGAAACAATGCAGAATATTTAATTGATTGTATTTACAAAGTTCAGTATTATGCTTATATTAAATTTTCATTGTCGGGGAAAGTTCTCCCTTAAGAGCCCATCCTTGTTATTGCTGAAGAAAGCTATTTTTTTTGCTTTTAAATTGTTTGTGGAAGAAAACTGCCTTTCTTTTAACGATACTGCTGCTGGCTGAGATAATATTTATCTTTGAAAACTTGTCCTGACAGTTTACTCTGCGCCTGCCATTCCCCATTATTCCAGCAGGGCGGCATACCTTTAAATAGGGAATCATGGAGTAATCAAACAAATGATTTATGCTTTCAAAGTTGGCCACATGGGGTCACCATCTTGTAACTTTGTTATACATCTTTGCAAGACCAAGACTGTGCACATGCTCAGTGTGATCTGGGCTGCTTAGGGATCGTCATAAATGATCAAAATAGCACAAGTCAAATAATATCTGCCAGAAGCCGATACAACAAGACTGATTAATAATCAGAATATACAGACTGCACTGGCTCCTGTGTTGTCATGTAATCTAATGTGGATTTTATAGTTTTTGTATTGTTTAATAGAAACTTTCTCCAACTCTGCAGAACCAGTGGCTGCAGCAAAATAATCCTCCAAATAGAATCCCAGTTTATCTGTTTAAATCTGGCTCCATGATATTTGTCCCTGCAGCTGGAGTTGGAAACAGTAAAGAGGATGTAAAGGCAAAAATAAAATCCAATACAAATCTCTACACAGTCGCCAACTGCTCTACAGGGAAACAAACAAAGCTGCTTGAGTTCTGCATGGCTGGGAAGTAAGGCGGGGGCTCCCCCTGCTGTACATAAGTCTGATTGTTTCCCTGCAGAGCAGTTAGGGACCGTCTGACAATTCCTATCCACAGCAGTAAATGAAGGGAGAATTTCACTGCATACAGTCAGGTTTCTTATAAAAACGGTACACATTTTTTAATTAAAGTATACTGACAATCTGTTTCTTTTTTATTAAAGAAAGGAAAAACAGGATTTTATTTTTTTGCCTTTACATGCCCTTTAAAGACCTTGGCGAATCCCAAATCTGCTCAGGAATACATGTTGTGGCGCAGAGAATCAGCTGGAGCTCATTGGGTCTCTACTGAAAGATCAGGAGGTGTAGAGGCAGGAAAGGCCCGTCAACAAACAGCCTATGAATCTTATTCTGCCCCCCCACCAACAACCCCCTGATGTTTCAAAGCAGCAAAGGAGAGATCCCCAACGCCAACACCAGAACTCCACGTTGATCTCCACCATTCCACTATAAAGGGTATATATATATATATATATATATATTGGGGAAAGGGTCTCAGACCCACCGAGGATACAGGTCATCGGGCAACTCTCCTCCAAGTTACTGAGAAACATCTCCTTCTTGTAGAACATTTTCGTTGGTTCGTGGATGGTTTCTTCAGGGTGAATGAAAATTGGGCCAAAGAAGTAGGCGGCGCCGTCTCGAACCCACATCTTCTCAATCCTTTGCACAGAAACACAAACAGGGATTCAGAACTGAACCAGATGGACACTCTTGCCCACAGGGGCCCAGGAAAGTTTTTCGGGCCAGTAGATATTATGAAACACTTCTATTGGCTCTGATTCTATTATAAAGATTATAGAACAGCACATGGGAAGGGAATGACTGTTTCAGTACAAGTTCTTTTGCCCCCACACAGGGGGCACAGCTGGGCCAGGATCCCCCCAAAAGCACACACCTTCCCACGCGGGGTGGCACCAGCCCATGAGACTTGATATAGACGCAGTCTCCGACCTTCAGCCACAGCTCATTGTAGCGAAGCTGATCAAAGTAATAACAGCCAGGCTCCCCATTCGGCATATCTACAGGGACGTCTTCCTTCTCCTACAGGAACACAAAGCCAACAAGAGCTTAGTAACAAGATCCAACCCATTGGGCTACTCTCACATGACTGGACAAGAACATATTATGGCCATTGCAGCTTCCAATACACGACCCACCCCCCAATCCAGTGCAATAAACATGGGAAGGGCTTTCTGCTCCCAGGGAGAAATGGAACCAACACAAGCTCGCACGTATTAGCCCGCCCCCCCCTAATTTGGTTCTCTCTATGGAGCTCTGCAGGTCAACTAGTACATTTCTCCCATCAATAAATGATGCATTTGGGGGGGAACCCAAGTACAATTACTGGATGCTCTGTCATTACCTTCTCTAGGCATTGGGTGATGTCATCTTCCCGGTTCTCCTCAGTCGAGTCCATAGGGAGGTCCTCTTCAGGCTTATCCTTGGCGGCAAACACGGATGCCACTCGCACCACCGGCAGAGGGATGTCCCTGGCCCGGAACCGCACCGAGCTGATGGGCATGGTCCACAGTTTAATCTTTTTGAAAGACTTTGTTTTGGCAGAATAGCGAGATTCACACACATAGACGTCCTCGTCCCGGAAGTTGTCGGGGCAGATTTTAAAATACTCCTGTGCAGAACAATATTTGACTTATTCTGTGTTTGTTGGGAGCACAAAATCAATTCCCCATTACAGTATCCTAACAGCCCGTCAGTGGGAGTTGTAATGCAACAAGATCTGGAGAGTGCTAGGTCTCCCAGCCCTGACCAATTGAGAATAAGCTAGCACTCTACTTTACCTTTACAAACATGACCACACATTTGCCCAGGATTTTGCTGACAGGCACTTTGTTGTAGTAGTCGCTCTTAAAGACTTCCTTTTCCAAAAACTTGCGGGTGGCGAGATGGAAGGTTTCTTTGGGCCGATAGAACCAGCAGCCATAAAGCCACTTCTCTCCTGCCAGAGAAAGAACACTTTGATTTCCCATGGAACATGGAGCTGCCCCTAAATGCCCTGATGAAGGCCAAGCTCTTACCAGCAGAATCCTCCCAGAGGCGCTCAATACAGACAATGTGCGGCTGCAGATTGGCCTCGGCCGGCTCCACATACACATAGTCCCCTACGTGGTACATGCTGTTCTTAAAGCTACAGTCCTGGCTGTAAGTGCGATACAGACCCGACTGGCCCGAAACCCCTCCTGGATCCTCACTCTTTTCTGCTTCTGGACATGAAACAAAGAGGAAATGAGAGACACAGACAATGGCAGAGGCTGGAAGGGCTGTGGTCAGAGAGTAACACGGGGGACATTACCTTTCTTCTCCTCTTCTCGCTTGACTTTATCCTCCTCCATCTCCTTGGGCAGTTTCTCCTTCTTCTCCTTCTCCACGTCACTGTGCAAGTGCTTGGGGGTGTAACTGAGGGCCGGAGACAGCAGGATCTCCCCGTTCTTACACAGCTCGTCCCGGATTTTAATGAAGAACTGCTGGAGCTCAACTGCATCTTCATAGATCTCAGAGTCGGTCCTGATGGGGAGAAATGCACAGAAGTTATAACCGGAATAATACACAACATGCTGCATTCGATAGACCTGGGGAACCACCCATGGGCACGCTGGCACCAATATGTGGCATTTCTTATAGGGACACTGTCATGGGAAAACATGTTTTATTCAAAACACATCAGTTAATAGTGCTACTCCAGCAGAATTCTGCGCTGAAATCCAATTCTCAGAAGAGCAAACAGATTTTTCTATATTACATTTTGAAATCGGACATGGGGCTAGACATATTGCCAGTTTTCCAGCTGCCCCCAGTCATGTGCACTTTAGAATGGAACTACTTTCTGGCAGGCTGTTGTTTCTCCTACTTAATGTAACTGAATGTGTCTCAGTGGGACCTGGATTTTACTATTGAGTGCTGTTCTTAGATCTACCAGGCAGCTGTTATTTTGTGTTAGGGAGCTGTTATCTTGTTACCTTCCCATTGTTCTGTTGTTAGGCTGCTGGGGGGGGGTGATATCACTCCAACTTGCAGTACAGCAGTAAAGAGTGACTGAAGTTTATCAGAGCACAAGTCACATGACTGGGGGGAACTGGGAAACTGACAATATGTCTAGCCCCATGTCAGATTTCAAAATTAAATATAAAAAAATATGTTTTCCCATGACAGAATCCCTTTAATCATAAAGCAGTTCCTTGCATTCAGTAGGAGTGGAGGAGGGGCACACTTGGCACCAACAGAGCATCGCTGTGCCATTAGCTGATGGTAGAGATGCCAAAGTTGTCCAACCAGAGCACTGCAGACTTTTAACCAATTCTATGATTTTACATAATAATAAATCCCACTTGTTCTGGGACCAGAGAGCTCAAATTCAAGATTAAAAAAAACAACAAATAATTGGCAGGCCCTGGGCATATCAGCTGGTAAGAAGAAGCAGCAGCATGGGAATTCAAGCCAAGAGGTAATGCCGCACCTCACAGGGGCACGAGACACTTACCGATTCAGCCTCCGGGCTCTCTCCAACACCTCAAACATGTGCTCCTGGAACAGATCCAGTCTTCTGTAGCGATTGTTTTCCACATTTTTCCGAATAATGTCAAATGTCAGGGGTGGCCTTTTGGGAAATTTGGGATCCACAGCAGGAATTTCAGCCAAAGAGTCGCTGTAACATCGGCCCTCGTCATCCTGGTGGCTCATGACGGACACAAAGAGATTGTGGATGAGCTCCTGAATCAGTAAAGTCACATTAGGGACATGGGAGTCGTCTTCTCCCTCAATATCCCGGCGGGTCTCCAGCAGAACTTTGTGTAGGACCAGAGCATCCTTATAGATGAGGGATTCGGGCTCATTATAGGTACAGGCGTTGTTAAACATGGTCACAAAGTCCTCACACATTGCGTCCACGTCTTGGAACTTGTTGGCCATGATGTGGCTGCGGATCTTCTCCATGTCGATAGGCCGTTTGATGGTCACATAGTAGTCTGGGAGCTCTGAGCGAGAGGGGAGGCGCAGAAAGATGGCACTGAGACGTCTCCCGCGTTTATCCGTGTAGTTCTTCACCGCTTCATAAACCTCATTCAGTTTGTGCTGCATCGGGCTCATGTATTTCGACTTTTTGGGAGAGATTCCACTTTTTCTACCTATAGCCATGAGAAATATAACCAGTTACTATTGGAGATCCATTCGTACCAGAACCAGACTATAGGATCCCCTGCCCCACCTCCTACTAACCCCCAACTGCTGTATCCCTATAGCCCCAAGGCATATGATCCTTTTAAATCAGCACCAAACTACAAGACATGTCCCCCTCTGAGATCCAACATCCAATCACACCAATCCCAAAGGATCCATTCATACAGCACCTTGCAATGTATCTAAACATGGTTCAATGAGGCCTGTGACCCATTCAAAACAGTTCTATGAACTGAAAAACTTCCCCGCTTGAGGGCTCCCTTATTTCACATGGAAGGATAGGGCAACTTGGTGATGTTATGGATCAGGATGCCACCCAGGCTTCCTCAACAGATAACAGGTTTCTGCCTTTGTTCCCATAATGCTTTTAGGTGAGATGTGAAGTTAACTTACTTAGCTTCAGTTTTGGCGAGGCCATGTCATCATCATCAGGCAATGGCCCCAGCTCTTTCTTCTTCTCCTTAAGAAATTTGTCAAGGACGTGGGCATCATTATAAACCTTGGAGAAGAAAGAACATTAATTGCACAGGGAGTGCACCCTCATTGGCATGTACATGCTTTGCAACAAAACGCCCAGCCCCTCTGCCATGAAATTCCCACACAAATCAAGCTTGTCCTGAAAGAGGTCAAATACTACCCTTCTCCTTTAGATAGTAAGCTCTACTGAGCCAGAGATTCCCGTCATTCCTGGCACATGGCCCAACTAATAAAGGAAGACTCAGTGGAACACAGGTCCATGCTTTGAGCCTAGCTCAGGACATACTGGGAATACTGTATCATTCTGGGAACGTCATGCACACTCACCCGTGAGCCTTCCTCATTATAGTGCATGGCATTTCGAAACATCAGTTTCATGTCATCCATCATGGCCTCCTCCGTTGCGTATTTGTCCGAGCGAATGTTCTGTTCCATGGTCTTTAAGTCCATAGGCTCCAGAATAATCTTATAATAATCAGGATAGTCCTTTTTGGATGGTTTAAACATGAAAAGCTCACACAACCTCCTTCCAGTACCAGGTTCTCGGGCCTCAAGAACCGTGTTAAACAGGATCTTCATCCTCTGCTTCCTCATGTTCTTCTTACTGTCGGGAATCACAGTGGGTTTAGGAGAGAAAACTGTAAAGAGGGATATTGGTGATGATGCCCATCAACAGACACAGGGAAACCAACAGTAATTCAGAGATTTTGGCAGTGGTGCCCATTGACAGATATATTCAGGTGATGCCCACTAACAGAGAGGGAAGCCAACAGTAATTCAGAGATATTGGGGTGATGCCCACTAACAGAGACTGAGAGGGAAGCCAACAGTAATTCAGAGATATTGGGGTGATGCCCACTAACAGAGACTGAGAGGGAAGCCAACAGTAATTCAGAGATATTGGGGTGATGCCCACTAACAGAGACTGAGAGGGAAGCCAACAGTAATTCAGAGATATTGGGATGATTCCCACTAACAGAGACTGAGAAGGAAGCCAACAGTAATTCTGAGATATTGGGGTGATGCCCATAAACAGAGAGAAATATGGGGGTGATGCCCCCTAACAGAGACAGCGAGGGAAGCCAACAGTAATTCTGAGATATTGGGGTGATGCCCATAAACAGAGAGAATTATTGGGGTGATGCCCCCTAACAGAGACAGCAAGGGAAGCCAACAGTAATTCAGAGATATTGGGGTGATGCCCATAAACAGAGAGAAATATTGGGGTGATGCCTCCTAACAGAGACAGAGAGGGAAGCCAACAGTAATTCAGAGATATTGGGGTGATGCCCAGTAACAAAGGGAAGCCAACAGTAATTCAGAATCCTGGGCAATGTGAGATTATAGAGAATGTAGAGGTTGTGACCAGCGTTGGAATGACAGGCCACGTTCATCAGATCTACGGGGAGACTGAGAAGAGCCTCATATCTTTGTTAAAACCAAAGGATTATTCTTATAGTATATTTAGGTTTCACAATTATTTAATCAGAATATGTAGAGGTACAATTACCAGTAAACAATTTATTAAAAAAAGAAAGAAAGTAGTAGTAACCCCACAGTATCTGAATAGTTTAATCTTCTAGAATTGATTTAAAATATTAAATTAGCATTAAAGTGCATCAATTGGTGAAAGTGCTTCATACGCCGTGTAATCAATTCAGCGCTAACACAAAACCAATTCATTTTTCAATATTACCAACAATTCATTTATGAATTTATTTAAACCATCAATCTTAGAAGAATTCATTGGTTAAAGTGCCAGTGCTTCAATATATTATCAATTAACTATGAATTCATTGTTTGATTAAAGTGCTAGTGCTAATAAATATCAAGAGTATTTAAAAATTATGAGTTCAGATTTTGTTTTTTTTTAAAAAAAAAAAAAGGGAAATATTGATTAGTCAGCAATTCATGAAAAAAAAGATTTGAAAAGTTAATTAGAATAGAGGTGGAGTTGTCCCAATAACTCCCAAGTAAGGCTTTTTCTGCTCTGGGACCCCACATGGGGAGAAAGGACGGTGGTCTCAATAATTAACGAATGTGTGAATGAGCCATCTAAAAAAACACAAATCCTCAGAGCTGAATGAGGGTGAGAACTTCAAAAATTTAGGAGAGAATTTGTCACAGTTTCTTTCCTATAATTTTTTTTGTAATCAAATCTCTTTCTTATCGTGAATGATCATTAGATCTAGGAAAGATACTGTAGAATCAGAAATATTTACGGTAAGTTTTATATTGAATTCATTGTCATTCAATTTCTCCACAAACTCTAGGGCTTCCTGCTCAGTGCCCCGCCATAGCATTGAGATGTCATCGATATAACCGATCCATTTCACTATTTTATTCTGGTAGGACGATATGGCTTTGCATTTGACTATCATTTCTTCCCAGAATCCTAAAAAGAGGTTAGCATATGGGGGGGGCATGATATTTCCATAGTGGTCCCCTGAGTTTGTAAGTACAATTAGCCATTGAATGTAAAGTAATTATGGAAGGGAATGAATTTCATGATTGTCTCTTCAGACTCCTCCATATTATTTTTCAGAAAATACTGAAGTTGTCTATAGGGTTGCCACCTTTTTTATTTTTTTTTACCGGCCGGCTGCTGGGGGGGGCGGGGACACAAAGGGGCGGGCGGTGACATCAAAAGGGGCGGGGCCACGCCACAGACGCTTGAAGAAGTATAGAAAAGGTAAGTTCCAGGGGATTGGGGGCAGGCCGAGGGCTCCTTTTAATTGTATTACAAATTTACTGGCAGCTACATTGCCGGTAAATTTGTAATACCGGCCCGGCAGGTATTTTACCGGCTAGGCCGGTAAATAACCAGCCAGGTGTCAACCCTAGTTGTCTATCAGATTCAAAACATTTAGTGTATCACGAGCGCAAGACTCCAGGTTTTCCACTAGGGTTTTTTATCCTGATAGCTTTTCCGGTAAAATTACTATTGCCAGAAATGATGGGTCTTCCTGGTGGTTTGTCAATATTCTTGTGTATTTTCGGTAGTAAGTTGCTACTCTCGGCTGTTCTTTCTTATTTATTATACGGTCTCTATAAGCTTGCTTGATAATCATCATATTGCTGCATGTAAATCTCCCCTAGGATTTCTTTATAACTAGAGGAGGGGAGCTGTCTGTATGTTTCCTCCAAATATTGGTCATTGGGCCAGATGATCACATTATCACCCTTATCAGATTATTTCAATTGCACATCATCCCATTTTTGCATTTCTTTAAAGGGACACTGTCATGGGAAAAAATTTTTTTTCAAAATGAATCAGTTAATAGTGCTGCTCCAGCAGAATTCTGCACTGAAATCCATTTCTCAAAAGAGCAAACTGATTTTTTTATATTCAATATTGAAATCTGACATGGGGCTAGACATTTTGTCAATTTCCCAGCTGCCCCCAGTCATGTGACTTGTACCTGCACTTTAGGAGAGAAATGCTTTCTGGCAGGCTGCTGTTTTTCCTTCTCAATGTAACTGAATGTGTCTCAGTGGGACCTGGATTTTACTATTGAGTGTCGTTCTTAGATCTACCAGGCAGTTCCCATTGTTCTTTTGTTTGGCTGCTGGGGAGGGGGTGATATCAGTCCAACTTGCACTACAGCAGTAAAGAGTGATTGAATTTTATCAGAGCACAAGTCACATGACTGGGGGCAGCTGGGAAACTGACAAAATGTCTAGCCCCATGTCAGATTTCAAAATTGAATATAAAAAAATCTGTTTGCTCTTTTGAGAAATGGATTTCAGTGCAGAATTCTGCTGGAGCAGCACTATTAACGGATTCATTTTGAAAATTTATCCCTTTAATTATAGCTTTTTCTTTGAGGGATACATTACTCTTGTATATGTGTGGGTTGGAGCTTTAAAATATCTGCAATGACCAAATTAAGAAATATAGGGAAGATGCAGGAGTAAACCTTGATTAATTTATTACGCCATGTTTCTAACGGGTTATCAGGACCCATATTAGTAGTTTCATTCTCTTTAAATTAGTCTTCCAAATCCTGTAAGGCTTGAATTTCACTGCTTGTGAGAGATTCATTTATGTGATCATTATTCTGACCAAAATGCTTTACAAGTAGTAGTTTTGTGCTAAATGGGTTTAGATCTTTTATAGTTTCAAAAAGTCAAGATGAAAAGTGGGGGAGAAGGAAAGTCCCTTATTGGGTTTATCAATATGGATGGGAGTGAGGGGTCGAATGGTTAATTACTTTCAATATTTGTTCTTTTTTTTAGGAATTCCTCGTGGATACATAATCCATCTATCTGTAGCAAGTTTGGATTTTTTAGTTTCTAATAGAGAGAGCTCTTATGTTTTTAGAAAATATTTTAAAAAACCTTCAGCACTAATTGTGGAGCCTGATAGCCACACAAGGGTCTGGGCTAATGCTCATGAATTGCTGACTAATCGATATTTCTGAACAATTTTTAAATACTCTTGATATTTATTAGCACTAGCACTTTAATCAATGGATAGTTAAACAATGAATTCATAATTAATTGATAATATATTGAAGCACTGGCACTTTAACCAATGAATCCTTCTAAGATTGAAGGTTTAAATAAATTCATAAATGAATTGTTGGCAATATTGAAAAATGAATTGATTTTGTGTTGGCGCTGAATTGATTACACGGCGTATGAAGCACTTTCACCAATTGATGCACTTTAATGCTAATTTAAGGTTTTAAATCAATTGTGGAAGATTAAACTATTCAGATACTGTGGGGTTACTACTACTTTCCTTCTTTGTTTAATAAAGAGCCTCATCTGTGTACAATGATTAGAACAGGGGCCCCCACCTCAAGTTGAAGTTCTTCCCCCACACATCACATCAGTAGGTGTTTATATTTATATATATATATATATATATATTGTGGAATTGACCCAGAGCTCACGCACCTTCTCTATATAACCCAACTGAATGGGCTCAACTAGTCGTAGGATAGAAAGGGCCTAGGCCTCAACTCAAACCTGTAGAAAGTTACAAGAGAGAGAATGAGTGTGAGTAGCTGCACATGGGGCTGTTGCAGTTGTATGAGAGTGGCCGGGGGCCAGTGTAGGGGGGGGAATGTATATTGAATAGAAGACAAAGCCAGTGGCGGGTGCAGCGGCAGTAGCCCAGGACATAAACCACATCCACTTAACACATAACTGCACATGGGCCTGGGACTAGAACTAGAGCAGTAAAGGAGAGGGTTAATGGAAAGTGGGGTTCCTGCTGCACAAGGGGGGCACCTGCTGATATCCCATCCCCCCAGTAGTGGTAACATTATGGGCTCATGCCCCAGGATAAAGGAGGAATATTGGGAAGAGGGATATAGGATTTCCCTATTTATTTAAGGCCCTGATGAGAGTCACAATCCATGCAGGGGCCAGTCCTAGCCACAAAACTCACAGGCCGGTCCCCCACAATCCCCTGCAGAAGAATGAACCTCCCCCGGGGGGGCTGCTGATCGGTATGATAATGAGATTCCCAGGAGCCATTAATGTGCAGCTGGGCGGGAGGATTGGGGGGGGCATTAGATTTATAGTGGGGGGATGAATACAAAGAGACAGCAGTGGGGGGGGTACCTTTTCCTCTTGGAGCTGCCTGCGTCAGACGTAGCCGAGGAGATCATACTGTCTCCGTCCTCAATATCGATGTCTCTCCTCGCCAGCTCCTTCTTTTTTGCCTGAAAATGCAGATCCCAGAGTGAGTGTCGCCCAGCGCTGGCACAATACATAAATATTAATCAGCCCATCTCTCTCCCTTCCTCACCGGCCACTCGGGGTTAATGAGGCAGCTCAATACAGGCAGGGGAATAAAGGGTTATAAACAAACTGCCCACTCGGGATTAATAAAGGAAGATTAAACAGCGGCACAACTTGCTCACCCTGAAATAAAGGATAAGTAACTCACTGAAACTGGGCACAGGCCTTGTACTATTCTGCCCATTTTATGCTTATTATTATTCTGCCCATTATTCTATCCCATCACATTTGTACAGAGCCATTCCCTGCAAGAGCCACGAGAATACAGACTGTCTGACCCTTGTGTTAGAGACCTGAGAATACAGACTGTCTGACCCTTGTGTTAGAGACCGGAGAATACAGACTGTCTGACCCTTGTGTTAGAGACCTGAGAATACAGACTGTCTGACCCTTGTGTTAGAGACCGGAGAATACAGACTGTCTGACCCTTGTGTTAGAGACCTGAGAATACAGACTATCCGACCCTTGTGTTAGAGACCTGAGAATACAGACTGTCTGACCCTTGTGTTAGAGTCCTGAGAATACAGACTATCCGACCCTTGTGTTAGAGACCTGAGAATACAGACTGTCTGACCCTTGTGTTAGAGACCTGAGAATACAGACTGTCTGACCCTTGTGTTAGAGACCGGAGAATACAGACTATCCGACCCTTGTGTTAGAGACCGGAGAATACAGACTGTCCGACCCTTGTGTTAGAGACCTGAGAATATAGACTGTCCGACCCTTGTGTTAGAGACCTGAGAATACAGACTGTCCGACCCTTGTGTTAGAGACCTGAGAATACAGACTGTCCGACCCTTGTGTTAGAGACCCGAGAATACAGACTGTCCGAACCTTGTGTTAGAGACCCGAGAATACAGACTGTCTGACCCATGTGTTAGAGACCCGAGAAAACAGACTGTCCGACCCTTGTGTTAGAGACCGGAGAATACAGACTGTCCGATCCATGTGTTAGAGACCCGAGAATACAGACTGTCCGACCCTTGTGTTAGAGACCCGAGAATACAGACTGTCCGACCCTTGTGTTAGAGACCCGAGAATACAGACTGTCCGACCCTTGTGTTAGAGACCCGAGAATACAGACTGTCTGACCCTTGTGTTAGAGACCCAAGAATACAGACTGTTTGACCCTTGTGTTAAAAGACCCGAGAATACAGACTGTCCGACCCTTGTGTTAGAGACCCGAGAATACAGACTGTCCGACCCTTGTGTTAGAGACCCGAGAATACAGACTGTCCGACCCTTGTGTTAGAGACCCGAGAATACAGACTGTCTGACCCTTGTGTTAGAGACCCGAGAATACAGACTGTCCGACCCTTGTGTTAGAGACCCGAGAATACAGACTGTCCGACCCTTGTGTTAGAGACCCGAGAATACAGACTGTCCGAACCTTGTGTTAGAGACCCGAGAATACAGACTGTCCGACCCTTGTGTTAGAGACCCGAGAATACAGACTGTCCGACCCTTGTGTTAGAGACCTGAGAATACAGACTGTCTGACCCTTGTGTTAGAGACCTGAGAATACAGACTATCCGACCCTTGTGTTAGAGACCGGAGAATACAGACTGTCTGACCCTTGTGTTAGAGACCTGAGAATACAGACTATCCGACCCTTGTGTTAGAGACCGGAGAATACAGACTGTCTGACCCTTGTGTTAGAGACCTGAGAATACAGACTATCCGACCCTTGTGTTAGAGACCTGAGAATACAGACTGTCTGACCCTTGTGTTAGAGACCTGAGAATACAGACTATCCGACCCTTGTGTTAGAGACCTGAGAATACAGACTGTCCGACCCTTGTGTTAGAGACCGGAGAATACAGACTGTCTGACCCTTGTGTTAGAGACCTGAGAATACAGACTATCCGACCCTTGTGTTAGAGACCGGAGAATACAGACTGTCTGACCCTTGTGTTAGAGACCTGAGAATACAGACTATCCGACCCTTGTGTTAGAGACCTGAGAATACAGACTGTCTGACCCTTGTGTTAGAGACCTGAGAATACAGACTATCCGACCCTTGTGTTAGAGACCTGAGAATACAGACTGTCTGACACTTGTGTTAGAGACCTGAGAATACAGACTGTCCGAACCTTGTGTTAGAGACCCGAGAATACAGACTGTCTGACCCATGTGTTAGAGACCCGAGAAAACAGACTGTCCGACCCTTGTGTTAGAGACCGGAGAATACAGACTGTCCGATCCATGTGTTAGAGACCCGAGAATACAGACTGTCCGACCCTTGTGTTAGAGACCCGAGAATACAGACTGTCCGACCCTTGTGTTAGAGACCCGAGAATACAGACTGTCCGACCCTTGTGTTAGAGACCCGAGAATACAGACTGTCTGACCCTTGTGTTAGAGACCCAAGAATACAGACTGTTTGACCCTTGTGTTAAAAGACCCGAGAATACAGACTGTCCGACCCTTGTGTTAGAGACCCGAGAATACAGACTGTCCGACCCTTGTGTTAGAGACCCGAGAATACAGACTGTCCGACCCTTGTGTTAGAGACCCGAGAATACAGACTGTCTGACCCTTGTGTTAGAGACCCGAGAATACAGACTGTCCGACCCTTGTGTTAGAGACCTGAGAATACAGACTGTCCGACCCTTGTGTTAGAGACCCGAGAATACAGACTGTCCGAACCTTGTGTTAGAGACCCGAGAATACAGACTGTCCGACCCTTGTGTTAGAGACCCGAGAATACAGACTGTCCGACCCTTGTGTTAGAGACCTGAGAATACAGACTGTCCGACCCTTGTGTTAGAGACCCGAGAATACAGACTGTCCGAACCTTGTGTTAGAGACCCGAGAATACAGACTGTCCGACCCTTGTGTTAGAGAACGGAGAATACAGACTGTCCGACCCATGTGTTAGAGACCTGAGAATACAGACTGTCCGACCCTTGTGTTAGAGACCCGAGAATACAGACTGTCCGACCCTTGTGTTAGAGACCTGAGACTACAGACTGTCCGACCCTTGTGTTAGAGACCTGAGAATACAGACTGTCTGACCCTTGTGTTAGAGACCCGAGAATACAGACTGTTTGACCCTTGTGTTAGAGACCAGAGAATTGACTGTCCGACCCTTGTGTTAGAGACCTGAGCACACAACATAAGTGCCTGAGATGTAACAATATTAGGGTTTGGGGACATGTGCTGGGGATACAGATGGAACTAGTGGCCCATAGAAGAATCTGCCAATGAATCGTTAAGCTTGCGGTGGAGAGGGCCCACAGCGTGCCAGGCCAGGCTCCTCCTCCTGACGCACCCAGAACACCCACTGTGGTTCCCTCTTGAGCATTAGGAAAGGAAAGAGGAAACGACAAAAGCACAGGCTCTAGAACTTTCCCAGTGATTCGACCCGACAATGACTCAATTGTAACTTTGCCAAAGAAGTGTCTCACAGACACCATAGAATTCCTTGTGTACAAACCTTCCCTTTGTGTAACCCACAGGTACACACACACACACACACACAACATCTCACTGCAACCACACACAGGAGACCAGATCAGGACAGAAGCCATGATTACTTGTTATATTGCTGGTTTCAGAGGAGGAGACAAACTCCTTCCCCTACAAACGGATATTGTGAGAATAGACTTGTCTGTGTTGGGACCATGGTGCTTTGTTTACAATTCATCCCACACTGATTAAATCACATGTATCCAAATCTCTGGGACACCCCTCAACTTCACCCCAAGGGTTCTTGTCCCATTTTTACTACTAAATCAATGGTTGAACTCATGTTCTGGAATGTGAGGCCTGGGGGCGGGGGAAGAAGGACTTTTTTTATTTTATCCATCAGACTAAGTCTCATATAATTCTATAGGAGATGTTTTAGGTTATTAATGTTCCTCCACCTTCTAATGATGCTTTACTGGTCCATGTTATGGAGAAGGAGGTAGCTCTCCCACTAGTCCCCATTTTATTGATGGAAGACTTTGTGTTGTGCCAGAGAACTGTAGAAAGACAAACACTGGGCTCTCCTTAATGGACCGTAATGGACCCAAACGTGTGCTCTTCTGTCTCCTACAGACCCGGCCTCAAGTCTCCACAGACATATCACCTGTATATCATCAGTAAATAAAGTGTTCAGCCCCTTATAACAAAGTGCGGAGGCTGAGTCCAAAAACAAATTGAGAGAGAGAGATTTGAGATCCTTCATAGTCACCAATAGTGACTGGGCACCAGTACAAATAATATGGCACACGGAGATACCTACAGGCCAATGGAGCTCATGTAAATAGAATGTTCTCACCCACAATACAACATCAGATAGAAGCACAGGTGAGCCAGGCTGAAGCCTCCTATAAACAAAACCCTAGTTCTGATCCTAATTAGCCAAGTATATACACTCTTACACCTGCCCATAACAATCCTTATAAATATATACAAGTCTGAGCCATATACATCCCTCCTGTCACTAGCCCAGGTGCCCACCTCTAAACTGTCAGGTACATCCCAGAAGAGGTATAGATAGAGCTGCACCACTAGCCTGTCTGGCAACAACACTGACAACCCTATGACACAACTGCCCTCACTTATATACCCATCAGAATGCACTGATCCCCCTAATACTCTCCCCTACTCTTTGCTACGGTTACCCCACAACACTGAACAAGCACTTGGCAGGACTGAATATTGGTAACACATACCAATGACATACAAACATTCTGTATTGGAGGAATTGCCCACACTTATCCCCCATAACAGTAACAGTGGGAGCTTTGCCTGTACTTCTAAAGCTGCTGCAAATCCCATCAGAAAGTGCCACAAAGCCCAACTGTCATCTCTCTCTCTCAAGGATGATAAAGGCCCCAATGTGGGCCGAAACGTTGGATGCCCAGTGATATTTTAATAAAAACACGATTGTTTGATTAAACTGGAGTGCTGGTCCATCTTCGATTGCTGTACAATGGTATTTTGACCAAGCACCCGTGAAAACATCGAAGTGGTTAGAGTGCAGGTACTTTGGGACATATTATATATATATATATATATATATATATATACCAAGAAATGAACTGCAAGTCACCGGAAATCAACAGAGGCCCCACAATAGAACAATGGCTTCCACTGATGAACAATAATTACTCCTCTCTAACAAATAACATCATTAAAGCATCTGCTCTCATTATCCTTGTTAAAGGGGTTGTTCACCTTCAAACAACTAGTTGGTTTCAGATAGATCACCAGAAATAAAGACTTTTTCCAATGACTTTCTATTTTCTATGTGTGACGGTTTTTCTAATATTGAAGTGTAAATTGTCATTTCTCTCCTTCTGAAGCAGCTCTGGGAGGGGGGGTCGCCGATCCTGTAAACTGTTCTAAATGGATACATTTAGTTGATACATTTCTTATCTTTGTCCCTGCTGAGCAGAATCTCTGGGTTTCATTACAGGCAGCTGTTAGACTTGTTGCTAATACTCCAGAGATGCTGCTGAGAAATGGATCAACTAAATGTTGCAAAATTGTAACAGTTCAGAGTCGGCACCTGAATTACTGAGCTGCCAGACTCAAACACCACAGACACAAACATTCAACTTTACACTTAGATTTTGGAAAAAACGTAAAAAATAAATAATGGAAAGTATTTGAAAAAAGTCTTTATTTCTGGGGAACAATCTAAAAACAACTGAATTGAAAAAACTGTTTGGAAGGTGAACAACCCCTTTAAAGGGAAACTGTCATGGGGAAAACATTTTTTTCTTTCAAAACGCATCAGTTTATAGAATTCTGCCCTGAAATCCGTTTCTCAAAAGAGCAAACAGATTTTTTTATATTTCATTTTGAAAACATATTGTCAGTTTCCCAGCTGCCCCCAGGCATGTGACTTGTGCTCTAATAAACTTCAGTCACTCTTTACTGCTGTACTGCAAGTTGGAATGAAAACAAGAGAAGAATGGGAAGGTAACCACAAGAAAACGGCTTCAGACAGGGATTGGATATGGATTCTTCCACTTACACCATTCTTGTCGCTTCTGTCCGGTAAAGCAAAGTAAAACTGCCCATAGATGTTAGGGTCTTTAAAAGAACTTTTCGTTATTGTTAGACCAAACTTATCTTGAAATGATCGTTTAGCTGTACAATTTGTCCATCAACTAAAAAGACTATTTCAAGTGATGTTGTCTAGTTGAAGCCAGGAAAACTGAGGGGAGCTGGACAATAGATTTCACTGTGACCCATGAACATTTTCTAACCCGGCCAATTAATTTTCTGTCGGACTCTCCACACACAGTCCAAAAATCGAATGAATCCTCCATTCATACAATCAGATCTGTGCGTCTGTGGGCAGCTTTATACCAGGGGGCGACTTACTGTCTCATGAAACAGAACTAGGATCCCGTTTATAAGTAAATATACCAACGTGGCCACATTAAAAGAGTAATGAAAAGGTTCTGAGCTGTTTTGCTACAGCAGGAGACAAACATTAGTCACAACACTGGCTCCAGGGATGATGAGAAATAGTCACAATTGCCAGTTTGTGCTGCATCTGTTGTGGGATTGCAGGCAACTCATGGGACACTCATACAACTGTCACACTGCAGGGGTCGCTTATTTATTACTGTCTCTCTAGGACACACTTCGCACCCACACACACACACAGCAGATATATCCACAACTTTAAACTTGGGTCACAAACTGATACTTCTGTTTCACAATTAAACACAATGAAAGTGTCAGGTACAGGAGGTTGTGTGAAGGCCACAAAGAGCAGGAGGCAACTTGACAAAACTATTTGTAGAGCTGGAGGCAAAGTGGATGAAATGGCTGAATAGCTGAAATCCAGAGAATTAACGACTAGTGGAGCATAAATTGTTTCCTTTCATCATTACTGTGAAGCCTGTATGGATACAGTGGTGTGAAAAACTATTTGCCCCCTTCCTGATTTCTTATTCTTTTGCATGTTTGTCACACAAAATGTTTCTAATCATCAAACACATTTAACTATTAGTCAAAGATAACACAAGTAAACACAAAATGCAGTTTTTAAATGAGGGTTTTTATTATTTAGGGAGAAAAGAAATCCAAACCTGTGTGAAAAAGTAATTGCCCCCTGAACCTAATAACTGGTTGGGCCACCCTTAGCGCAATAACTGCAATCAAGCGTTTGCGATAACTTGCAGCGAGTCTTTTACAGCGCTCTGGAGGAATTTTGGCCCACTCATCTTTGCAGAATTGTTGTAATTCAGCTTTATTTGAGGGTTTTCTAGCATGAACCGCCTTTTTAAGGTCATGCCACAACATCTCAATAGGATTCAGGTCAGGACTTTGACTAGGCCACTCCAAAGTCTTCATTTTGTTTTTCTTCAGCCATTCAGAGGTGGATTTGCTGGTGTGTTTTGGCTCATTGTCCTGCTGCAGCACCAAGATCGCTTCAGCTTGAGTTGACCAACAGATGGCCGGACATTCTCCTTCAGGATTTTTTGGTAGACAGTAGAATTCATGGTTCCATCTATCACAGCAAGTCTTCCAGGTCCTGAAGCAGCAAAACAAGCCCAGACCATCACACTACCACCACCATATTTTACTGTTGGTATGATGTTCTTTTTCTGAAATGCTGTGTTACTTTTACGCCAGATGTAACGGGACGCGCACCTTCCAAAAAGTTCAACTTTTGTCTTGTCGGTCCACAAGGTATTTTCCCAAAAGTCTTGGCAATCGTTGAGATGTTTTTTAAAAGTGGTTTGCGCCTTGGAAATGTGCCATGCAGGCCGTTTTTGCCCAGTCTCTTTCTTATGGTGGAGTCGTGAACACTGACCTTAATTGAGGCAAGTGAGGCCTGCAGTTCTTTAGATGTTGTCCTGGGGTCTTTTGTGGCCTCTCGGATGAGTTGTCTCTGCGCTCTTGGGGTCATTTTGGTCGGCCGGCCACTCCTGGGAAGGTTCACCACTGTTCCATGTTTTTGCCATCTGTGGACAATGGCTCTCACTGTGGTTCGCTGGAGTCCCAAAGCTTTAGAAATGGCTTTATAACCTTTGAAATTGAACTCAGGTGTGATAAACCACTGTTACGTTATTTTTTAACAAGGGGGGCAATCACTTTTTCACACAGGCCCATGTAGATTTGGAGTTTTTTTTTCTCCCTTAATAACGTCAACCTTCATTTAAAAACTGCATTTTGTGTTCAATTATGTTATCTTTGACTAATAGTTAATGGTTTTTGATGAGCAGAAACATTTTGTGTGACAAACATGCAAAAGAATAAGAAATCAGGAAGGGGGCAAATAGTTTTTCACACCACTGTATGTCACTTTATAACATTTTACTCCTTTCTTTATAAAATATTGAAAGATTCCCTTGAAATCTACCTGAAATGAATAATATCTTGAATAAGAAGGGACATAATGGTAAGCGTGTGCCCTTTATATTATATTATTATATAAGAAGAGCAGCTAAAGCACAAAACTGAAGCAATAACGAGCTCTAGGCTGGGCCGGAGAGTTAACTCTTTTATGGACTTTTCAACGTTGTGTTTCTTCAGAGACATTTGTGTTGGACTAAAAGACTACGCAGCACATTTTTGCAGTAAAGGACTAACATGAACTATTGTTTAGAATTATATTATTCACAAATAAACTTGAACAAACTCTCTGGAATAATAACACTTTCTGGCTAAACGTTCCCTCACAGCAGTGGCTCCTGACATCACTAATTAGTGGGTACTTTAATGGTTACAATATGGTTACATTGTGGATTGGGTTACACTTGTGCCGGAAACATGCAGCGTGTCATTAAACACCGCCTAACAACAGCACTCAATAGTAAAATCCAGGTCCCACTGAGACACATTCAGTTCCATTGAGTAGGAGAAACAACAGGCTGCCAGAAAGCAGCTCCATCCTAAAGTGCTGGCTCTTTCTGAAAGCACATGACCAGGCAAAATGAGCTGAGATGCACCTACACACCAATATTACAACTAAATACACTTGCTGCTTCAGGAATGACATTTTATATTGTACAGTGAATTATTTGCAGTGTAAACAGTGTCATTTAGAAATAAAAACTACACCATAAAAATCATGACAGAATCCTTTTAAAGGGGAACTTCACCTTCCAAACACTTTTTTTCAGTTCAGACAGTTCCCCGGAAATAAAGACTTTTCTCAATGACTTTCCATTATTTATTTTTTACTGTTTTTCCAAAATCTAAGTGTAAAGTTGAATGTTGGTGTCTCTGGTGTTTGAGTGACAGCTCACTAATTCAGCTGCAGATTCTGTTACAATTTTGCAACATTTAGTTGATCCATTAGTTGGTCCATTTCTCAGTAGGATCTATGGGGAATATAAGTGTAACTATTGTATCAAGTCTAACAGTTGCCTTTAATGTCACTCAGGGATTCCACTCAGCAGGGACACAGATACCAAATGTATCGACTAAATGTATCCATTGAGAAAAGTTTACAGGGTCGGCGACCCCCCTCCCAGAGCTACTTTACAAGGTGAAATCTGATACTTTACACTTCAATATTAGAAAAACTGTGACACATAGAACATGGAAAGTAATTGGAAACAGTTGTTATTTCTGGTGATCTATGTGAAAGCAACTGGTTGTGTGAAGGTGAAGCGCCCGTTTAAGGAAGCAATTGCTTATATAAAAGTATATATATATATATATATAGTGACAATCAGGTTAGGTGGGAGCACGGGCCACTCCACATTTCAAGTACAAATAGAGAATCAAAAGAGCTTTAAGTGCAGCCGGGCTGGTTTTTATTAGGAATAAAATCAACAGATTGTCATACTTGTGTCACACAGGATTAGCAGTCACATTGTTGTACATAATAACACAATATATCCACAATTTACACACTTGCACATAACACATCCCACAATCCTCTGGAACACTCTCACTTAAAGGGGTGGTTCACCTTTAAGTTAACTTTTAGTATGTTATAGATTGGCTAATTCTGAGCAACATTTTAATTGGCCTTTATTACTAAAAACAAAGGCTACAAATGAATTGTTACTGCTACGTTTTATTCCTCATCTTTCTTTTCAGGCCTCTCCTATTCCAGTCTCTCATTCAAATCAGTGCATGGTTGCTAGGGGAATTTGGACCCTAGCAACCAGACACCTGAAATTACAAACTGGAGAGCTGTTGAATAAAAAGCTAAATCAGTCAAAAACCACAAATAGTACAAAATGTAAACTAATTGCAGATTGTCTCAGAATATCCCTCTCTACATCCTACTAAAATAAAGGTGAACAACCTGTTAAACACTCAGCCTCTTAGGAGGGGTTTTCTCTTCATCTCTCTTCAACTCATCATGGGAATAAACAGTCTCCTTCCCAGCTCCTCACTCTCCTCCATTATGATAAATACGGGGCACCCTACAAACAGCCAGAAGCAGTGAGAGCCCTACACATACGGTGTGCCCTGAGCACACAAACACCTGATATATTGTTTCATTTGGCTCTGATTTTTAGGGATGCACCAAATCCACTATTTTAGATTGGCCGAACACTGAACCCCAACCCTAATTTAATTATGCAAATAAGGGAGAGTGAAGAACAAAGAACTTTGTCAGCTTTTTTTTTTCTTCTTCCTTGTTTTATGATGAAAATTCACATGATTTTCAGAATTCCGATTCAGTTTGGCCAGGAACAAGGATTCAGCCGAATATAAACGCTACTGAAAAAGGCCAAATCCTGAAGCCTAGATTTGGTGCATCCCTGGTGATTTTGACTTTTATAGACTAAACCCCCAGCAGAGAACTGCTCCAGAAATCACGATACTTTACACTGGAAGGTACAACATTCCATTCAGTTTTTCTATGTCAAATTACATAAATAAACATAAATAAAGCCAATAGGCTGGTTTTGCCTCCAATAAGGATTAATTATATCTTAGTTGGGATCAAGTACAAGCGACTGTTTTATTACTAGTATGGGACCTATTATCCAGAATGCTCAGAACCTGAGGTTTCCCCTGATAATGGATCTTTCTGTAATTTGGATCTTCCTCCCTTAAGTCTACTAGAAAATCATATAAACATGAAATAAACCCAATAGGCTGGTTCTGCCTCCAATAAGGATTAATTATATCTTAGTTGGGATCAAGTACAAGCGACTGTTTTATTACTAAATAGAAAAAGCAAAACGTTTTCTGAAAATCGGAATTATTTGATTAATAGAATCTATGTCAGCCTTCCCATAATTCGGAAGTTTCTGAATAATGGATCCCATACCTGTACTAGCCTCGTTATAATGAATTATTTCTAAAGGTAGATTTGAAACATTATTATAATAAGAAGGGACAAGATTCCCAACAGCCTGACTGTATAAAATTCCCACTAAAGCTGAGAAACAAAGGTCCCTTCTGGAGTGCTGTGTGAGAGACTTGCAGTTACACATGAACCCTGTACACTGGATTCATTAAGACAAGAGGGGACTTACCTGCATCAGTTGCTGCAGTTTGAATACTCTCTTGTAGATGGCAGAATTGGGAACATTGTAGCGCTTGGCATTTTCAAACATGAGATTGAGATCAGATTCCAGCTGCTCCAGCCCATCATACTCCTGGTTCTTCAGCTTGCTCCTGTACACACACATCAATTAGAAGCTCATTATTCAGGGTCCTAATCCCCCTAACAACCATGCACTGATCTGAATAAGAGACTGGAATATGAATAGGAGAGGCCTGAATAGAAAGATGAGGAATAAAAAGTAACAATAACAATACATTTGTAGCCTTACAGAGTGTTTGTTTTTAGATGGGGTCAGTGACCCCCATAGTAAAGCTAGAAAGAGTCAGAAGAAGAAGGCAAATAATTTAAAAAACAATTGAAAGGTTGCTTAGAATTATCCATTCTATAACATACTAAATATTAACTTAAAGGTCAACTACCCCTTTAAGTCTACTATAAAATCATTTTAAATAAAGCCAATAGGCTGGTTGTGTTTCCAATAAGGATTAATTATCTCACAGTTGGGATCAAGTACAAGGCACAGGTATGGGACTTGTAATCCAGAATGCTCTGGTCCCAGGGTTTTCTGGATAACTCATCTTTCCATAATTTGGATCATGGAAATTCATGCCTTGAGTCTACTAGAAAATCATATAAACATGAAATAAAGCCAAAAGGCTGGTTTTGCTTCTAATAAGGATTAATTATATCTTAGTTGGGATCAAGTACAAGCGACTGCATATGCAAATTAGGGGTGGGAAGGGAAAAACATTTTTCACTTCCTTGATTTGTGACAAAAGTTGTGTGATTTCCCTCCCCGTCCCTAATTTGCATATGCAAATTAGGATACGGCCAGGCAGGAGTATTCGGCCGAATCAGAGTCCTGCTGAAAAAGGCAGAAACCTGGCCGCATCCCGCAGGGAATCCTGAATCCTGTGCATCCCTACATTGTATAGGGTCCAGCAATCTGTATAAAATAACATCCTACCAAGCTCTCTACCTGATCTGCTGCAGGGAAACGGGATTCTTGATTTGCTGGTAGTAATCGGGATATTTCTTCTTTGATGGGAGATGAAAGAAAGGTTCGGCAATGAGCTGCCCGCGATTATTCCGGCAGGATCTGACGGTTTCATAGAGTTGATATAAAGGGCTGGAGATGTCCATGAAGGATGTAATGCTCTCCTCCTCAGACTCACCTTCTTCATAGCGAATGGATGAAGCTGCAACAGAGACTGATGTTCAACCCATGCGTAGAGGAGAAATATACAAGTGACCTATAACTTATATATAATATATACACACACCAGTGAATATTGCCTTTCTACATGTTTTATCTTAAACCCCCCCCCCCCGTTTTGTGATGTGTGTGTGTGCCCCCGAGATCACCCGACAGTAAATAATGAAGCTGTAACTATAAGAGGAAACGTTAGAAGTAATAACTTAACGTAATAACGTTGGAAGTAATTTGACGCAGTGGTGGAGTGGCCATATTTGTGGAAGGCTGTATCTTGGCTGTCTTTGGTGTGGGTCCCAGATTTGTAGCCCTGGTGCAACTTCTCTATAAAACTCTGGTGGCCTCTCTTAGAATAGGTAATAGTGACACCTCACTGTTTCCACTCACTACAGACACAAGACTGGGCTGCCCTCTATCGCCCTTGCTTTTTGCTCGGGCAATAGAGCCCTTTGCAGCTGCGGGTCGCCAAAACTCCAATGTGCAGGGTTGGATCTCACCAGGTCAGACTGACTGCAGCTGTATGCTGATGATACCCTCATATATGTGGGTGACAGGGGCAGGACCCTTACTGAACTCATGTCATTAACCAATGGCTTTGATAAAGTGTGAGGCTTACGAGTTAGTAAGTCCAAATCAATTTTATTTCTGGTGGATCATTTGGATTTCTGGTGGTTCCAGCTGAAGCCTTAGTTAATAGCCTGGAAATCTCTAGACCTGTAATTACCAATTATGACTTAACACGGACTCCCTTACTCAACTGGGTAAGCAATAAATGTGATGCCTGGGCAGCCTCCCAGTCAGCCTCTCTGGCCTAATACATCTAATAAAAATGTTTGTACAACCAAAAATGTCGTATATGCTGTGGCACTCCTCAATGGCACCTCGGACTATCTCTGCTAAAACGACCCAGGCATAGAGGGGGAGTAGCACTTGCAGACTTTCACATACTATACTTAGCGGCACAACTCCCACCTGTTCCCTGACACCCGAGGGCCCCTGTGTATTACTTTACAATATCTGGAAGCAGTGGTGTGCTGCACAAAAGATGGCCTGGCAGGCCCTGCTGCTCACACCATTACAGGCTGGCAGGTGCCTCATAGCCCAACAAAGCAGAGGGGCACATGACAGTAAAAACTATGTATAGCTCCATAATAGACCCAGCCACCCCATTATGGGGCAATAAACATTTTTGATGTCAAATGGGTTTTCTAACACAATCAGAACATTTCTAGTGGTTTCATAAGATTTGGACATTGACGGTTAACAAACCCTTTAAATCATGTCACTTCCACCTAAGGAACATATCCAAAATACCATCATTTATCTCCCAAGATGCTGCCAAAATTCTTATTCACTCTCTCATCATATCACGTCTAGACTACTGTAACTCTCTTTTAATTGGCCTCCCCCTCCAGAGACTGTCAGCTCTCCAGTCCATAATGAACACTGCTGCGAGGCTCATACACCTCAGCAACCGCTCCTCCTCTGCCTCGCCATTCTGTCAATCCCTGCACTGGCTTCCGTTACCTTTCAGAATCAAATTCTAATTAATGACACTGACTTTCAAAGCACTTCATAACTCTGCCCCACCCTACATCTCTGAACTCATCTCTATATACTCACCCACTCGCTTACTACGCTCCTCTACTGACCTGCTCCTCAACTCTTCTCTCATTACCTCCTCACATGCTCACATTCAAGACTTTGCAAGGGCTGCACCCCTCCTCTGGAACTCTCTCCCACCGTCTGTCCCACTTTCTCCCAACCTTTCTGCTTTCAAGAAATCTCTGAAAACGCACTTCTTTCGAGAAGCCTCCCCTCACTCTGCTTAACTACCAAACGCAACACCACATACAGTACCACATTTCTCACCCACTTAATTCGATCTTGCCCACTCCCACACCTTGTGTATTACTCCCTTCCCTTTAGAGTGTCAGCTCTTTCTGCATAGGGCCTTCTTCACCTTTTGTACCGGTATTGATTGTGATGTTTGTAACTCCATATGTTCTATGTATAGAATTCATGTGATTTAGTTGTATAATCACATTTACTTTACAGCGCTACGCAATATGTTGGCGCTATATAAATACATGTTAATAATAAACCTTACTTGAACCAAAAAAAACAAAAGATGAAATGTGTGTGTTTATGTCCAGCCCAAGGCTTTCCCCAGGTCCAGGAACACAGCCTGGAACACTGACATCAAGGGAGGTGAAACAGATCAGGACCCAGGGAATTTTCTACCTATTCACTAATCCCCAGAAGTTAACAAGATGGGGGAGAGAAATCCATTGGGGAGCAGGACAGTAGCAATATCTTGCACCCAACCTTCCTTCACTCCACTTACCTAATTAACTCTGTCTAAGAGAAGGAAATATGAAAGTGCCTGGAAGCAAACGACAATGAAAGTGAGAAGAATTGGCAAGAGGGAAAGTAACTGCTCTGTCTGTGTCAGACACCGGGAAGCACAGGCAACACCAACACATACTGACCAACATCTGGGAAATGGCTACTCAATACAACCAGTACTGTACAAGGAAGTGATCACCTTTTTAGTGTTTTGATTGGCTCAGGACTGTTGTTGGTGAAAAATCTAAAAAACAATGATTCACTCAGCAGATGTTAACAAGAAGGGTCCAAGTATAACATTTAGAAAAGGTTCCGATGACTTGACCTAACAGAACAGCTGACCAATACACTGGCCATATTTGGGAATCCCTTCTTGTGCATTTAACCTATAGAAAACTAGAATAAAGGCAACAAGATGATCTACTACAAACACAAGTGCATTCTGGGAAATACTGAAAACTTACCATTTAAAGATGCGTCCTCCTCACTTTCTGACCCATACTGCAAAGCCATGGTGATGGCAGAGAGACGGTCTCCTTGTGCCGGCCTCTTGTTCCTGCAATTACAGACAATTCCTTACAGTGGCTTTATAGCAATCGGATGCCCCCAACATGGTCACATGACAGATTAATGGTAACTACAGAAATGTTGCATTCCATAAGGTGTATGAACTAGGGGCTATATGGGACCCCTCATCTGGAAAGCAATTATAAAGAAAGCTCAGAATCGCATGAACATGGAGTGCCCTTTAGGCACCTAATTCCATTATTTTTAAATTATTTCTTTTTTTCTCTGTAATAATACATTGTACTTGATGGGAAGTAAGTTGTGAAATCCATATTAATTCAATATTAGTGGCAAAACTCCTAAAGGAATGGAGATCCAGAGAAGCCCCTTATGCAGTTGGATAATAGATCCCATATCTGTATTAGAAAGTGCCCGTAAAGCATGAAGACAATAATAAACAGCAGTGGCACCTACAGAAGCCGAGGGGCTATGGTAGTCCAAATAGGACTCAATGTGCAAGTGGATCCCACGTTCCTTACCTGCTCCGGAGACTTGACTTGCTCATCTCCGCACTCTCAATTTCAGACTTTTTTAATGCAAACAGTTTTTTAATGGTATTCGCATCCTAAAGGAACAAAAATAAAAGTTAAACCACAGCAGATACTGAGATGAAAGAATAATAAGCACCGAGGCCTCCCTCTCACACAGACTGGAGGCCACTCATTAGGCCACCATCTCTCAGAGACAGGAGGCTGCCAGGCCTTTCCCACAGACCTCCTTCTCTCACTCACACTCACTTCTCTCACTCACACTCACTTCTCTCACTCACTTCTCTCACAGAAAGGAGGCTACCAACTGCCAGACCTCCTTCTCTCACTCACACTCACTTCTCTCACTCGCACTCACTTCTCTCACTCGCACTCACTTCTCTCACTCACACTCACTTCTCTCACTCACACTCACTTCTCTCACAGAAAGGAGGCTACCAACTGCCAGACCTCCTTCTCTCACTCACTTCTCTCACTCACACTCACTTCTCTCACAGAAAGGAGGCTACCAACTGCCAGACCTCCTTCTCTCACTCACTTCTCTCACTCACACTCACTTCTCTCACTCACACTCACTTCTCTCACAGAAAGGAGGCTACCAACTGCCAGACCTCCTTCTCTCACTCACTTCTCTCACTCACACTCACTTCTCTCACAGAAAGGAGACTACCAACTGCCAGACCTCCTTCTCTCACTCACTTCTCTCACTCACACTCACTTCTCTCACAGAAAGGAGACTACCAACTGCCAGACCTCCTCCTCTCACCTTGAAGACTTGAGAGCCCGGTTCATTGTAAGTCTTTGCATTCTTTGTCAGCAAATCCATGTCTTTGGCCATTGCATTGACACTTTTATAGTGACCAGACTGTGAAGTGAGAGAGACAATCAGTTTTCTTTGAGACAAAGAAGTAAATGTTAATATGAGGAGACTGGACAAACAGTGAAGCCATAGCACATGCTGAAATAATAAAGGCAAAATAATCCAGTAACCCCTTAATGGATTGAACCAATAAAGTGTCAATGAGAAAGCAATGTTTTAGAGTTAAGAAAGAGAAATGGAAGCCAATCAGAGGCAATATTTTCCCACATCACATTCAAACGTCCCCTGTAGGAAATGCTAAGCTGTAAAGGAATATTCTACACAGGCCAGGGCTACTGGGCCATATAAAAGGGTTACCAGGCTGAGACTGAGTTTGAATAGGACAGACGGCAGCCAACTCATTGACAGGAAAACAGATATAGATAGAGATCCAAACTTGAGATAAAGGTGTGGGCTGCACAGGTTGGGACTACTAAGTAAGCAGCAAGGTTCTTCCTCATCTCAGTACCTGAATCCTCTGAGCAATTGTCTTGAGATCGATGGGATCCTTTATGACTGCATAGTAATCTGGGTAATGCTGAAAAGCAAGAAGTGACAGTGAAGTAGGACACTAAGCAGAGAGACTGTTAGTATATATATATATATATATATATATAATACACAAAAGCCATGAATATCCTGTAAATTATATCCTTATAAACGGTGAGTTCTGATGTCATCAGTTATAAACGGTGAGTAGTGATGTCATCAGTTATAAACGGTGAGTAGTGATGTCATCAGTTATAAACGGTGAGTTCTGATGTCATTTCTGTAACATGACTCACTGAAATTTGTGTATTATAATAAATAAAGTTCCCCCAGTTGTAAAATATGAGGATATTAGAAGTCACCTCGGAGTTCCATGACCTGTATAAAAACACTCGGCCTTCGGCCTCGTACTTTTATATGGTCATGAAACTCCTCGGTAACTTATAATATCCTTATATTTTACAAGAGGGGGTACTTTATTCACTATATATATATATATGTGTGTGTATCAGAGGGCTACTCACCACTTTGGAGGGCAGTTTCTGAAAGAGTTCACTGATCAGCCTTCCCCCAGGGTGAGTGGCAGTAGTGACAGACTCCAGCAGCTGCTCGAACGTCGGCTTTAGGTAATTCTGTAGAGATAAGGCCAAGAGGGAAATTCACTAGCCACAAGTGGTGCACTGTGGGTACTGACTGATACCCCCATGTGACCAGCAAGCATGACAAATGTGAGAGGGGGAACATGTTGGCTCCAGACAATTGTGCGGCTGAGAAAGCAGGTTGCTGAGGACAGGGGTCTCTCACATTTAACTTACAGTTTTCTTACTCTACCCCCTATAAAGTTCTGTTCAGCAAATCTTCAGGGACCCTAGATGAGACCCCCACATCTACTGCTGCAGTCAAACATACCCCCATTACTTCAGCTGAATGAGTTATATGCCCAGCCCCCACTTACTCCTGAACCCAATCTAAATTTCACCCTTGGACACGATGGACCCAACAGATTCCCATCTAATGAATCTTATAGGACTTGACATTTAAATCTGGGAAAAACCTTCAAACATCCGTTAATATATAATAATAATTTGGCTGATACATTAGATAGGTATAAGAAGGGGTTGGATGGTGTTTAGCAAGTGAGGGAATACAGGGATATGGGAGAGAGCTCATAGTACAACTTGATCCAGGGACTGGTCCCATTGGAGTCAGGAAGGAATTTTTCCCCCTCTGAGGCAAATTGGAGAGGCTTCAGATGGGTTTTTCACCTTCCTCTGGATCAACTGACAGTTAGGCAGGTTATATATAGACTTAAGGTTCAACTTGATGGACTAACCCTAATATTCCAATGTAAGGCCTAAAACAGAACATTCCGACTTACACCTGCCCTTTATTATAAGAGCAGCAAGAATGAAGGTAAAACAGAAGCTTACTTCCTCTTCAGGTGCTGCACTCCCACTCTCCTGTGCCTCTTCTTCCTCATCATCTTCCTCACATTCTCCTCTCTGAACAAACTCGTTCCTTGTACGGAGGTAGACATCCCATAGTTTGCATGCGGCTTTATATTCTGGACTTTCAGGCTGGTGTGAGGGATAAAGAAGATATTAGGTGCTCATCTGGTTAGTGTTGTACCTCGCACTGCACATTTACTGGCCAGTAATCCTTCTCTTTATTTATAAGAAACAAGGGCACAGAAAGGCAACTGCATGGCACACGGGTAGAGAAGAAAGCATGGGAGCATGCGGGGCCCTACCTTATAATAAGCCTTAGTATTCTGGAAGAGCAGCTGAAAGTCTGCAGTGAGTAAGCGCACGTCATCATACTCTTCCATCTTCAGCTTCTGCTGAATCTTCATCAGGTCAATGGGCTGAGAAACCACTTCATAATAATCCGGTTGGTTTCTGTGTCAGGGAAACATCTTATAAATAAATCCAGCTAAATATCCACCCATTCTCTAAATTTGTAAAATAAGATTATTCTTTCAGAGACCCAACCGTAAACCAACTGCTATCCTAAATTTATGTGCTGATAGCAAATAAGCCTTCACCCTTAGATTTTGGAATAAGTGCCTGGGAGGCCACCGGGAACCCACACCTTTAATTAAATGTTATAACAGTGCTCTCAACAGTGCCTACTGCTCCTGCTAAACAATTGCTCACTGGGGCACGGACTGATGGGAATGTGATAGGGACCTTAGATTGTAAGCTCACTGGGGCAGGGACTGATGGGAATGTGATAGGGACCTTAGATTGTAAGCTCACTGGGACAGGGACTGATGGGAATGTGATAGGGACCTTAGATTGTAAGCTCACTGGGACAGGGACTGATGGGAATGTGATAGGGACCTTAGATTGTAAGCTCAGTGGAACAAGGACTGATGGGACCTCAGATTGCATGATGCATGAAGGTGTGTGAGAAGCTGCAGAATAAGACAAAGCTAATAAAACACACTTATAACTGCTGCTCTATATAAGTCTGGATAAGGGGAACATGGAAATGATTGTGGGTGGGACACTTACCTGCGCTTGGGGGCTCTAATAAAGAGTTCACACAGTATCCGGCCCTGCTCATCCTTATAATCCCGGATTGTGTTGTAAAGTTCATGGCAAACTGCAATCTGAAAGGATAAACAGATTAAAACTCTCTATAAATGTTACAGTGTGGGGCCCCCAATGTAGAGCCGTGCAGCAACAGCCATTACTTACTGTCAGGCCCTAATCACAAAGATGCATGCACAGCTGCACACTCACACACCTGCACTCTCGCACACCTACCTGCACACTCACACGCCTGCACTCTCGCACACCTACCTGCACACTCGCACGCCTGCACACCTACCTGCACACTCGCACGCCTGCACTCTCGCACACCTACCTGCACACTCGCACGCCTGCACTCTCGCACACCTACCTGCACACTCGCACGCCTGCACTCTCGCACACCTACCTGCACACTCGCACGCCTGCACTCTCGCACACCTACCTGCACACTCACACGCCTGCACTCTCGCACACCTACCTGCACACTCACACGCCTGCACTCTCGCACACCTACCTGCACACTCACACGCCTGCACACCTACCTGCACACTCGCACGCCTGCACTCTCGCACACCTACCTGCACACTCGCACGCCTGCACTCTCGCACACCTACCTGCACACTCGCACGCCTGCACTCTCGCACACCTACCTGCACACTCACACGCCTGCACTCTCGCACACCTACCTGCACACTCACACGCCTGCACTCTCGCACACCTACCTGCACACTCACACGCCTGCACTCTCGCACACCTACCTGCACACTCACACGCCTGCACTCTCGCACACTCACACGCCTGCACACCTACCTGCACACTCACACGCCTGCACTCTCGCACACCTACCTGCACACTCACACGCCTGCACACCTACCTGCACACTCACACACCTGCACTCTCGCACACCTACCTGCACACTCGCACGCCTGCACACCTACCTGCACACTCACACGCCTGCACTCTCGCACGCCTGCACTCTCGCACACCTACCTGCACACTCACACGCCTGCACTCTCGCACACCTACCTGCACACTCACACGCCTGCACTCTCGCACACCTACCTGCACACTCGCACGCCTGCACTCTCGCACACCTACCTGCACACTCACACGCCTGCACTCTCGCACACCTACCTGCACACTCCACGCCTGCACTCTCGCACACCTACCTGCACACTCGCACGCCTGCACTCTCGCACACCTACCTGCACACTCACACGCCTGCACTCTCGCACACCTACCTGCACACTCACACGCCTGCACTCTCGCACACCTACCTGCACACTCACACGCCTGCACTCTCGCACACCTACCTGCACACTCACACGCCTGCACTCTCGCACACCTACCTGCACACTCACACGCCTGCACTCTCGCACGCCTGCACTCTCGCACACCTACCTGCACACTCACACGCCTGCACTCTCGCACACCTACCTGCACACTCGCACGCCTGCACTCTCGCACACCTACCTGCACACTCGCACGCCTGCACTCTCGCACACCTACCTGCACACTCGCACGCCTGCACACCTACCTGCACACTCACACGCCTGCACACTCACACGCCTGCACTCTCGCACACCTACCTGCACACTCACACGCCTGCACACCTACCTGCACACTCACACGCCTGCACTCTCGCACACCTACCTGCACACTCACACGCCTGCACACCTACCTGCACACTCACACGCCTGCACTCTCGCACACCTACCTGCACACTCACACTCTCACGCTCACACGCCTACCTGCACACTCACACACTCTCACACGCCTGCACACCTACCTGCACACTCACACACTCTCACACGCCTGCACACCTACCTGCACACTCACACACTCTCACACGCCTGCACACTCGCACGCCTGCACACCTACCTGCACACTCGCACACCTACCTGCACACTCGCACACTCTCACGCTCACACGCCTACCTGCACACTCGCACACGCCTGCACACTCGCACGCCTGCACACCCGCACACCTACCTGCACACTCGCACGCCTGTAAACTTGCACACCTGCCTGCACACTCACACATGCCTGCACACTCGCACGCCTACCTGCACACTCACACACGCCTGCACACCTACCTGTACACTCGCACGCCTGCACACCTACCTGCACACACACACACACTCTCACACGCCTGCACACCTACCTGCACACACACACTCTCACACGCCTGCACACCTACCTGCACACTCCCACGCCTGCACACCTACCTGCACACTCGCACGCCTGCACACCTACCTGCACACTAGCACGCCTGCACACCTACCTGCACACTCGCACACCTACCTGTACACTCGTACGCCTGCACACCTACCTGCACACTCGCACACCTACCTGCACACTCGCACGCCTGCACACCTACCTGCACACTCGCACACCTACCTGCACACTCGCACGCCTGCACACCTACCTGCACACACACACTCTCACACGCCTGCACACCTACCTGCACACTCGCACGCCTGCACACCTACCTGCACACTCGCACGCCTGTAAACTTGCACGCCTGCCTGCACACTCACACGCTCACATGCCTGCACACCTACCTGCACACTCGCACGCCTGCACACCTACCTGCACACTCATACACTCTCACAAGCCTGCACACCTACCTGCACACTCCCACGCCTGCACACCTACCTGCACACTCGCACACCTACCTGCACACTCGCACGCCTGCACACCTACCTGCACACTCGCACGCCTGCACACCTACCTACCTACCTGCACACTCGCATGCCTGCACACCTACCTGCACACTCGCACACTCTCACGCCTGCACACCTACCTGCACACTCGCACGCCTGCACACCTACCTGCACACTCACACACTCTCACACGCCTGCACACTCGCACGCCTGCACACCTACCTGCACACTCGCACGACTGTAAACTTGCACGCCTGCCTGCACACTCACACGCTCACATGCCTGCACACCTACCTGCACACTCACACTCTCACACGCCTGCACACCTACCTGCACACTCGCACGCCTGCACACACACACTCTCACACGCCTGCACACCTACCTGCACACTCGCACGCCTGCACACACACACTCTCACACGCCTGCACACCTACCTGCACACTCGCACACCTACCTGCACACTCACACACGCCTGCACACTCGTACGCCTGCACACCTACCTGCACACTCGCACGCCTGCACACCTACCTGCACACTAGCACGCCTGCACGCTTACCTGCACACTCGCACACCTACCTGCACACTCGCACGCTCACACGCCTGCACACCTACCTGCACACTCGCACGCCTGTAAACTTGCACGCCTGCACACTGGCACGCCTACCTGCACACTCACACACTCTCACACGCCTGCACACCTACCTGCACACTCGCACGCCTGCCTGCACACTCACACACTCTCACGCTCACATGCCTGCACACCTACCTGCACACTCGCACGCCTGTAAACTTGCACGCCTACCTGCACACTCACACACTCTCACGCCTGCACACCTACCTGCACACTCACACGCCTGCACACCTACCTGCACACTCGCACGCCTGAACACTGGCACGCCTGTAAACTTGCACGCCTACATGCACACTCGCACGCCTGCACACCTACCTGCACACTCGCACGCCTGCACACCTACCTGCACACCTACCTGCACTCGCACGCCTGCACACCTACCTGCACTCGCACGCCTGCACACCTACCTGCACACTCGCACGCCTACCTGCACACTCGCATGCCTGCACACTCGCACACCTACCTGCACACTCGCACACCTGCCTGCACACTCGCACGCCTGCACACTCGCACACCTGCCTGCACACTCGCACGCCTGCACACTCGCACACCTGCACACTCGCACACCTACCTGCACACTCGCACACCTACCTGCACACTCGCACACCTACCTGCACACTCGCACACCTACCTGCACACTCGCACACCTACCTGCACACTCGCACACCTATCTGCACACTCGCACGCCTGCACACTCGCACACCTGCACACTCGCACACCTACCTGCACACTCGCACACCTACCTGCACACTCGCACACCTACCTGCACACTCGCACACCTACCTGCACACTCGCACACCTATCTGCACACTCGCACGCCCGCACACTCGCACGCCTACCTGCACACTCGCACGCCCGCACACTCGCACGCCTACCTGCACACTCGCACGCCTACCTGCACACTCGCACGCCTACCTGCACACTCGCACGCCTGCACACTTGCCACTCGAGAGAGAGAGACAGGTCAAATGTGGGAGAAAGAGGTTTTTTACCATATTGCGATATCAGGAAATACTTTCTCTCAGCACTATCAGCACCTCCCCCCACAAAGTGAATCCCCCCAGTTGCTCATTGACTATGGAAAAGAGAAGGAAATAAGACTTCCCTGTAACAAAATGATTTCCCTGCTCCTACAGAGAGGCCGGTCTTACATCCAATGAAAACAAGTGTATCTGTATAAATATCTATATCTATATATATATATCTATTTACTGTATATAAATATAGGGAAGAATGACAGTCCCAACATGAGCTGCACAATATCTGACCCACATGGGGGACAAATGGATCTGCCCCCGTATGTGAGGGACATCACTTGTACATGAGCTTCCCATCTACTTACTGGATCCACAGGGGCCACATGTGGGGGTCGTCTTCTCTTGCGCCCAGAGTTGGGGGTGCTTGTAGAGTGGGGGCTGTCATCAAAGTCCCCCCCACTGACACTGCTGGAAGGAGAGGTCGTCCGACGCCTCTTGGAGCTCACTGGTTCTGTTGTCTCCTATAGTAAAATACACACCAGTTATTGACATTTATATATAGTATTTATATTTATGTATAATAATGGGGGGGGATATAGAGAATAAGAGGATAATAATGGGGGGATATAGGGAATAAGAGGATAATAATGGGGGATATAGGGAATAAGAGGATAATAATGGGGGATATAGGGAATAAGAGATAATAATGGGGGGATATAGGGAATAAGAGGATAATAATGGGGGGGATATAGGGAATAAGAGGATAATAATGGGGGGATATAGGGAATAAGAGATAATAATGGGGGATATAGGGAATAAGAGATAATAATGGGGGATATAGGGAATAAGAGGATAATAATGGGGGATATAGGGAATAAGAGATAATAATGGGGGATATAGGAATAAGAGATAATAATGGGGGGATATAGGGAATAAGAGGATAATAATGGGGGATATAGGGAATAAGAGGATAATAATGGGGGATATAGGGAATAAGAGGATAATAATGGGGGATATAGGGAATAAGAGGATAATAATGGGGGATATAGGAATAAGGGGATAATAATGGGGATATAGGGAATAAGAGATAATAATGGGGGGATATAGGGAATAAGAGGTAATAAGGGGGGATATAGGGAATAGAGGATAATAATGGGGGATATAGGGAATAAGAGATAATAATGGGGGATATAGGGAATAAGAGATAATAATGGGGGGATATAGGGAATAAGAGGATAATAATGGGGGATATAGGGAATAAGAGGATAATAATGGGGGATATAGGGAATAAGAGGATAATAATGGGGGATATAGGGAATAATAAGGATATAATAATAGGGGGATATAGGAATAGAGATAAAATGGGATATAGGGAATAAGAGATATAATGGGGATATAGGAATAAGAGGATAATAATGGGGGATATAGGAATAAGAGGATAATAATGGGGATATAGGGAATAAGAGATAATAATGGGGGATATAGGGATAGAGGATAATAATGGGGGATATAGGAATAAGAGATAATAATGGGGATATAGGGAATAAGAGGATAATAGGGGATATAGGGAATAAGAGATAATATGGGGGATATAGGGAATAAGAGGATAATAATGGGGGGATATAGGGATAAGAGATATAATGGGGATATAGGAATAAGAGATAATATGGGATATAGGGAATAAGAGATAATAATGGGGATATAGGGAATAAGAGATAATATGGGGGATATAGGGAATAAGAGATAATAATGGGGGATATAGGAATAAGAGGATAATAATGGGGATATAGGGAATAGAGATAATAATGGGGATATAGGGATAAGAGATAATAATGGGGATAAGGGAATAAGAGATAATAATGGGGATATAGGGAATAAGAGGATAATAATGGGGGATATAGGGAATAAGAGATAATAATGGGGGATATAGGGAATAAGAGGATAATAATGGGGGATAGGAATAAGAATAAGGGATATAGGGAATAAGGAATAAGGGGATATAGGGAATAAGGATAATAATGGGGATATAGGGAATAAGAGATAATAATGGGGATTAGAATAAGAGATAATAATGGGGATATAGGGAATAAGAGGATAATATGGGGGATATGGGAATAGGAGATAATGGGGGATATAGGGAATAAGAGGATAATAATGGGGGGATATAGGGAATAAGAGGATAATAATGGGGGGATATAGAATAAGAGATAATAATGGGGATATAGGAATAGAGATAAAGGGGGATATAGGGAAAAAGAGGATAATAATTGGGATATAGGGAATAAGAGATAATAATGGGGGATATAGGGAATAAGGATAAAAATGGGGGATATAGGGAATAAGGATAATAATGGGGATATAGGAATAAGAGATAAATGGGGGATATAGGATAAGGAAATATGGGTATAGGAATAAGAGATTAATGGGGGATATAGGGAATAAGAGATAATAATGGGGGATATAGGGAATAGAGATAATAATGGGGGATAAGGGAATAAGAGGAAATAATGGGGATATAGGGAATAAGAGATAAATGGGGAATAGGGAATAAAAAAATATAGGAATAGAGATAATAATGGGATATAGGAATAAAGATAATAATGGGGGATATAGGGAATAAGAGATAATAATGGGGGATATAGGAATAAGAGATAATAATGGGGATATAGGATAAGAGATAATAATGGGGGATATAGGAATAAGAGATAATAATGGGGATATAGGGAATAAAGGATAATAATGGGGATATAGGGAATAAGAGATAATAATGGGGGATATAGGGAATAAGAGATAATAATGGGGGATATAGGGAATAAGAGATAATAATGGGGATATAGGGATAAGAGGATATAATGGGATATAGGGAATAAGAGATAATAATGGGGATATAGGGAATAAGAGGATAATAATGGGGGATATAGGGAATAAGAGATAATAATGGGGATATAGGGAATAAGAGGATAATAATGGGGATATAGGGAATAAGAGATAATAATGGGGATATAGGGAATAAGAGGATAATAATGGGGGATATAGGAATAGAGGATAATAATGGGGGATATAGGGAATAAGAGATAATAATGGGGATATAGGGAATAAGAGATAATAATGGGGGATATAGGAATAGAGATAATAATGGGGGATATAGGAATAGAGATAATAATGGGGGATATAGGGAATAAGAGGATAATAATGGGGGATATAGGGAATAAGAGGATAATAATGGGGGATATAGGGAATAAGAGATAATAATGGGGGGATATAGGGAATAAGAGATAATAATGGGGGGATATAGGGAATAAGAGGATAATAATGGGGGATATAGGGAATAAGAGGATAATAATGGGGGGATATAGGGAATAAGAGATAATAATGGGGGATATAGGGAATAAGAGATAATAAATGGGGGGATATAGGGAATAAGAGGATAATAATGGGGGATATAGGGAATAAGAGGATAATAATGGGGGGATATAGGGAATAAGAGGATAATAATGGGGGATATAGGGAATAAGAGGATAATAATGGGGGATATAGGGAATAAGAGGATAATAATGGGGGATATAGGGAATAAGAGATAATAATGGGGGGATATAGGGAATAAGAGATAATAATGGGGGGATATAGGGAATAAGAGGATAATAATGGGGGATATAGGGAATAAGAGGATAATAATGGGGGATATAGGGAATAAGAGATAATAATGGGGGGGATATAGGGAATAAGAGATAATAATGGGGGGATATAGGGAATAAGAGGATAATAATGGGGGATATAGGGAATAAGAGGATAATAATGGGGGATATAGGGAATAAGAGGATAATAATGGGGATATAGGGAATAAGAGGATAATAATGGGGGATATAGGGAATAAGAGGATAATAATGGGGGGATATAGGGAATAAGAGGATAATAATGGGGGATATAGGGAATAAGAGATAATAATGGGGGATATAGGGAATAAGAGGATAATAATGGGGGATATAGGGAATAAGAGATAATAATGGGGGATATAGGGAATAAGAGGATAATAATGGGGGATATAGGGAATAAGAGGATAATAATGGGGGATATAGGGAATAAGAGGATAATAATGGGGGATATAGGGAATAAGAGATAATAATGGGGGATATAGGAATAAGAGGATAATAATGGGGGATATAGGGAATAAGAGATAATAATGGGGGATATAGGGAATAAGAGATAATAATGGGGGATATAGGGAATAAGAGGATAATAATGGGGGGATATAGGGAATAAGAGGATAATAATGGGGGATATAGGGAATAAGAGATAATAATGGGGGATATAGGGAATAAGAGGATAATAATGGGGGATATAGGGAATAAGAGATAATAATGGGGGGATATAGGGAATAAGAGGATAATAATGGGGGGATATAGGGAATAAGAGGATAATAATGGGGGATATAGGGAATAAGAGATAATAATGGGGGATATAGAGAATAAGAGGATAATAATGGGGGATATAGGGAATAAGAGGATAATAATGGGGGGGATATAGGGAATAAGAGGATAATAATGGGGGATATAGGGAATAAGAGATAATAATGGGGGGATATAGGGAATAAGAGGATAAATAATAGGGGGGGATATAGGGAATAAGAGATAATAATGGGGGATATAGGGAATAGAGGATAATAATGGGGGGATATAGGGGATAAGAGGATAATAATGGGGGATATAGGGAATAAGAGATAATAATGGGGGGATATAGGGAATAAGAGATAATAATGGGGGGATATAGGGAATAAGAGGATAATAATGGGGGATATAGGGAATAAGAGGATAATAATGGGGGATATAGGGAATAAGAGATAATAATGGGGGGGATATAGGGAATAAGAGGATAATAATGGGGGATATAGGGGATAAGAGATAATAATGGGGGATATAGGGAATAAGAGGATAATAATGGGGGATATAGGGGATAAGAGATAATAATGGGGGATATAGGGAATAAGAGGATAATAATGGGGGATATAGGGAATAATAATGAGAGGATAAAGTATGAGAATCTAGAGAAAGAGAAGAATAACAATAACAAGAGGAGACACAAGACACAATGGTTCCCCACATGTAACAGACAGACACTCACTCCTCTTCTCCGCCAGACAGACAAGCGCTGCCGCTGCCACACGGGGGTCGCCAGGATTGTGCCGGTGTCAGGGGGTCGTTAGAAAGTTTGGGAAGAAGCAGAAGCAGGAGAATCGGTGCCGGCACCAAGATGCCTACACGGGGCGGGGTTTCAGGACAGGATGGAGGCACGCTGGGTCAGACGCAGTACGTGATTAGGTCACTTCCGTATTGCCGCTACCGCAGGAAGCCAAGATCTCGCGTGAGACTGGTGTCACGTGATGCGCGTTACTGTTGGTTTGGGAGCGCGCACAGAAGTCTCACACGTGGTGAGATCAGTAGCGAGAGACAGCGGCCATGAAACGTCCGAGTGAGTGTTTGTTTCTTATTCACCCTCCCCTGAGTTCTGTCTCATTTACTTCTACTTCTTGTTCTACTGGGGCTCCCGGATACACCGAGTGTTCTCCTCATATTCTCTCTACTACTGACACCGACTTCTCCGACCCTCGGTCACTCCCCGGCCTTCCGTGAGGCATTCAGGGACCCCTAGGACCCCCTCCCACACCTGAGACCCCCTCCTACCCCTGGGATCCCCTCCTACCCTGAGACCCCCTCCTACCCCTGAGACCCCCTCCCACCCCTGGGACCCCCTCCCACCCTTAGGACCCCCTCCTACCCCTGGGACCCCCCTCCCACCCTGAGACCCCCCTCCCACCCCTGGGACCCCTCCACACCTGGGACCCCCTCCTACCCCTGGGACCCCCCTCCTACCCCTGGGACCCCCTCCTACCCTGGGACCCCTCCTACCCCTGGGACCCCCTCCCACCCTGGGACCCCCTCTTACTCCTGAGACCCCCTCCTACCCTGGGACCCCCTCTCCTACCCCTGGGACCCCCTCCCACCCCTGGGACCCCCCTTCAGACCCTGGGACCCCTCTTAACCATGAGCCCCCCTCCTACCTCTGGGACCCCGAGACCCCCTCTTAACCATGAGACCCCCTCCCGCCCTCTCATTCTCAGGGGTCACTAATGCTGTGTGACGTGTGTAACACTGATGATGATGTATTTAAAGGGCAAGTAGTCCCTGTGCAGCAGCTGAAATGTCTTGTCCTTGTTGTTACAGAGCTAAGGAAATCCAGCAAACGCCTGAGCTGCCACAAACGCTACAAAATCCAGAAAAAGGTGAGTCCCCCCCGGCCTTTATATTTATATGTAGTGTTTGTTCCCCCAGTCTCACTCTCTCCTCACCCCAAACCTCAGGTCCGGGAGCACAAGCGCAAGGTGAAGAAGGAGGCCAAGAAGAGCGGCCCCAGGAAACACAAGAAAGACATCACTGTCCCTAACGCTGCCCCATTCAAAGCTCAGATCCTGCAGGAGGCACAACTCCGACGTCAGCAGGTCATTACTTATTGTCTGTATAAGATATAGTTATGGCTGTATATAAGATATATAGTTATGGCTGTATATAAGAGATATAGTTATGGCTGTATATAAGATATATAGTTATGGCTGTATATAAGATATATAGTTATGGCTGTATATAAGATATATAGTTATGGCTGTATCTGGCACAGTCGGGGTGTATATAGACAGTATCTGTGGGTGATATATGGAATTTGGGGGTGACTGGCTGATAAATATAAAGTGTTGTTTCCCTTGAAGCAAGAGGAATTGAAGCAAAAGCAGAAATTAGATCGACAGAAGGAAGTGGCAAAGAAACGAAAGTTGGAGGAGAAGAAAAATAACAATTCTGAAAAGAAAGAAAAAAGGGTAAGTTGCAAATGTTCCAGAGGCTGATGATTGGCTGAGCTGTTATCCAATCAAAGTAGTTCTGATAAATGAGGGTTATTGGGGCGACAAGGTGTAAAGCAGTGAAACAATTTACTAATGGCGGCAAGAGAGAACACTGAGTGGTTAATATATAGAGAGAGAGAGAACATGGAGTGGTTAATATATAGAGAGAGAGAGAGAACAGTGAGTGGTTAATATATAGAGAGAGATCACTGGTTAATTAATATATAAATATAGAGAGAGATCACTGAGTGGTTATTATATAAAGAGAGAGAGAACAGTGAGTGGTTAATATATATATATATATAGAGAGAGATGGATGGAGAGAGAGAGAGATGATTGAGAGGTTAATGATAAAACTGTCTGTTTCAGGATAAAAAGAGAAAAGTAATAAATATATATATATATAGAGAGAGAGAACAGTGAGTGGTTATATATATATATATATATATATATATATATATATATATATATATATATATATATATATATATATATATATACAGAGAGAGACCAGTGAGTGGTTAATTAATATATATATATAGAGAGAGAGAGAACAGTGAGTGGTTAATATATATAGAGAGAGAGACCAGTGAGTGGTTGATTAATATATATAAATATAAAACTGTCTGTTTTAGGATAAAAAGAGAAAAGTAACTAAAACTCCTGACGATCCGGACGTGGTTTTGTGTCGGCAGGTGAACAAGGTGGGTTTTCAGATTGGGCCCTGGGATTGGTCTTGTGTGAGGGGGAGGGGCTAAACGTGTCACATGATTGTCACCCTCAGGTGCTGGAGCAGAGCGATGTTATTGTGGAGGTTCTGGATGCCAGGGACCCATTGGGCAGTCGATGTTCTCAGGCGGAGGAAGTCGTCCTTAAATCCCCCAATAAGAGACTTCTGCTCCTTCTCAATAAATCAGGTGACTGGCACATTCCCTGCCATTGGCTCTTCTATTTCACACCTTAAAGGGCCAGTGCGGACGAGGCAGCGCTAAGAGATGAGGAGAAACGTGAAATAAATCTGATGTAACCATGACGACTGTCAGATCCAACTCTGATCTCTGCTTGTCTCGTTCCGTTGGTTCCAGAGTAAGAGATTGTTATTCAGCAGCAAAGCTTGGGGTGCGATTAATATCGGAGACAAACCCAGGGGAGAGAGGAGACCCCCCCCCCCGTGTGTAGAGAGGAGACCCCATTAAGCTGTGTCTGTTTTGCAGATCTTGTGCCCAGGGAGATGGTAGAGAAGTGGCTGCAGGTTCTGAGCGCTGAGCTTCCCACCGTGCCGTTCAGATGTGTTGCACAAATACAGAACAAGAGTGAGGTACGTTGTGACTTCATGTTGTTGTTGTTGTGACTCGATGTTGTTGTTGTGACTCGATGTTGTTGTTGTGACTGGATGTTGTTGCCAGTCAGTGTGTAGCTGACAGTTGTGCTGAGTCTAACTGGCCGGTCACTGGGGGCGCTGCTGGTCTTTGTATTAGTCACAGACAGGAGGGGGTTAATGGCTCTCATTCCTCTTGGTAAATATCCAGCTACTTGGGCTCAAGCTGAAACATGAAGACTAAACTGGATTCTGATTGGTTTATGACTGAGCACAAGATCCAACTCTGATTTCAGCTGATGGGAAATTGTCTGGCGCCTCTCTCTGCCCTCGATACAACGTTTTCCCATTGCAATTGCTGGGCCCATTGTCACTATATCCACTTGTCCCATTAGGCACCAGTATAGTCCCCCCCCCTCTCTCCTCTGTGCTGAGCAAAGGTGTAGTGCAGACAGGGCAGGGATGTACAGCTCAGGGCTTGGCCTTATCCACTCTTTCTTCTGTTCTGAGCACATGACTAGTGTCTGACAGAGATAAACTCTGTGTGTATAATATATATATGTATATGTATATATATGTGTGTGTGTAATAAATAAATAAATATGAGTGTGTGTGTGTATAATATATATATATATATATATATGTGTGTGTGTAATAAATAAATAGATATATATATGTGTGTGTAATAAATATATATGTATATATATGTGTGTGTGTGTGTGTCTGTAATAAATAGATATATATATATGTGTGTGTAATAAATAAATATATATGTGTGTGTGTTGTTGCTGTGCCAGATATAAATACAATGAGTTACAGGTGTGAGAGGAGAAGGGACCTGGGAGTCATTTGCTTCATTGTCTCTTGTTTGTGTAACGTCAGCTGATTGGCTCTGACACTTATTCTCTTTTATTATTGGTGCAGAAGAAGAAGAAGAAGAAGGTTCCCGTCAGCGCTGATCTGGTCACAGACCCCAAATGTCCCGGGGGGCAGGTCTTACTGAAGATCCTTCACAGCCTGTGCCCCTCCCACAATGAGGCAATTAAAGTGGGTGTGATTGGTAAGCACCGCCCCCCCCCGGTCATACTGTTCTTCATGTGATTATGGGACGTGAGGGCTGTTACACTCTGATAACGTGGCCATAGACACACAGATAATATCGTACGAAATGAATTTTCGTCCGATATTCGTTGCGTGGATGGTGGAAAAAGAGCCGACCGATATCGGCAGAAGACTTGGATATCAATTGGCTCGTTGATCAGGCTGGACGGAAAATTTGGATCGGGTGCCTTTGAAGGGACCCAAACATCAGCCAGTGTTACTGCTGAATCATCAGATACAGGTAGAATTCTATTGTTTCTATATTATATCTGACCATTCAGCTCTACACGTGTGTATTGAAACAAACGATCTTTCTTGGAAACATCTTTTCAAAGAAAGATCGTAATTGTTATGTCTATGGCCACCTATAGACATGCACAGGATTTGTAGCGTAGATTGTCAGTGATTGGTCAGTGTGTCTGTGTCTCACTGTCTGTCTCTGTCTCTGCAGGATTTGCCAACGTGGGGAAGAGCAGTGTCATCAACAGCCTGAAACAGTCTCACGTGTGTAACGTCGGCCCCAGCAAAGGCACCACAAAGTAGGAATATAAGTGCCCCCCATCTGTGTGTATCGTGGGTGCTCCAGTCATTCAATGTGGGAGTCATTGAGGCACAAGTTTAGGTGCAAGGCTGTCCCTGGGGTTGAACTTTCCCTCAATTGACGGGTGGGTTGAGCATAAAGAAGTGTTAGTGAGTGAGAAGAGAAGGAAGAAATGTTCCTGGTGGCTCAGTGAGATGAGGAGAGATTGGGGCTGACTTTCCTGTGGAGCTTCCGTCCAATCAGACCTTGAGGCCACACAAAGTGTTATGTGACTCCTCCTCTTACACCCCATGAATTTCCCCTCAGGTTCCTGCAGGAGGTGCGACTGGACCCCCAGATTAGACTGCTAGACAGCCCTGCCCTGTTGGTGTCGCCCCACAATCCGCCAGTTGCGCTCATGTTGAGAAGTGCGTCTGAGAGTAAAGTGGACGTGTTGGCTGCAGTGGAAGCCATCTTGAAACACTGCTCCAAACAGGAGGTGAGTCCTCTGAGCCTCTGCTCCTTGGGGTTTTACCCCCGGCTCTGGCCGTTAACACTTGCCATGCTGCCACCTAGCCCTGGCTCCTCCCCTTTCCCACTATATGTGGGACTGGCCCAGTATCCCAGTAACCCCTGTCCCTTTATTGCAGCTGATGTTGCACTACACCATTGCTGACTATAGGAACAGCCTGGAATGTCTCACGTTACTCGCGCACAGACGGGGGATGCTGAAGAAAGGGGGCGTGCCTGACACAGAGGGGGCCGGACGACTGCTGTTTAATGATTGGATGGGGTAAGTAAAAGATCTGACATATCCATTATACTATAGTTCTGTCCCTTTACTGACGCCATGTGCTGGGGGCTCTGGGGCTGCTACAACAAACTGGGGTTACTGGGCCCCATTATTTAGGGGATTGGGTCGTTGGTGTAATAACCCTCACACTTGTCTGGTTTCTCTCTCCTGTAAGACCAAGAATGAAATATTACTGCCGGCCCCTCGACTCTCCTGTCTGTCAGCCCCACATCAGCAGAGAGGTTGTAGCAGCGATGAGCAGCGGCATCTGTAGCGAGGAGCTGGCCATGGACAACGCTTCTACCCTGAAAGGTGGGTGTTTGGGCCTCCGGTGCTGCTCAATACACATCGGCTGAGCTTTAATCCTGATATAAGATCCCTTCATGGTTTGGTTGCAGAGACATGTAGTTCAGCAAGCTCTACACCGTGCCATATTGTCTGCTCCTCATTCAGATGCTGAAAGCCCCACGTTTATTTTCTCTTCCTGCAGCCCTAAAATGCCCCAACTCTGCCAACATAGTGGTCTTTGCCTCCGTTGGACCTACCAGCGCCATCATGGATGAGACCCAATTGGTGGATCCAGAACCAGAGCTGATTGAAGAAGAGTTAGAAGAAAATGATGGAGAGGAGGAGGAGGATATGGAGGAGGAAGAAGATGATGATGATGAAGGCAGTGAGGAGGAAGAGGTGAGGGAGTGAGCACCAGCTGAAGTCAGGGCAAGGCCACCCTATCCCAGTGTCTCTGTATCTGATATTTTGTGCTAATTCTCTGATCTTTGCAGGACCTGGAAGCCAAGAGTCTGACACAGGAAGTGACATCTGCAAAAGAAAAGGATTCAAGTAAGTGAATTATATCCAATCACCTCTTCCCTCCCCCATACTCTCTACATTGTCTCCCCCACTTGGATCAAGCCTATGCTAAGCCCCCCCCCTTGCGTCTCGTCCCACAGAATCAGCCGGTCCGGCCGTGAGCTTTGATCAGGCTGCAGATGATGACACTTACGATTTCAACACCGACTTTGTATAAAACGCTGCCGAGATTGTTCCTTCCCATTGGATCACACAGTCCTGCGTCCTCATTGGTCAGCTGCACCCTCTGTGTGACTGGGGAGACGTAAAGCCCTATAAGGGTCACACAGGGGTCCCACCGCTAATGCCACATCCATGTAACCCTGGCTCCCCCTCAGCTGCAGGCTGTGGCCCCGACATGCAGAAGGGCAGCCTGGGAATCCTCTATTCTACTTCCAGGTCCATGGATTGGGCCAAACGCTCCTCACATGGAGAATGTCCTGGGTTCTGTGAATCTCATAATATGATCTGCTGTATCTGGATTTCACCTTTCAATAAAAATATTTGGATTTTCACTTGTTTTGTTTCCACGTGAGTCACAGCCTCAGTCTGCAGCTTTGGGTTCAACAAATAAACGAATTGCTAATAAACTTGGTAATAAGATCATCCACATTCATTTCAACCAACTTGAGTTCTCTCGAGGGCTGGAACTTTTCTGGACTACGAGGTGGAAGCCAGTGTTGACCGCTCCCCTTTTTTTATATAACCACGCCCACATTATCACAAGAAATGTAATCTCATATCCATATTAAAGGGGACCCGTCACCCAAAAAAAATATTCAAAATCCTATTTTATCACATTAGTCAAGCAAAATGAACTTTAATTACACTTATATAAATGATTTGAATCTTGTTTCCATCAGTCTGGGAATTCAGAATTATAACAAGCAGGCAGGAGCCATTTTGTATCATCTCACAGTCTTGTTTGTGCACCAGAATGGGGGACCTGATGTCCATCCCCATGTCCTGGTTACACAATTAAATGGTGAAGAGATTGGGGGGAATGTGGGGAGAGCAGTGACATGTAGGAAGTGCTGAATGGAAAGTGAAAGGAATTGCCTAAGGCAAAGAGGAGGGGCAGGCAATATTTGATTGACAGCAGAGATTTTTAAATGAGCTTACAGCAGCTATGAATGCTTTAATAAAAAACAGAAATTGGATTTCATGTTTAATTTGAAAAGTACTTTTATTATACAGATTTTTGTGTCTGGGTGACAGGTCTACTTTAATGGTGGTAGCACCCCAAAAAACCAAATTGGTGCTCACTGCAGGGAGATCACTCATGAAAGAAGTTGATTGAAATCCATATTCCTCCTCTTCCTCCCTGTATATAACACAGCAACTCCCCAGCACTTGAATAACCAGTGTTTCTTCAGGTCCTAAAGAGATGGGCCCCTCCTTCTAAAGACGGGAAACAAAAACACCCTCCCCTGTGGTTTTGGTTCATGTCCTCCAGGGACCAGGTGAGTATTGCAGGATTCCTGGGTTTTCCCCTTCTGGGGTTGGCAGGAGAGCTAACTACCATCCGTTATTAGCGCTCACCCCTAGCTGTGGGTCTGCAGTGTGGCCTTCCTCTCTCCCCCCTTATGAGTAGTCTTGAGGCACCAGCCACTGCTGTAGGACTTGTGCGGCAAAGGGAGGACTGACGGAACTTGTGCGTAGTCACGATGTCAAGGTCCGCGGGTTGCCCTTCCCTGCTGGTGAGTGTTAGGCACTAGCCGGTGCTGTATATCTGTGCGGCTGGAGGAGCGGCTTGTGCAGGCAAGGATAGACTCGCACCAACACCTGCTTCTCCTCCGTTCCAGGTTACGGCTGGTTGGTCACGTGACGACCCGGCTGCAAATGTAAAAGCCGGATTTTCTGGTCAGTGGTGTAGCCTCCCTACACTGCGGCTACTGAGAATATATTTATTAATTCTGCTAAGCATTAGCCTTGAGGCCTGGTTATAGGAGTAGATTGTAGGGATGTTGGTTATCTGCAACCTTCTCTCTTCTTGTAGCCATGTCCTCCCGCTCTGAAGCTGGAGATGGAGAGAGAAAGATCTAGAGATGTGCGATGTGCAAGGCCAGGCTTCCTCAGGGTTGTACTAATTATCAGAAATCACTTACTGGATGTGAAAAATACCAAGTCCTTTCCAGTTCTCTAATGAAACAAATCTATATCTATATTTCCCTTCAGTGACACAGGTACATGGGAGTTGGGGGTTAATAATAAATCCCAGGGCTGTCGGGTGTAATGATTAGAGAGAATAGAATGTAATGTATGTGACACAGGCAGAGTGAGTGAGTGTAGAATACAGACACAATAAGAACACTCAGGGATGTGCTTGTATTGCTCATTTATTTCTACAGTTTCAGTATCATGTGAAAGTCACACTCCATAACAACATGAACTCACCCTCTCAACACTTACTCCCCTGTACAAAATGGAGTCTGACCACTTACAACTTACCCCCCAAACAGTGAGAAATATCAGCTGAGCCCTGTCTGATAGTGACTGATCTCTCCCTCCTCATGAGACTATTCACCAGCCCTCCCCAAGTACTAACATGACATTTTCTCCTCACAACCCCCATTATAACACAGTCACCCCCCCCCCCCACACACACACACACACATACATACATACACACACACACACATACACATATACACACACAGACACACACACACACACACACATACACAGTTCTCCCTCCTCACACGTCCCCACAAGTGACAGACCTTCCAGCCAGCACTGACTTTCCCTTCCCTCACACACAGACACTCCATGAGCCCCTCCTCCTCCTCCTCCATGTGGATCAGTCACAGATCACTTGTCCCTTCACACAGCAGCTCCTCCTCCCTCCTCCGACCCCACACAAGCCTGTGCCCCCCACACCCTCCTCTCCCCCCCTGTGAATATGACACACTCTCCTCCCAACACACACACAGAACTAAACATTCACCTCCTACAAGTCATTCCCTTCACATAAGAGACGTCTCTGTACAGACACACTGTCACACCCAGTCTCACCAGAAGACTCCTCCTCCCTCACACACTGGCCCCGCCCCTCCCTACAGAGCCGTGTGTATGCAAATGAACCACACTGACTAGTGATCAGAGGAGAATCAGCCAATCACAGTTAAGTAATCTGTTCTAAACTGATACATTTAGTTGATACATTTGTTATCTTTGTCCCTGCTGAGCAGAATCTCTGAGTTTCATTAAAGGCAACTGTTAAGCTGGCCATAGACACAAAGATCTGATCTTATGAATCGAGGATTCGTACGATTTTCAGACCGTGTGTGGAGAGTCCCGACATGGGACAGGTTAGAAAACTCCTGTCGGCTGTGGGTAATATCTCTGTGTGTATTGGGGATCATAGGATTTTCAGTGGGAGACTCACCAGCTTTGGTTGGACACAGATATCGTCACATTGCTGATCTGTTCTTTAACTAATCTGACTGGTAAGACTTTGATCTGAATGGTTATTGGGGGGTCGGGAGATGGGAAAGTCTAATCGTACGTTGATTCCTACAATCAGATCTTTGTATCTGTGGCCAGCTTTACACTTGATACAATACTTACTGATACTCCAGAGATGCTGCTGAGAAATGGACCAAGTAATTGTTGCAAAATTGAAACTCGATTTTGTAAAAATAGTAAAAAAAATAAATAATGGAAAGTAACGTGAAAACCTGAAAAAAGTGTTTGGAAGGTGAAGAACCCCTGTAAGTGACACCCCTCATCGACTGGGAGGGTTGATTTTCTGCTCCCTCTAGTTATGGCGGCAGCCACTTTGGGTGGACAATCCCATTACTTTTGATAAGAAACATCTTTTTCGTTTTCCTACTGATGACTTGTTTGTTGTCTGGAATTTCCCAGAAAGATTTCCCGTCATTATCTGAGAGTCCCGCGGGCTCCGCACAATGGCACATAGAGACCACCTCACTGGTAACTACGCCGGGGGAGAAGGACGGCGTCTGTGAAGCGTCTGGCTTCCGTTCTGCTTCTGAATACAGTGCGCGTCTACTTCCGGGTTTGTGTACCTTCTGCGCATGCTGAGTGCGGCCATTTTGGAAGCTGGAAAGCGGTGACTTATTGTGCGCGTTGCAGACAAGCGGCTTTGTGAGTGACAGCACCGGTGACGCACATATGGCCCAAGCCTGGAGGCCTCTCTCACACTCACGTGAGGAATATCTCTGTCCTGGAGCTTCAGGAGGGGACCCTTGTGCCACTGCGGGGGAGCGACAGGAGAAAAAAAAGATGGCGCCGGGGGCGGAAGCAGCAATTTATTAATATCCTCTCCCACTGCAGCACAGGAGGGATTAACCCATTCTTGTCCACTGCCAACTGGAAGGAACAGGAAAATCTAAATGCAAGTTCTACACTAAATGGCAGAGTGTTGGGAGTTTCCTTAAATGAGAAGGATCTTGGGGTCTTTGTAGATAACACGTTGTCTAATTCTGGGCAGTGTCATTCTGTGGCTACTAAAGCAAATAAAGTTCTTGTATAAAAAAGGGCATTAACTCAAGGGATGAAATATAATTCTGTCTCTTTATAGGTCCCCAGTGAGGCCTCATCTGGAGTATGGGGGCAGTTTTGGACTCCAGTCCTTAAGGGCTATTCCACACGGGGAGATCGGCAGGCGTTTGCGGTCGCGGCGACAAAGCGCCGCGCCAGTCGCCGCGACCGGCGCAGGCGACAGTTTTGTATGGGCGCCTATGTAAAAACGCCTGTGCTAACCACACCAGGCGATGCGCTTTTCAAAAGTCGCCTGAAAAAGCCTGGCGAGGCATTTTCAGGCGACTGTTGAAAAGCGCATCGCCTCGTGTGGTTAGCACAGGCGTTTTTACATAGGCGCCCATACAAAACTGTCGCCTGCGCCGGTCGCGGCGACTGGCGCTGCGCTTTGTCGCCGCGACCGCAAACGCCTGCCGATCTCCCCGTGTGGAATAGCCCTAAGAGGGATATAAATGAGCTGGAGAGAGTGCAGAGACTAAGTGCAACTAAACTGGTTAGAGGGAGGGAAGAGTTAAATTATGAGGGGAGACTGACAAGGTTGGGGTTGTTTTCTCTGGGGGAAAAAAGGCGCTTGTGAGGGGACATGATTAGACTTTACAAGTACATTAGAGGACATTATAGACAAATAGCAGGGGACCTTTTTACCCATAAAGAGAATCACGTACCAGAGGCCTCCCCTTCAGACTAGAGGAAAAGAAGTTTCATTTAAAGGAACAGAGTAGGGGGTTCATCACAGTGAGGACAGTGAGGTTGGGGAATATCTAAGACTATAGTGATACTGAAATGGACAATTAGTAGAGATATTGCTATTTCCAAGTTCCAGACCAATATTCCTTGATTTAATCAGTAACTGTGTGTGTGGAACTGTACATCACAGGCTTTAGCCAATGTTCTTCTTCCCTGTCTCGTTAGTTGTTGAGTGAGAACGAGGCTCATTATCTACACGTTATGTCAATCAGTCCTTACAGGAGAACAACACAGGGGCTCCTTCTATATCTTCTATATCTTTATTGTTTAAGGGTTGGGGCAGATTTGGGGAGATTTAAGGTGACATAGACGTAACAATTAGGATCTTTCTTGGAAAAGATGGTTGGTTTCAATACACACGTGTAGAGCTGGTCACATATACAGGTGGATATACGGGGGGATATACGGGTGGATATACGGGGGGATATACGGGGGGATATACAGGTGGATATACGGGGGGATATACGGGGGGATATACGGGTGGATATACGGGTGGATATACGGGTGGATATACGGGTGGATATACGGGTGGATATACGGGGGGATATACATATAGAAACAATAGACTAGTACCTGTATCTGATGATTCAGCAGTAACAATGGCCGATATTTAGGTCCCTTCAAAGGCTCCCGAACAAAATTTTCCATCCAGCCCGACCACTGACTAATGTCCAAGTCTTCTGCTCATATCGGTCGGCTCGTCAATATCAGACGAAAATTACGTTTTGTACGATATTATCTGTGCGTCTATGGTCACCTTTAGTCTCCTGGCGACTAATCGCCTCTTCTGGGGGGAGACAATCTCCCCAAACTGCCTTCTGTCTGTTTAAATGAAGAATCTCCTGCGCTAATGAACTCGCAGCACTTCTATTACTGAGGTTGTCTCACGAGGAAACTGCAAATGACTCCAATGAAACAAACTATTGGGGTCCCTGCATACACCCCGACACGATAATATGAGGGCTGAGGGGGAAAGGGAGGTCTTTTCATTTATTTGGCTCATACATAATGGTGGGATTAACCCATTGCTGCCCACTGCTGTCTAGAGACACGTGAGTCCCCTCCATTTCACTGCTGACTCAGGGGAGTCAAAAACTGAATCTGATGCCATAAAACTGTTATTGATATCAAGGAATCTTAATCTAATTGGTATTTACTAATTGTGATATATAGTCACAGAACAACCCCTCAGTGACTTCTAATATCCTTATCATTTACAGTAGGGGGTACATTATCCCTTATAATACATGAGTGATACTCAGAGTTCCCTGTATAACTCAGCCTGCAGCCTTGTGCCTTCATATGGTCACAGAACAACCCCTCAGTGACTTCTAATATCCTTATCATTTACAGTAGGGGGTACATTATCCCTTATAATACATGAGTGATACTCAGAGTTCCCTGTATAACTCAGCCTGCAGCCTTGTGCCTTCATATGGTCACAGAACAACCCCTCAGTGACTTCTAATATCCTTATCATTTACAGTAGGGGGTACATTATCCCTTATAATACATGAGTGATACTCAGAGTTCCCTGTATAACTCAGCCTGCAGCCTTGTGCCTTTATATGGTCACAGAACAACCCCTCAGTGACTTCTAATATCCTTATCATTTACAGTAGGGGGTACATTATCCCTTATAATACATGAGTGATACTCAGAGTTCCCTGTATAACTCAGCCTGCAGCCTTGTGCCTTTATATGGTCACAGAACAACCCCTCAGTGACTTCTAATATCCTTATCATTTACAGTAGGGGGTACATTATACCTTATAATACATGAGTGATACAGATTTTTATCTCAGAACAATGTCCAACTCAGAAACATTATCATTTAATAGATTTAATATATAAAACACACAATAAGAAAACTAGGGGGCGCTGCTCCATGTTGCAAGTAACAGATTTCCTCGGGGAGAGACAAATTACCAATTGTGATTGGCCCAGTCTCTAAACATAAATTTATTTAGGCAGCAACACTATGGCAAGAAGGAGGCGGGGTTCCTGCGGTTATGACTAGTGGGAGGAGCAATAGTTGTGTCTCAGTCCCGCCTCTAGTGGTGACCAAGTCAGCTAGACATTCCCTGCAATGGCAGGAGGGCCCCAACCCTGTATTGTGATTGGCTCTACTGTGAATTCTGACTTTGAGGAGTAAGTTGGGGGAAACGTGAGCAGTTTATAGGGGTGCGAGGCCTTGGCCCCCACAGGAACAATGAGACCCCCCCCCCAATGTCACAATAGGAACAAGTGATCGTCCCCCGTCTGTCTCTTCCCTGAGTTCCACCGACGTCCGGGAGTCGCAGACTCATCACTCTCCGTGTCTCCTGATTAGTGAGAACTGCCCCGAGGGGTCTGGCAGGAACCACTTCTCCCAAATCTCAGGGAACGAAGATGTTCTGCCCCAAGGTTTAAAATGTCCGTTCCAATGGAGAAGTTTAGCGGCTTTCACAAACTGCGGCGAGTAACGTTTTCCTGTACTTGAACCTACAACACATAGTAAATAATATCAGCATCTCCCCTGTTCTAAGCACAATTCAGCAGGAACAGTCCCTAAGTTTGCTCATAGTCTGTACAGAGAGATCCCATAAAACTATGGCAGCATAGGTATTCCCTGTACTAAGCACAATTCAGCAGGAACAGCCCCCTAAGTTTGCTCATAGTCTGTACAGAATGATCCCATAAAACTATGGCAGCATAGGTATTCCCTGTACTAAGCACAATTCAGCAGGAACAGTCCCTAAGTTTGCTCATAGTCTGTACAGAGAGATCCCATAAAACTATGGCAGCATAGGTATTCCCTGTACTAAGCACAATTCAGCAGGAACAGTCCCTAAGTTTGCTCATAGTCTGTACAGAGAGATCCCATAAAACTATGGCAGCATAGATATTCCCTGTACTAAGCACAATTCAGCAGGAACAGTCCCCTAAGTTTGCTCATAGTCTGTACAGAGAGATCCCATAAAACTATGGCAGCATAGGTATTCCCTGTACTAAGCACAATTCAGCAGGATCAGTCCCTAAGTTTGCTCATAGTCTGTACAGAGAGATCCCATAAAACTATGGTACATAGGTATTCCCTGTACTAAGCACAATTCAGCAGGATCAGTCCCTAAGTTTGCTCATAGTCTGTACAGAGAGAACCCATAAAACTATGGTACATAGGTATTCCCTGTACTAAGCACAATTCAGCAGGATCAGTCCCTAAGTTTGCTCATAGTCTGTACAGAGAGATCCCATAAAACTATGGTACATAGGTATTCCCTGTACTAAGCACAATTCAGCAGGAACAGTCCCTAAATTTGCTCATAGTCTGTACAGAGAGATCCCATAAAACTATGGCAGCATAGGTATATCGGCTTATACTCGAGTCAGTGGGCAGTAGCTGAGATTGCAGTCACTTTTAATCATTCCTATACCAACAGTTCACTTGGGGAGAGACTGTAATATCACACAGCGCCCTCTGTTGGTTATATGAAGGATTAACAGTGATGACAATATCACACAGCACCCTCTGCACATGGTAGTGGGACAGTGGGACAATACACACAGTAATCCGTTTGGCAATTCTCGGTCACCATCAACTTTGCAAAGAAGTCCGGTTGATTGCCTGGGTGGTCGCTTTGGCGGAATGTTCGCTGCTGGGAGACAGGGCTGTAGTTGTGTCTAGGCTTATACTCGAGTCAATACGTTTTCGCAGGTTAAGTTAGGTACCTCGGCTTATACTCGGGTATATACGGTAAGCACAATTCAGCAGGAACAGCCCCTAAGTTTGCTCATAGTCTGTACAGGGTATCCCCTGTACTAAGCAAAATTGAGCAGGAACACTTACCCAGGTGTCGGACGTGCCACAGAGGGTTAATGTTGGAGTACAGTCTGTAGAAGACAATGAGGAGGGGGGGTGCAGCGATGTTGCCGGACAATGACTTGCTGTAAAGTTCCTCACTAAATAAACAGGTGACAATTAATAGGGATTTACATTCCCAAAATCCAATTCATTCAGATACTGCCCCCCCATCACTTGGCCAATACCCCCCAGTCTCTGGCCACTGACCCCTCCCCCTACAGTCCAATATGGCGGCTATTCAGTAAGTGAAACTCACGTCACATCCAGCTCCATCCACTTCTCTAACTGGCGGGTGATGTTCTGCCGCCGCCACTCGGTCAGGTTGGCCACAAAGACCCCCGGGTTGAAGGAGCAGGTGTTGGCCTTTATTCCCAGGCTCCGGATCCGCTCCTTCTTGTAGTCCAGGAAGCCAATGTAATTGTACTGAGGGAGGGGCGGGATATAGAATTATTAGTATTAATATTTAGTAAATCACATATATAGACTCCGGGGGTCACACGCACCTGATTAGCGCCCCCTCTGACGGGGAATTTGGAGGTGACGGAGTCACAATCCTCAGAGAAGGCAGCCGCATGGCCGGGGCTGATTGGGGTGTTGTACAGTTGCACAATGTCATCTGTGCAGAGAAAGGGGCAATTAATCAGCCAATGGGGCAGTTACTGACACCACCCACCAGAGGGGACTGGATCCGACACTTTGTACCCAAAACAATTAAAAGATCCCAAAACTGCCCCCTAGAGGCTCCCAACATTAACAAAGAACCCCCCTTAGTACAGGGACCCCTGGAAGACATAAGCCCCCCACTTCTGATTGGCTCTTCCCTCATTCCACTTTCTTTTGTCGGTTGTGACCCGAACTCCCAATTCAAAACATGAAGTCCAATCCTGAAGAACTGGGAAGGGAGCCACAATTTGGTTCCGTTAGCCCAGTGGTGGCCACTTACCCAATTCTTACAATTGCTCATATCAGTATGGGCTGCCCAAGGAACATATTGGGGTTATTGGACTCCCCAAAGCAGAGAAGTGGCCACGGAGGTCTCAGAGATTCAGGTTTTATGTGAAATTGATAGAAGCAGCGGAGTCACTGGGTTGAGTTGTAGTTGGGAACAGAACAGGACCAGTGGCCCCTAGAGATTGAGGGCCCAACCCTGAGCACTGGCTAAGATGCTAATTCCTTATTGCCAACTAGTTTCATAATAAAGTCACTGTGTTAGTTGCACCTACTCATCCCAAGGGGAAGTAAAACTGACCTTGTACAATAACATCATCATCCAAGTAAATGACTTTTTTGGCTCCAGGCAGCAAACTGGGCAGGTAGAACCGGGCAAATGTCATCTGTGGAGAGACACAAATGTCAACAAATGTTTTGTATGGATTCCCCTGTACAGACACGCCCCTGCGCAGTACAGACACGCCCCTGCGCAGTACAGACACGCCCCTGCGCAGTACAGACTCGCCAAACAAATCCACTCTCTTCACTGTCAGCTCTTGTTCCAACGACCTGGGCTAGTTCCTACTTCTCTCCATGTGTTCAGCAGCACCACACCAGGACCTGAGGAGCAGAGCCCATACCCCATTCTGAGATACCTGTCGCCTTAGTGATATGGACCTTGTGGCTCAGATACTTACTGGTTTCACTGGCTCCGCCCCGGCATCGACCCGCACTTTCCCATCAAGAACACGGGCATCAAATGTCAGCAGCTTATACGCCACTCGTTTCAGGTCAGTGCCATCCAGCCAAGAACTGCAAGAAAGTAATGGTACACAAGCGTGACTCCTTTTCCCTGGGCTTTTACATAACCCTATATAACCCAATATCTCAGGAACATGGTCACCATCTCCAAGCAAATATCTGCCAATATCTCGAAAAACTGGTCAACATCTCCAAGCAAATATCTGCCAAGATCTCTAAAATTCAGTCAGCATCTCCAAGCAAATATCTGCCAATATCTCAAAAAGATTATCAACATCTCTAAGTAAATATCTGCCCATAGCTCAAAAAATTGGTCAACAACTCCAAGCAAATATCTGCCAACATTGGTCACCATCTCCAACCCAATATCTCAGGAACATTGGTCAACATCTCCAACCCAATATCTGCAGAATATTGGTCAATATCCAGCCCAATATCTGCCAATATCTCAGTAGCATTGGTCACCGTCTCCAACCCAATATCTGCCAATATCTTAGGAACATCTGTCAACATCTCCAACCTAAAGGCTCCCATAGACGCAATGATTTTTAGACTGATTTTAGTCCAACCAATCTTTCAAATTATCATGAGGTTAGTCGGAATTGAACGATCGTGCATTTAACGATTTTTTAACTGACATCGGTCAGAAAATTGATCGGCCAGGACAGAAAATTTTCTGTCACAGTGAAATCTATTGTCCAGTTGTTTGCAGGGCCAAGCAAGCAGCTCCCCTCAGTTTTCCTGGCTTCAACTAGACAACATTGCTTGAAATGGTCTTTTTAGTTGATGGACAAATCGTAGAATTAAACAATTGTTTCAAGATTGGTCTAATACCATATAATAACAAAAAGATCTTTTAAAAATCTTTATATCTATGGCCAGCTTAATATCTACAGAACATTGGTCACCATCTCCAACCTAATATCTGACAATATCTCAGGAACATTGGACAACATCTCCAATCCAATATCTGCCAATATCTCAGGAACATTGGACAACATCTCCAATCCAATATCTACTAATATCTCAGGAACATTGGTCACCATCTCCAATCCAATATCTACTAATATCTCAGGAACATTGGTCACCATCTCCAATCCAATATTTGCCAATATCTCAGGAACATTGGTCACCATCTCCAATCCAATATCTACTAATATCTCAGGAACATTGGTCACCATATCCAATCCAATATCTGCGGAACGTTGGACAACATGTCCAACCCAACATGTAGCCAGTCTATCTCCATTTTCTGCAGAAAGAGCAGATGGCATTATGTTTGAATCGGGTGCAATTACCTGATGTGTTTCTTGGTGTCATTGGTAGTGATGATATAGAAGACAACATTAGATTTGGTGTTGCTGGAGATACTGTTAATGGTGGCAATGAGGCCTCCAAGTCGTTCCTCCACCCCTGGAATCACCACAGCAATCTCCTCCCCGTGTCCATGTTCTGGGCCAATGTCAGGGGCATCAGGAAGGGATTCAAGTCGCTGGAAGACTAAGGGGCCAGTGTCTGTAGAACGGGGAATCAAGGGGAGACAGAATTATGTCTGGAAGTGAAACTAGTGAATAGACACAGGACTTGGGGAGGAACAATCACCTGAGTTTTGTCTCTTCAGGATGTCGCTGAGGCCCAGGATATTGTGGTGCAGAACCAGCAGGAAGATGACGGCAGCCAATAGGATCACAGTTATATGAACTGGAAGGGACACAAGGCACAATATACACATATAAGTCTGGCAGGGATATTATTAGGGGGGCAGCAAATCCAGGATTGAGTGCGGGAAATCCCACCCCTTTGTGCAGGACCCTAATATCTGGTGTCCCCCCAAACTGGATCCAAAGCCAGAAGTTTTGGCCCTTTAACCCTTGGGGCAACTCAGTGACACAATGAATCTCTGCAAATTACGTTTCACATTTGTGTTATTTAGTCCAACGTTCTGCAAAGGAAATGGGAGGGAGCTGCCGTAGTGATTCCCTTAGACTATATTATATTATATGATATAAACAACTTCAGAGGCAGTGATTTCACACTTGAGAAAGGGCAGACAAGGCCCGAAACAGGTCGTGTACTTAGCAGGTCGTCTGCCATTAAAGTTTTGATCACAACAGTCTCTCCTTATTTCTACATTGATGAATATCGATTGGGAAAGTGCTGATCCGAAAAGGATCAAAAGCAGAGAGTTAGAACAATCCCTGATTTCAAACTGAACTAACACTTTCTTTATTTAGCAGTGTGAATACCAAGTGTTTCAGGTCAGAGAGAAATCACTGCCGATGAAGCCGTTTATCCTTCTACTTTATTCACTACTTTACCAGTGTGACACAAACTCCTGCAATCTGCAGCTGCAACAATATTGGAAGCAAACGCTGGGACAAAAAAAACTTTGTCTTACCTTATATTATATTACATAATATTATCTTATATATTATATTACATTATCTCACATTACCTTACCTTACATTATCTTACCTTATCTTACCTTATATTATATTACATTATATTATCTTATATTATATTATATGATATTATATTATATGACATTATATTACCTTATATTATATTATATTACATTATATTATATTATATGACATTATATTATATGACATTATATTACCTTATATTATATTACATTATATTACCTTATAATACACAAAAGCCATGAATATCCTGTAAATTATATCCTTATAAACGGTGAGTAGTGATGTCATCAGTTATAAACGGTGAGTTGTGATGTCATTTCTGTCACATGACTCACTAAAATTTGTGTATTATAATAAATAAAGTACCCCCAGTTGTGAAATATGAGGATATTAGAAGTTACCTCGGAGTTCCATGACCTGTATAGCTCGGCCTTCGGCCTCGTACTTTTATATGGTCATGAAACTCCTCGGTAACTTATAATATCCTTATATTTTACAAAAGGGGGTACTTTATTCACTATATAATATATTACATTATCTTACATTATATTACCTTATATATTATATAACATTATATTATATTACTTTATATTATCTTACATTATATTACATTATATTATATTACATTACATGACCTTATATTCTATGACATGATATTGAGTAATAGAAGTAGTGGGTGTGACATTATGAGAGCACATGGGGCTGGTGTAGTAATTGTGGGTTGGGCAGTAGAGAAGTGACATTGGGAAATAGATCAGCCAGTGTCACATATTTATTATATTAATGTCACATAAGAAATAAAGAAATAAAAGAAGATCCATTTCCCATAAATGAATGTGAGTAAGAGGGATAATAAAGAGGCAGATAATGATGAATAGAAGTAAAGTACAGACTCAGTTCTCACCTCTCCTCATCTTCTCACTTGATTCCTCAGCCTGATGGAGACAATGACATTGTGTAAGTGGAAAGCAACAGGTTAAAGTCACAGAGATACAGACACAGGAACCAGCAGTATTCTTATTGGCTGAGACTCGTGCATGCCCCGCCCCCTTATTACTGACCAAACCCGGAAATGAAAGATCTCAATGAGGCCCCTGAAGTGGAATGGTACAGTCTGAAGCAGCAGGAGGGATGGAGCAGCTCATTAGTAGGGGGGTTTGGGTCAGTACATGTGACACAGAGATGTGGGGGGTCGGTACTCGGCCGGGGAAGATTACACGTCTCACTGGAGGGAACTGGCCGCCATTACTGTCAGTGAGTCCCGAGGAGGGAGAGAGTAAATACCGACTTGTCTGCCTCAGGGACACGGGATGGAACAAACGTCTCCAAATCCCAATACAGTCACTTCCCTCACAGCCCGCGGGCCGGACACAATGAGAAACTGATCCCCCATCACTCACCTGTCCCTCGGCTCCCGACCCCGCACTCACTGCGCCGCCACCTCAGCACCAGCGGCTGCACTCGTCACGTGACCGGAGGAAAAAGACGCGCGCCGCCATCTTAAATCAGGGCAGAAATTCCCACTTCCTTCTCTGTCTGTTGTTTCCTGTCTGATGTGAGTAATTCATATTCAACTAATAAGTCATGAAGCAGTTAATTATCAATGATACAATTAAGGAATTGATCCGTCTTCTCTCTTTCCTCAGTGTTTCATGTTTGTACAAGAAAGTCCCAGTATCATATTGTCTGACATTAATAATAATAATAACAATAATAATAATAAGCTGATGCTGAGCTGCTTGTCCTTCTATAAACTCTCATTCTCTGTCCATTTCTTCTACATAATCAGTGGGAATAAATAAAATAATAAAAATAATAAAGATAAATATATAGGAAGGTCAGTGATCCCAATGTTATTAATAGGGAATAAAGATAAATATATAGGAAGGTCAGTGATCCCAATGTTATTAATATGGAATAAAGATAAATATATAGGAAGGTCAGTGATCCCAATGTTATTAATAGGGAATAAAGATAAATATATAGGAAGGTCAGTGATCCCAATGTTATTAATAGGAATAAAGATAAATATATAGGAAGGTCAGTGATCCCAATGTTATTAATAGGGAATAAAGATAAATATATAGGAAGGTCAGTGATCCCAATGTTATTAATAGGGAATAAAGATAAATATATAGGAAGGTCAGTGATCCCAATGTTATTAATAGGAATAAAGATAAATATATAGGAAGGTCAGTGATCCCAATGTTATTAATAGGGAATAAAGATAAATATATAGGAAGGTCAGTGATCCCAATGTTATTAATAGGGAATAAAGATAAATATATAGGAAGGTCAGTGATCCCAATGTTATTAATAGGGAATAAAGATAAATATATAGGAAGGTCAGTGATCCCAATGTTATTAATAGGAATAAAGATAAATATATAGGAAGGTCAGTGATCCCAATGTTATTAATAGGGAATAAAGATAAATATATAGGAAGGTCAGTGATCCCAATGTTATTAATAGGGAATAAAGATAAATCTATAGGAAGGTCAGTGATCCCAATGTTATTAATAGGAATAAAGATAAATATATAGGAAGGTCAGTGATCCCAATGTTATTAATAGGGAATAAAGATAAATATATAGGAAGGTCAGTGATCCCAATGTTATTAATAGGGAATAAAGATAAATATATAGGAAGGTCAGTGATCCCAATGTTATTAATAGGGAATAAAGATAAATATATAGGAAGGTCAGTGATCCCAATGTTATTAATAGGAATAAAGATAAATATATAGGAAGGTCAGTGATCCCAATGTTATTAATAGGGAATAAAGATAAATCTATAGGAAGGTCAGTGATCCCAATGTTATTAATAGGAATAAAGATAAATATATAGGAAGGTCAGTGATCCCAATGTTATTAATAGGGAATAAAGATAAATATATAGGAAGGTCAGTGATCCCAATGTTATTAATAGGGAATAAAGATAAATATATAGGAAGGTCAGTGATCCCAATGTTATTAATAGGGAATAAAGATAAATATATAGGAAGGTCAGTGATCCCAATGTTATTAATAGGGAATAAAGATAAATATATAGGAAGGTCAGTGATATGATCCCAATGTTATTAATAGGGAATAAAGATAAATATATAGGAAGGTCAGTGATCCCAATGTTATTAATAGGGAATAAAGATAAATATATAGGTGACTGACTGAGATGTGTGACAGCTCAGACCCTCAGAGAAGTGACATATGGTGGAGGTGCTAAGTGAAGTCACACCGGTGACAGTGCCGTAACTATAAACCAAAGGGCCCTGGTGCAAAAATTTGCAACTGCCCCCCCCCCCCCAAAACTCATAGAAGGATGGTGCGGTGGCAATTCCCATTATGAGTCTTGGGGTCATGAGTAGAGTACACTGTGTATATATATATATATATATATATATATATATATATATATATATAAAATAAAAATTCCGTAGTAAGTGCTGTGGAGTATGTCAGCATATATAAGTATATGAAAAACAGTATATACTGAGAGGACAGTATATGCAGGACTGTGCAGGTTTATATTTATATAAGGAACAAAGTATACAAAGTTAGGACTGTATGTAGAAAGCTGAGAAGTTCTAGGTATATCTTGTATACACACAGATAATACAGTATGTATATACATGTATGTATAATGGGAATAATCCGGTATATAGAGTTATGACAGATGCATGTCTGTGCAGGTGGAATGAAGATAACCAGGGAGCGCAGGAGATACGGAACAGACAAGCAGAGGCTGGAATGAAGCAATAACACAAGACATATAAATACAGCACCTTGCTGATCATGTCACAGCCGGCTTTGGCAGTGGGAGGGCTGACAGATTGGGGGGTGCCGGATTCAGAACATTTGCTGACAACTTTTTGGACGCAAACCAGGGACTGGGCGGCGACAATCAGTGACTCAGCCTAGTTCGGCGGGATTCGTGCAGACTCTCAGTGGGTTATTCGGCACGCCCACCTGTAGGTAGGGTTGCCACCCGGCCAGTATTACAAATTTACCGGCAATATGTAATAAGAATGCAAAAATGAAGTTTTGTCCAAACGATCTCCACCTGTGTAGCTCACTTTCCTACTCAGGCCACACCAGCCAGGCCAAACTTGTACTCATGCAACAATTGTAGGATAGGAAGGAGCATTACAATCCGCAGACTTGGCTGCAAAATTCCTTTATTGTCACAACATGTTTCGGATCATCATGGATCCTTTTTCAAGTGAAAAATACAATTACAAAAAAGACCAATTTATAACACTACACCCACATTGTTACTCCTCCCTCAGTGACATCACATATTAATCAATCAATTATTTAAAGTAGAGTGCATTTCCCATCCTAAAGTCGTGTTTGTCCACCAGAGGAACTGTGCACCTTGCAACACACTGCAACATTAAAATTGATACAATATTTTATTAACTCATAAAAGAATTACTTGAAAATTAGGCACTACTCTTTTCAGAGTCTGCCTACCATATGTGTCCGAAAGCTGTGTCACTATTTTGGAAGCTATTTCATTTCTGCTGTCTATTAGACAATACTATTTATTTCTTCATAAATTATTTTTAAATTACTTTTTTAAGATACTCTTTTAAGATACTTTTTTAAGAATTTTCAAGTAATTCTTTTATGAGTTAATAAAATATTGTATCAATTTTAATGTTGCCTTTAAGTACTAAGGTTAAATTTTAAATGTTACATTGTTTTTAATGTTGCAGTGTGTTGCAAGGTGCACAGTTCCTCTGGTGGACAAACACGACTTTAGGATGGGAAATGCACTCTACTTTAAATAATTGATTGATTAATATGTGATGTCACTGAGGGAGGAGTAACAATGTGGGTGTAGTGTTATAAATTGGTCTTTTTTGTAATTGTATTTTTCACTTGAAAAAGGATCCATGATGATCCGAAACATGTTGTGACAATAAAGGAATTTTGCAGCCAAGTCTGCGGATTGTAATGCTCCTTCCTATCCTACAATTGTTGCATGTAATAAGAATACCTGTGTGGCGGGGTCACCCGCCGCGACATCGTGGGGACGCCCGCCGCATGCTCCAGCGCCATCTTGCTCCACTATGGGCGCGCGCTCCTCCGTGTCCCTTAAAGGCGCAGGTGCCAAATTGAAACTATAAATAGTCTGAAAGTGCTTCCAGAGGGTGCCTGTGATAGAATTGTTATTCTAGTGTTCCTGAAGTCTTGTGCTGTTTGTTCTTGTAAAACTTTAACTGTGATTCCTGGTTTTTGATCCCTGCCTGTTCCTGACTATTCTGATATCCGAACTCTGACCTTTGCCTGCATCTCGACTACTCTTTCTGCCTGATCCCTTCTGTTTGATTACCCGGTTTGACCCTTGCCTGCCTGACGATTCTATTATCTGCCTGCCTCGACCCAGCCTGTCTGACGATTCTCTCGCTTGTTCCATTTGTACCGTGACCTTCAGCCCAAAAGACTCTGCTAACAGCCGTGCCCCTTTGCCAGCCAGAACATCTCACCTTGTACCCCTCGTTAAGTCCAGGTGGCACCCAAGTAAGCTGAGGGCTCCTCCTCCCGAAGCCCAACGGTGGTCACACTACTGGTGAAGCCGAGACCAGGGTGCCTGGCATTTGTTCTGGTATCGGGTGCCGGCCATGACACAATGTAACTGCCGGTAAATTTGTAATACGATCAAAAGGAGCCATCGACCTGCCCCCAATCCAATGCAATTTACCTTTTTTTTGCCTCTTCTGGCGTCCGTGGCGTGGCCCCGCCCCTTTTGACATCACGGCCCGCCCCCCAGCAGCCGGTAATTTTTTTTATAAAAGGTGGCAACCCTACCTGTAGGGCGCTTACTATAAACTAACACAGGTAGCGAAGTGACGAGGGTTGGTGAATTGATTTTTCCAGCCTGCTGGTGGTACAGCCGGGCTCCCCCTACACCACCTGTTTGCGCTCTCAACATTAACATAACTAAACGCACCCGGCAGCGACGTGCAGGCGCTTTCCTTTCAGCCGCGTAGTGGCACAATCTCCGGCGAGCCCCGAGGGGGAGCGGACCCTGGTGTAACTGCACCCTCTACTCCCCCGCTAGTTACGTCACTGCACCGGTATATTTACCCTTGGAAAGGTATCTTTAACCCCTGCTTCCTTCCAAAGCATAATCCAGTAATTGTAGGGGAAAGAATTCCATGAGGCGCAATATATTGCAGGAGCCTTTATTCACCATCACACGACATGTTCCAAGTGTATTAAAAAGAGCTTTTAGCTCAAAACATGTCGTGTGATGGTGAATAAAGGCTCCTGCGATATATTGCGCCTCATGGAATTCTTTCTCCATACTTGTTCAATTACTGGATTATACTTGTTGGATATATGCTGGAGGCCCTGCTAGTCTTGGGATGAGGTCACATGAAATGACGTTAAATTGTTACAATCGTATCTTTGCTTATCTTAATTTGTAACACTTATTTCTTTGCTTCTCTTAAATTGTTACATTTATTTGATGCTTATCTTTAATTGTTACAATTGTTTCCTTCCTTATCTTACATTATTACAGAGGTGTATATATAATATAATATATAAGTGTATTTATTGCTACTTCCTGTCACATGATGATGGGGATTAACCGTGTGGTGCCCAGTGTGCAGGGAGAGGAAAAGGAATATATAAGCAGTTCCAGTAGTTCAGAGGAGACTGGTGAGTTGATCACATGGTTCAGTTCTCTGTGTTTCTCTCCCCAAAGCAACTACAACACTGACTGACCCACTCTCAGTCTGGCAGCAGCACTCAGTACTCATTAGAGGACTCTTATCTAGAAGCCTAAGGCTGCAGCTGGTGCAGGGAGGGGTTTGTTTACACTGGCTCCATTCACTGCACTGGACGGTTTAATGTCCATGTCCAGACTGGAGTCAGGGCAGCACTAGGCCGGATTGTTGTGATTGGAGGTCGGACAGAAGCTGCACTTTGTACCGGCACAGCGCGGGCAGCCCGGGAATCTATTGCTCTACTTATACAGCAAACTCCTCCCTCATTTCTACGTCACAACAACACCAGGACCCGGATACCGAGAGCTCAGGGAGACTTCCGGCAGGCACAGCCCGGGCAGCTTGTGGTCCTTCCTGTTGTCAGCTGACGTCGCTTTGGTTCCGCGGCACTTCCGGTGGGAGGGACAGCTGTTACTGGCGCGATCATGTTGGGAATATTGAGCTCCGTCCCGACCCAGATGGTGAGTGAGACGCACAGAGCCTGAGCCGGGGAACAATCACTGCTCTTTCTGCGGGGGGAGGGGAGTCTTTAACTGGAACATAACGTGAGGCCAACTGTGCAACCACGTGACTTGTGTGTCTGATCATTGTCTTCATCTCACGTGTCACTCACTGAATCCTCTTGTCACTCACTGTGCGGCCTCTTTATTTACTTCTCTCTCTATATAATGTCTCCTCTCTGTATCTCTTTATATCTCTCAAACCTCCCAACTGTCCCTTTTTTGGAGGGACAGTCCCTCTTTTCACAGCTCAACCCGCAGTCCCTCATTTGTCCTCATGTCTCTGCACTGAACAGCCAGAAAAAGAAACAAAGTTTCCCACTTAATTGGATTTAGATTGGCTTTGAGAGCCCAGAACAGCTAACAGGTGCAAATAAGAGACTTTGTAACAATTTTGAGACACAAAAACACAGTTTAGATAAGGAGAAATATTTTCACTTTCATAACCTGCCAAATTTTGTCAAATGAGCATGGTAATTAGGGGGTGTGGCCACAGAAAGGGGTGTGGTCAAAATAAAAAGCCGCGCTTCATGCGAAAAACTTTTTGTCCCTCTTTTTAATTCCAAAATATTGGGAGGTATGTTGTATATCTCTTACTAATCACTCCTCCTTCATCCTCCTCATCCAATCACAGTCATGTGACCTCACTTCTACATCCTCTCTTCTGTCTCCCAAAATTTTCCAGTCAGTGATTGTGATATCGCTTTTTGTCACCAGCAACCTGGGAAATCTCTGAATAACTCATATACCCATAAAGGGCCATTAGTTTTACCCACTTGGGACTGTTCCTGCTGAATTGTGCTTAGTACAGGGAATACCTATGCTGCCATAGTTTTATGGGATCTCTCTGTACAGACTATGAGCAAACTTAGGGACTGTTCCTGCTGAATTGTGCTTAGTACAGGGAATACCTATGCTGCCATAGTTTTATGGGATCTCTCTGTACAGACTATGAGCAAACTTAGGGACTGTTCCTGCTGAATTGTGCTTAGTACAGGGAATACCTATGCTGCCATAGTTTTATGGGATCTCTCTGTACAGACTATGAGCAAACTTAGGGACTGTTCCTGCTGAATTGTGCTTAGTACAGGGAATACCTATGTACCATAGTTTTATGGGATCTCTCTGTACAGACTATGAGCAAACTTAGGGGCTGTTCCTGCCGAATTGTGCTTAGTACAGGGAATACCTATGTGCCATAGTTTTATGGGATCTCTCTGTACAGACTATGAGCAAACTTAGGGGACTGTTTCTGCTGAATTGTGCTTAGTACAGGGAATACCTATGTACCATAGTTTTATGGGATCTCTCTGTACAGACTATGAGCAAACTTAGGGGACTGTTCCTGCTGAATTGTGCTTAGTACAGGGAATACCTATGTGCCATAGTTTTATGGGATCTCTCTGTACAGACTATGAGCAAACTTAGGGACTGTTCCTGCTGAATTGTGCTTAGTACAGGGAATACCTATACTGCCATAGTTTTATGGGATCTCTCTGTACAGACTATGAACAAACTTAGGGACTGTTCCTGCTGAATTGTGCTTAGTACAGGGAATACCTATGTACCATAGTTTTATGGGATCTCTCTGTACAGACTATGAGCAAACTTAGGGACTGTTCCTGCTGAATTGTGCTTAGTACAGAGGAATACCTATGTACCATAGTTTTATGGGATCTCTCTGTACAGACTATGAGCAAACTTAGGGACTGTTCCTGCTGAATTGTGCTTAGTACAGGGAATACCTATGCTGCCATAGTTTTATGGGATCTCTCTGTACAGACTATGAGCAAACTTAGGGACTGTTCCTGCTGAATTGTGCTTAGTACAGGGAATACCTTTGCTGCAACAGGTTTATGGTATTTGGTATATCTATTCCCCCATAGCAAGTTTAAAGGGGAACTGCACAAAAACTGTGATTGTAACCAAGCTCCCAATATCCATTGACTGCAGCAGATTATGTTTATGGATTTATTCATCTCTGCATTTGTCTCAGGGGCTGAATTTTGCATTTAGTTATCAGACATTTCTGGGGTTCATCTATGACACTGGGGCTTGGGAATTACCATGTGTAACATTGTGCCCACCCTCCTTAATCAGTGTAATGTCTCTAATAAATACCCCCCTCACTGACCTCTAGTACCAACTGCCTTGTGCTTACCTGGAAATCAGCCTGCCTGCTCACAGCACTTGGGTCTCACTTTGCTGCATTTTGCTGCCACAGACTCCTCCAGATTGACACCTGAGAACATCTGCTCTGGTTACAATATTCAGATAAAGAACATCAGCTTGTTACTGGCCCTTTAATAATGTGCCTTAATGGGCGGAGCCACTGGGGCCAGACTCGGCAGTTTGTGTGTGGCTCTATATGGGCGGGGCTCTTGTACTTAAACTGACACTTCTCTCCACCCCCAGCCTTGTACTTCATTATCATTGGTGAAAAGGGCCGAGGATTCTGGGTATCCACCGCTAAGTTTTGCTCTCCTTTTATCTCTCTTTATTCTATAGGACTTCAAGGGTCAGAAACTCGCTGAACAGATATTCCAAGGCATCATCCTCTTCTCTGCGGTAAGTTCTCCTAGTATTATAAGGGATAATGTACCCCCTACTGTAAATGATAAGGATATTAGAAGTCACTGAGGGGTTGTTCTGTGACCATATAAAGACACAAGGCTGCAGGCTGAGTTATACAGGGAACTCTGAGTATCACTCATGTATTATAAGGGATAATGTACCCCCTACTGTAAATGATAAGGATATTAGAAGTCACTGAGGGGTTGTTCTGTGACCATATAAAGGCACAAGGCTGCAGGCTGAGTTATACAGGGAACTCTGAGTATCACTCATGTATTATAAGGGATAATGTACCCCCTACTGTAAATGATAAGGATATTAGAAGTCACTGAGGGGTTGTTCTGTGACCATATAAAGGCGCAAGGCTGCAGGCTGAGTTATACAGGGAACTCTGAGTATCACTCATGTATTATAAGGGATAATGTACCCCCTACTGTAAATGATAAGGATATTAGAAGTCACTGAGGGGTTGTTCTGTGACCATATAAAGGCACAAGGCTGCAGGCTGAGTTATACAGGGAACTCTGAGTATCACTCATGTATTATAAGGGATAATGTACCCCCTACTGTAAATGATAAGGATATTAGAAGTCACTGAGGGGTTGTTCTGTGACCATATAAAGGCACAAGGCTGCAGGCTGAGTTATACAGGGAACTCTGAGTATCACTCATGTATTATAAGGGATAATGTACCCCCTACTGTAAATGATAAGGATATTAGAAGTCACTGAGGGGTTGTTCTGTGACCATATAAAGGCACAAGGCTGCAGGCTGAGTTATACAGGGAACTGTGAGTATGAGAGTAGGAGAAGGGCTGTTGGTTGAGGAATAGGAGAGTGACAGTTGGGGCTGTAGGTCACATGGCAGTTGTACAGCAGTGTTACAGGACACATTATAAAACCGGTTTCTCTTTCCCAGGTCGTGGGCTTTCTCTATGGTTATGTGATTGAGCAGTTTGGTTGGACCGTGTACATTGTGATCGCAGGATTTGCTGTCTCTTGTTTGGTAAGAAATTCGTATAACGTTTGATAAATAAGAAGTTGGGCAGTTCGGGGGGGCACAAGATGGATCTACTAAATCCTTTACTGACATCATTCCAGTGGGAGAGGGTGAGACCCCATGGGACGTTGCCTCCAGTTTGCTGTAGAAGTGACAGTTGGGTCTGGGGTTATTCACTGGTTGGGTGACACTGGCAGACTAATCAGTAGGGATGGGCGAATTTTTCGCCTCGTTTCGCCGAAAAAATGACGCCCATAGACTCGTATGGCAGTGTGCGTCAAAAAAAAAGACGCGCGTCAAAATTTTTTTGACGCCCATAGACTTTAATGGGCGTCTGCGACATTTCGCCGGCGGCGAATTTTTGGCGAAGCGAAACGGGTCAAATTCGCCCATCCCTGCTAATCAGCTTTGGAACACACACATTTACTATTATTAAAGGCACAAGGGCTGGAATGTAGACGTACAAAAGAATTACATGTCTGTACAGTGTCCCCTTTTCTCTCTCAAATGGGGCGCAACTCCCACCGCTGCTGAGGCACCTCCACATACTGGTCTCCAGTCACAATACTCAGTCCAAAGAAAGAGGTTCTAGAGAAAGTCCAACAGCAGTAGTTATAAAATCAAAGCTTTATTTCAGTTACAGCAGTTTTTAGGGTTATATTTCCCATCCTGACGCGTTTCATGCCTCGTTCTGGCTCTTCATCAGAGGCGGAGTCAGCAATTGCTCTATATCTTAGATACAGTAGCACCTTCAATTAAAAACATCAAACAACATTATTTGCCTATTACGGGTCCTATGAATTGCAGCGAGTTCTGATGCATTTCAGTATTATTACAAATGTGAGAGGAGTATTAATGGATCATTTATATACACAATTATTACTATAGTTCTACTATAACTAGAAGATCTAGAGCAATTGCTGACATCACCACTGATGAAGTGCCAGAACGGGGCATGAAACGCGTCAGGATGGGAAATATAACCCAAAAAACTGTAAATAAAGCTTTGATTTTATAAACTACTGCTGCTGGGACACCCTCCCTAACTGTTTTCTTTGGAACAAGTGTTGGAATGTCGAGGCTCCACCATTGCTCCCCCAGGGACATACACAGTCTCCTCATTGGGAGCATATTAGCCTCCTGCTAACAAAGCAGTCACAACAAAGGGTGAAGGAGGGGGAGCTGTATAATTAATTTAGCGCAAGAAATAACAAGAAACCGAAATGTCTCCTGATTAAACCCAATCTCCAAAAACCTATTCATTGCACTCATGTTGCACACGTGGGGGAGGGGCACTACCTGTTTAAGTGCATTCTGGGAGTTGTAGTCCGGTTTTTGGTAGTTGCAAGTAAGGGGGCCCTTGGTGACCCAAAAGTAGGGATGCACCAAATCCACTATTTTTGGATTCGGTGAAAGATTTGTCCGAATACCTAACCAAATCCTAATTTGCATATGCAAATTAGGGGTGGGAAGGGGAAAATGTTTTTTACTTGTTTTGTGACAAAAAGTCACATGATTTCCCTCCCACCTGTAATTTGCATATGCAAATTAGGATTCGGTTCGGTTGGGTAGATGGGTCTACCCTGCCGAATCCCGAACCGAATCCTGGATTTGGTGCATCCCTGGCCAAAAGTGATGTGTTGTCTCCTTGCAGCTGACCCTGCCCCCGTGGCCCATGTACAGAAAGAACCCGCTGAAATGGCTCCCGGCGCAGGACTGTGCCCAGGATGAGAAGAAGCAAACGGAGAAAAAGCCCAAAAAGCACAAATAGCCTGGGGGCGTGGCTTGTGGGCGGAACCCATCTGTGACCAAATCTGGAGAATGGACTTGAGCCAGGGAGTGGGAGGAGCTTTCTGCTAAGCAGAACATTGGGCAGTGCCGGGGGCGGAGCCATGTGTGTTTTGTGTCCAATAAATCCATTGTCAGAAACCTTTTGTCCTATAGACTGCTCTTTCCTTTCTGCCCCAATCAGCAGCTGTGTCTGCAAGCCCCGCCTCCTCCTCCTTACTGGCTCTTTCTACTTGTCCCGCCCCCCATGCTGAGCCATTTACTTTAATTCTCCTCTTCCCCCTCCCCCCAACACCCAGTACAGAGGGGGGGTCATGTGATGGAGGTTTGGGGTGATGACCCAGAGTGAACCCCAATACCAGCAGGAGACTTACTGGAATGAACTGATGCACCAGCCACTGCTCATTCCTAGACACGGAGAGACAGACACGGAGATAGACAGAGAGACACAGAGACAGACAGAGAGAGGTAGAAGTAGTGAGTGAGGTGAGTGTAACAATGTGTCAGTAAGAGGGTGTTGTGGGTAAATGAGCCCATGAGTCTCGGGCCTGTAGTGTAAGTGATGGGACCCAGTGACTGTCAGTGGCTGCTACTTCCTCTCACGTTGGTTTGCTGAATGGGACCCACGATGCATTGCAAGCCTGGCACACTTCACACTAACTTGCCACACTGCACACTAACTTGCTGGGGATCAGTCACAGGGTTGATGAGGCGCTGACTGGACCCGCCCACTTGCTGTGCATTTAATCTCAGCCTGTCCATGATGCACTGGGAACATTGTACTGAGACCCAGACCAGCGAGAAGGTGAAAAGGGGGTGTGGCTCCTGCAACAAGACTGACCCGAGAGCCAATAGCTGAAGGACTGGCCCTGACTTACACGATTGGGAATGTGGGGGAGGAGTTAAACACACTCAGTACTGGGACTCATTTGCATGTCAGTCAGTGATTGGCTTATTCACACAGCTGTGGGTTGAGCAATGAAAGGAAACATTTGGTTGCTATGGGTTACTGCCCGGGGTTTATAAATAAGCCCCAGTGTGAAGAGCTGAGCCCAGAGGGTTAAACTATTCCTCCTCTTTGTATTCAGGCCTCTCCTAATCATAGTCCAGTCTCTTATTCACATCAGTGCATGGTTGCTAGGAGAATTTGGACCTTAGCAACCAGATGGCTGAAATTGGAGAGCTGCTGAATAAAAAGCTAAATAATAAAAAATGAAAAACAATTGCAAATTGTCTCAGAATATCCCTCTGTACATCCTACTAACAGTTAATTTAAAGGGGAACAACCCCTCTAAAGTGGACCCATCGCCCAAAAAAAATATTCCAAATTTTTTTAATCACATCAGTCAAGTAAAATGAACTTTAATTACACTGTATAAATGATTTGAATCTTGTTTCCTTCAGTCTGGGAATTCATAATTATAACAAGCAGACAGGAGCCATATTGTGGGACACTGTTATTAAGACAAGTCTTGTATCATCTCAGAGTCTTGTTTGTGCACCAGAATGGGGGACCTGATGTCCATCCCCATGTCCTGGTTACACAATTAAATGATAAAGAGAATGGGGGACCTGATGTCCATCCCCATGTCCTGGTTACACAATTAAATGGTAAAGAGAGAGGGGGAATGTGGGGAGAGCAGTGACATGTAGGAAGTGCTGAATGGAAAGTGAAAGTAATTGCCTAAGGCATAGAGGAGGGGCAGACAATATTTGATTGACAGCTGAGATGTTTAAATGAGCTTACAACAGCTATGAATGCTTTAATAAAAAACAGAAATTGGATTTCATGTTTAATTTGAAAAGGACTTTTATTATACAGATTTTTGTGTCTGGGTGACAGGTCCCTTTAAGTAGCCGTGTCCATGTTTGCCCAGGGGGCCAGTTGTGCATGTCGGGCTCAGACAGAAATGGAGAAGGTGTAAATAGTTCTTTTATCTGATATAATATTTACAGAAATCTGAATACAAATATAAATTGACTATTATACAAATATATAAAGTGTAGGGAATTGACATTTGTTCTTTGCAACCCCCCCCCCTCGGCTAAAACTTGGAACGGTCTTCAGAGAACCTGAGCTGCTCAATCCTCTGACTGTAGGGGGCGCACTTGTCTCCAACGTAATCCTTCACTTGCAGCTAAAGACACTCATCATTATGTCTAGTGGGAGTATGGGAGTGAGTGAGACTGTGAGTATGGGAGATAGTGTGAGTATGGGAGTGAGTGAGAGAGATAGTGTTAGTATGGGAGTGATTGAGAGTGTGAGTATGAGTGTGAGTATGAAAGATAGTGTGAGTATGGGAGTGAGTGAGAGTGTGAGTATGGGAGATGTGTGATTATGGGAGTGAGAGAGAGTGTGAGTATGGGAGATGTGTGATTATGGGAGTGAGAGAGAGTGTGAGTATGGGAGATGTGTGAGTATGGGAGTGAGTGAGAGTTTGAGAATGAGTGTGAGTATGAAAGATAGTGTGAGTATGGGAGTGAGTGAGAGAGTTAGTATTGGAGTGATAGAGAGTGTGAGTATGAAAGATAGTGTCAGTATGGGAGTGAGTGGGGGATAATGTGAGTATGGGAGTGAGTGAGAGTGTGAGTATAGGAGTGAGTGGGAGATAGTGTGAGTATGGGAGTGAGTGTGAGTATAGGAGTGAGTGGGAGATAGAGTGAGTATGGGAGTGAGTGGGAGATAGAGTGAGTATGGGAGTGAGTGAGAGTGTGAGTATAGGAGTGAGTATGGGACAAAAACTCCCTGTTGGTCTGAAGCTCACACTCTATGATGTCACACAGTCTCTCCAGCAGCCTCACTCACACTCCCTGCAGCACATGAGCCCTCAGAGGTTGTCAGGCAGCGTCAGGGTATGTGGGGGGACAGTGTGAGTGACACAGGGGTGAGTATGGGGGTACAGTCATGTCCTGAGACGCCACTAAGTGAGGAGGGGGGTGAGTGGCACAACTGTCAGTGGGGTTAGAGCTGGGGGTCCCCAACGTTTCTCACCAGTGAGGCACATTCACATGTACAAGGAGTTGGGGAGCAACACAGATATGAAACAAGTTGCTGGGGTGCCAATAAGGGCTGTGATTGGTTAGTGGCCCCTATATGGACTGACAGTTACATTGAGACTCTGTTTGTCAGTATATATTGTTTTTATACAATAAAACTTGCCTCCAAGTCTGGAATATAAAAATAATCACCTGCTTTGAGGCCACTGGGAGCAACATCCAAGGGGTTGGGGAGTAACATGTTACTCATGAGCTACTGGTTGGGGATCACTGGGGTAGTGGGTGAGTAACATAAGGGCACCCCCAGGCACAAGTAAGTCCAGTGTCCCCCCCCAGTCTGGCACCCCAATTAGGCAAAAGTATCACTTGTATCATGTGGCTCCTGAGTGGGACCCATATCATTCCCAGTAGTTTAGGCACAAGTAGCGGCTTTATGTGCTCCCTGTGTATCTGGTGCCCCTTATTCCTTATTCCTCCTCTCTCCATTCATTTCCCATTGAACTTTATTGTACAGACACACACCTTCTACTGGGACACACGGACTCACTGACACAGGAATGGCACGGGGGGGGGCAAGTGTAAATGTCGTGTGTTGCACAATGAAAGTGACTGACACTTGTGAAAACTGCCCACTATCAGTCCACTGTGGGAAAGCTCCCTATTGGTTCACTTACTAAGTAAGTTAAAGCCGTTTCAGATTGAAATGTATTTTTTACATTTTCGTCACCCCCCTCTCTGGGCCGTGGGTCAGTCCAAAGGAAATATTTCTCAGATGAACCCCCCCACGCAGGTGTCTGTGATCGACTGTACCCAGTGTCTTGCTACAAGTTCCCTTGTCAGACTTATCACAAACTCAATGTCTAACTGAGCACTTCCCCCAGCAGACTTATCAAATATAGGGGTGGAAATAAAACACACACACATTGATCATCATTAGAGAAGAATAATATATTGTAAGAAAAGTAATACAATACCGATTGAAGACAACGTCTGGCAGAGCTTCCCTTGTCAGACTTCTGAGAGGAACATCAGCTGGGGGACCCCGGGCCCAAATCAAATACAGCGACTCCCAGAGAACATCAATCGGCCAATGGTCCTTACAAGACCAATTATTCTACACAACACGTCTGCTTGTAGATAAAGTCCCGAAGCCCCCCCAGCTGAGCTCCTTTTTATATTGGTACAATAACAAAGTAATAGATCATTACACATAGACATATATAATAATAATAATGGCTACATGCCCAGGACATGCCCATGAGAATGGAAATAATTGCTGTGTATTTTAATTATAACTATGTGAATAAGATATGAGCTTCCTCCATAATAAACATATTTATATCTTTATGAGTCTATTACCTTAACTCCTACTATTCCTTGTTCTCCTGCCAATATCAGTACATCAGTTTGTAACTAAGGAGCCATATTGGATACACTTGATCCCACTCACATTCATACATGGTCTCCATGTCCCATTTGTATCACACCCAGGAGCTGACATTCAGTGTAACTCAGGGGCAAGGCTGTCACTTACTGCTCTGGAGTTCAGGCTTCTATAGAATCACGTCCCCTCCATTCAGGAGTCAGGACAGCAGTGTAGGGCCATGTCCCCCTGTTGCTAAGGCAGGGGCCCATAGTTACACACAGCAGCACCATCCAATCAAGAGACAAAGCAATTAACCCCCGACAGACCTTTCCTAAACTGCACTGAACTGAGTTTTGGCAAAAGATTATTATTCTCAGCTCAAGTGCCATTAATTAATGACGTGTCGTCTGAATTAAAGTGAAAGCCATGTGACAAGTCCCGCCTTTCCTTGGTGCCCTCCCACTGATTAACCCCAAGAACATTATTCTTCCCTCTGAGACTCTCATTTCTCTGGGAGATTTCTGGCAAATACAAATGTTTCTTACCCCCCCCCGGCTGAACCCCAGTGTCTGTTCCAACACTCACACGGGACCTTCTTCTGATTCTGGGGCTGAACAGTAAAGAGAAATCAACTCAACAGGTTCCAAACACTCAATCAAAGTCAATGTTCTACCAAGCGCTTAATGACTCCCTGCCCAGTTATCAACAGACCCAGTGGCTGCCCCATTATTACCAGACCCAGCGGCTGCCCCATTATTACCAGACCCAGCGGCTGCCCCATTATTACCAACAGACCCAGCAGCTGCCCCATTATTACCAGACCCAGCGGCTGCCCCATTATTACCAACAGACCCAGCGGCTGCCCCATTATTACCAGACCCAGCGGCTGCCCCATTATTACCAACAGACCCAGCAGCTGCCCCATTATTACCAGACCCAGCGGCTGCCCCATTATTACCAACAGACCCAGCAGCTGCCCCATTATTACCAACAGACCCAGCGGCTGCCCCATTATAACCAGACCCAGTGGCTGCCCCATTATTACCAGACCCAGTGGCTGCCCCATTATTATCAGACCCAGCGGCTGCCCCATTATTACCAACAGACCCAGCAGCTGCCCCATTATTACCAACAGACCCAGCGGCTGCCCCATTATAACCAGACCCAGTGGCTGCCCCATTATTACCAGACCCAGTGGCTGCCCCATTATTATCAGACCCAGCGGCTGCCCCATTATTACCAACAGACCCAGCGGCTGCCCCATTATTATCAGACCCATATAAAGCAATTTGAGCCCTGCATGCAGCACTTCAGCCTGTATATCCCCTCCCTCTGATGAGATACTCACTAAATATTCCAGAAACCTGCGACCCCTGAAAGCCATATCATTTCTGCTATAAGTACAACTGGCCAACAGCAGATACAGGGAGAGATATTGAGGGGACAGTGTGGGGTAATACTAGGCTGAGGAGCTTACAACTAATTGCTAAATAGAAGAACTGTAAGATACAGATTTGTGCAAAACAAAGAAAGAAAAGCTAAAATATGTTCCGAGTGTTACTTGATTCCATTGTTGTGAAGGAGTTACAGTTGCCCAGTGCCCTCCCTCCTGGGGCTACTAATGTACAATGAATATCACTGGCCAACCAGCTTTATAAATGGCTAACATACACTCATAATACATACAGTCACATGCAAAAGTTTAGGAACCCCTCTTAATTCTTTGGGGTTTTGTTTATCACTGGCTGAACTTCCTTTTAATAAATAACTTGCCTTATGGGAACAGTAGTATTTCAGCAGTGACATCAAGTTTATTGGATTAACAGAAAATATACAATATACATCATAACTAATGAGACAGGTGCATAAATTTGGGCACCCCAACAGAGATATTCCATCAATACTTAGTTACAAATGTAACAGCCTCTAGACGCCTCCTATAGCCTTTGATGAGTGTCTGGATTGTGGATGTGGCTATTTGTGCCCATTGGTCCATACAAAATCTCTCCAGTTCAGTTAAATGTGATGGCTGCCGAGCATGGACAGTCTGCTTCAACTCATCCCTGAGATTTCCCATGATATTCAAGTCGGGGGGCTCCAGAATATTGGACTTGTCCCTCTGCATAAATGTCTTTGTAGATTTCCAAGTGAGTTTAGGGTCATTGTCTTGTTGGAATATCCGACCCCTGCAGCGGAACTTCAACTTTGTGACTGATGCTTGAACATTATCCTGAACAATTTGTTCATATTGGGTTGAATTAATCCAACCCTGGACTTTAACAAGGGCTCCAGTAGTCCCTGAACTAGCCACACAGCCCCTGAACTAGCCACACAGCCCCTGAACTAGCCACACAGCCCCTGAACTAGTCACACAGCCCCTGAACTAGCCACACAGCCCCTGAACTAGTCACACAGCCCCTGAACTAGCCACACAGCCCCTGAACTAGCCACACAGCCCCTCAACTAGCCACACAGCCCCTCAACTAGTCACACAGCCCCTGAACTAGCCACACAGCCCCTCAACTAGTCACACAGCCCCTGAACTAGTCACACAGCCCCTGAACTAGCCACACAGCCCCTGAACTAGCCACACAGCCCCTCAACTAGCCACACAGCCCCTGAACTAGCCACACAGCCCCTCAACTAGCCACACAGCCCCTCAACTAGCCACACAGCCCCTCAACTAGTCACACAGCCCCTGAACTAGCCACACAGCCCCTGAACTAGCCACAGAGTCCCTGAACTAGCCACACAGCCCCTCAACTAGCCACACAGCCCCTCAACTAGTCACACAGCCCCTGAACTAGCCACACAGCCCCTGAACTAGCCACACAGCCCCTCAACTAGTCACACAGCCCCTGAACTAGCCACACAGCCCCTGAACTAGCCACACAGTCCCTGAACTAGCCACACAGCCCCTGAACTAGCCACACAGCCCCTGAACTAGTTACACAGCCCCTGAACTAGTCACACAGCCCCTGAACTAGCCACACAGCCCCTGAACTAGTCACACAGCCCCTGAACTAGTCACACAGCCCCTGAACTAGTCACACAGCCCCTGAACTAGCCACACAGCCCCTGAACTAGTCACACAGCCCCTGAACTAGTCACACAGCCCCTGAATTAGCCACACAGCCCCTGAACTAGTCACACAGCCCCTGAACTAGTCACACAGCCCCTGAACTAGTCACACAGCCCCTGAACTAGTCACACAGCCCCTGAACTAGCCCCACAGCCCCTGAACTAGCCACACAGCCCCTGAACTAGCCACACAGCCCCTGAACTAGCCACACAGCCCCACAGCATGATGGGACCTCCACCAAATGTGACAGTCGGTAGCAGGTGTTTTTCTTGGAATGTCGTGTTCTTCTTCCGCCATGTAAAGCGCTTTTTGTTATGAGCAAATAAGTCAATTTGTGTCTCCTCAGTCCAAAGCTCTTTGTTCCCAAATGTCTGTGTCTTGTGTAAATGATCTTTTCCATAGAACAAGCGAGTGTGTTTGTGTGAGTGCAGAAAGGGCTTCTCATCCCCCTGCCATACACATGTTCTTTGTGCAAATTGTGCTGAATTGTAGAACGATGTACAGATACACCTGCATCTGCAGCAAGATCTTCTTGCAGGTCTTTGGAGATGATCTTTGGCTTGTCTGGAACATTCTCACAATCCTCCGCATATGTCGCTCCTGGATTTCTCTTGGCCTGTCAGACCCGGGTTTTACAGCAGTTTTGAGGGGTTTTTGTAGAATATTATTGTGCTGCATTCAAGGTTTTTCCAGTTATGAACATTTTTTAATAAATAAGTGCACATTTGAGTTTTTACATTTTGTTTAATGACAAATAATCACAAATTTAGATTTTGATAAATAACCCCCTGATTACCTTATTATATAGGACTTGTAGCTCCTCTGCTATTGAATCAAGGTCACTTGTCATTAAAGACCACATCTACTGTAAAAATCCAACATATCTAAAAAAAAATTATCCAAGTGAAAGTTTTTAGTGCAAAAATGAATAATATTGTCTTTTCTTTAGGGGCATATTTATTAACATGTGAGACAAACATTACCAGGGACGTTGCTCATAGAAATTACATTTCTAAACTCACCTACAAATTAGAACACAAAAAGCAACAATCTGATTGGTTGCTATGGGCAACATGACTGGTAATGTTTGTCTCCAATGTTAAATACCTATAGTGAATTTGTTTTAGATATTCCAGCACAGGGCCACCACCAGGGGGGACAAGTGTCCCAGGCCCAGGCATGAAGGGGGGCCCGGGCAGTGCTGCACTTTTGAAAGAGTCGGGCCCCCTTTCTGAGTGCCAAAGCCTGCGGCATTTTCGAAGTCCTTAAAGGAATTGTTCAGTATAAAAATAAAAACTGGGTAAATAAATAGACTGTGCAAAATATAAAATGTATCTAATATAGTTAGTGAGGCAAAAATGTAATGTATAAAGGCTGGAGTGAGTGGATGTGTAACATAATAGCCAGAACACTACTTCCTGCTTTTCAGCTCTCTAACTCTGAGTTAGTCAGTGACTATAAGGGGGGCCACATGGGACATAACTGTTCAGTGAGTTTATAATTGATCCTCAGCATTCAGCTCAGATTCAAAAGCAACAGTTATGTCCCATGTGACCCCCCCCTCAAGTCTCTGATTGGTTACTGCCTGGTAGCCAATCAGTGGAAAGCAAGAGAGCTGAAAAGCAGGAAGTAGTGTTCTGGCTATTATGTTACACATCCACTCACTCCAGCCTTTATTCATTACATTTTTGCCTAAATAACTATATTAGATACATTTTTTATTTTGCACAGCCTATTTATTTACCCAGTTTTTATTTTCACACTGAACTGTTCCTTTAACAGCCAAAATGCGGAAGTGCCGAAAAGCCAAACATCCGAATGACCCGAAGTCACGAAGCTGCGAAAAGACCAAAAGTCATGAAAGGAGGAGAAGTTGAAGTCCTCTCAACACCAATGTGTGTGGTTTTTTTTATCCCCTGGCCACCAATGTATTATTTTAATATTCTATAGGCCCCTGCCACCAATGTTTTTTAAAAAAATATTTTTTGGGGCCCCAATTTTTTTTAAATTGTAAGGAGAGCCCTGGCGCCAATGATTTTTTTAAAAAAAAACTTTTATGGGGGGCCCTGGTGCCAATGTTTTTTTTTTAACTTATAAGGGGTCCCTGACCATCAATAGCTTTTTATAACTTGTGTGTGTGGGGGGGGGGGCTTACTTTTTTAGCGCTGATGTCTGTGTGGTCTTTTAAAGGACCAGTAACATTAAAGAAAAAAAATTAGACAGGATTGGACAGGCATACAATACCTTATTGGCCTCCACAGGCAGCTGAACGTGTATTACACACAAAGACGAGGGCAGCACGGCTTGAATTACCCGATTTTCCCGGGGTTCAGTGACGCAATTGGCATCTCTCCCGCCATTGTCTGTATGGACTTGTGTCCCAGCGCAATTACCTGCCGTGGGCTCCAGGGTAACAACTACTCAAGTGACTCCCTGATTGGCCATCGGACGCTCTGTGCCCCGGAATCTTCAGGACGTCGACTGCACCCGAAAAAGAATATAAGCATCTTGTCTTCCTACCAGGAGGGAAAAAACACAATCTAAGGGGGATGAGGGGTGAACTTATAGGCACTTAATTGTTTAATTGGCTCTTGTCTGTCCTATTAGAAGTAATAGGATTAACCCATATGTGCTGCTGTTTAGGACATCAAGGAAAGACATATAACATTGGCCAATGAAAATGAGGCTGTGACGGGGGTCCTTGGGACGAGCCCTCAGCTACTCAGATGCCACCAGGTCTTACCTTCTGAACAATAAAAGGGGCACGTGCGTTTCCAAGGTTTTGGACAGAAGGCAAATATAATAGACAAAAAGCATAGTCCGGCAGGCCAAGGTCGCTACAGGCGGAGTTGAAGGAATAGTGAGGAAGGCAAGGGCCAATACTAGTGATGGGTGAATAAATTCACCAGGCGCGGATTTGTGGCAAATTTCCGCATTTCACCACCGGTGGATACATTTGTGAAACTGCCGCGAAAATTCGGCGGCGAAAAAATTTGGGCACGCGTCAGAATAGCATAAACATTGCTGTGAGTCAAAATTATTCGGACCCCATTGACTTTAATGCATTTAGCCAAAATAGGCGCCCGTATAACAGTTGTCATGGGTTACGGTTAACCCTAATCATTTTGATGCCCATTGACTTCAATGTGTTTTGCAATTTTTTTTTGCGGGGCAACAAATTGTAGCCTGAAGTCCTTTTAATTTGAATTTCCAAACGTCACAATGAGGTCACATGCGAGGTGCGTAAAAGCCAGAAGTGCATGCCCTAACACAAACCGGCAACAGAAGAAGAAACACCACGAGCCGGGAGTCCCCACTGACCCTCTAGACCAGTGATCCCCAACCAGTAGCTCATGAGTAACATGTTGCTCCCCAACCCCTTGGATGTTGCTCTCAGTGGCCTCAAAGCAGGTGATTATTTTTTAATTCCTGGCTTGGAAGCAAGTTTTGGTTGCATGAAAACCAGTTGTACTGCCAAACAGAACCTCATGTAGGCTGCCAGTCTACATAGGGGCTACAAATAGCCAATCACAGCCCTTATTTGGCAGCACTCAGGAACATTTTTCATGCTTGTGTTGCTCCCCAACACTTTTTACATCTGAATGTTGCTCACGGGTGAAAAAGGTTGGGGACCCCTGGTCTAGACCACCAGGGTGAGTCTTCTTTACACAGCTGAGCATTCCTTAATTATAGGAAAACCTGGAATTGCTTTAGCTTTTACTAATAGTAGTGGCAATAGACATATGGGGCAGGGTTGGAGAACAAGTGGCTACCATTGTGGTCAGGCAACAGTAATGGTGTTTTGGCAATTAATAACTTGTCATTAAGCTCCCAGCTGGCTATATTCTTCATAATCTAGGGGCACATTCACTAATGGGGGAATTTTCACCAGCGTCAGCTTCGCACCCCTCGTACCACTTCGCCAGACGCAAATGCGCTACAAATACGCTGATTCACTAAAATGTGAACTTTCTAGTGATCTTTCTAGGTCAATTTGCATATAGCGGAAAATTTTAAGTGATATGGACGTCTTTATTAAAATGTTGGTGCAAATGATTGAAGTGACCACTTTTTATTACACAAGTCCAGGGAACCATAAGACAAGAGAGTTAATATAATGTCCTACACATGAGCCCACTGTAAAATGAATGTTCCATATGTTATGAAATGTCTGGAAAAAAACGCTTACCCAAAAAAAGTTTGTTAGGACTTTTGCGGCCAATCCCGCTTAAAAAAAGGAAAAATCGCCAGCGTATTTTAAACTTTAATGCATTTTCGGCTGACAGGATATGATGTAAGTGAAGATGTCGCAGCTTTATAGAACTTCGTCTGGTCTGAGGTGGTGAAGGCAACTCTGGTGAAAGAGGAACGGTCAGTAAATTCCGCACTTTAGTGATAATCTTTCACAAGAGCAAAACCTGCCTGATGATAGAGTGTGAATGAACATTAGTGACGGTCCCTTCGCTAGCGAATTGACGCCTGCGCATGAATTAGCGATGTCCCTGCTGGCGAAAAGTCACTAGCGTCAGCAACTTCGCCCTTTTGTGAATGTGCCCCTTAGTCCTCCAGTATTTACAACATAACAATTAGTTTAGGGGGAGACATGTCCCAGATGTACAGTCCAGGAGTAACATGGAGATCCTCACAGTCGCTCCAGTAGCCAATGAGCAGGGAAAATGGGACCTAACCTCCTGCAGATTATTTCTCTCAGGTAAAGGATCTTATTTAGGGCTCAATGGCTGCAAACACCTGGAGCAGATAGAAAAGCATCTGCAAAGCTTGACTTTCCTTCACGTAGGGATCAGATGATGATAAGACAGTAGTTCCCTGCTGCGCTATATAGTCTGTCTGAGGAAAGGAAAAGAAAAAGGGGGGGTAACAAACCTCGTCCTGACCAAATAAATAACATTCAAACTACAGTAAAGGAAGAAAGAAATAGCCTGAAAGGATAAAATTGTTTCATACTTCCCATCATTTTCCCATAAATGCCCTATGGCAGTGTAATACTAATAATTGGGGTTATTGTCTCTACAGTTGGATAAACAGAAGAACCCATCATGCCCCTACCCCATAATTACCTCCTCCTGAGCTCACACTCCAACAGGCAACGTATTCTGCTATAGAGATAGGGATGACCAGAAAAGGAAAATTAGGGTAAGTATGAAACAATTTCCTCCTATCCTGGTCATCTCCTGAAACATAGTCCTAACAATCGGGTTATACCCAAACAATAAAACACAAGGGAGGGGAAATAGATATGTTGAAAATTTAATCAACAGAGACTGTAAGTACAGACTGCCCAAACTGAATCTCAAAAAACCCAATAAATCTAATTTATAGTGCTTAACAAATGTATTTGAGGATGCCTATAGAGCTGCCCTGTAGATCAACTCCGAATGCGCCACTGCTTCTGCTGCCCATGAAGCTGCATCACTGCAAGTTGAGTGTACCCTCAAATCTGAAGGTAATGTTCTTCCCTATAGAGAATAGACTTTGGAAATAGTTTTAGTAATCCAGCTGCTCAATGATCTTTTTGATGCAGGTTCACCTTTCCTACACCTGCTGGAACAATAGACTTCCTGACATTCTTCGTTCTTTGAATGTAAGATTTGAGACATCTTCTGACATCCATGGGATTTTGTCCTTCCTCTCATGGCAAAGAAGGAAGAACAATAGGTTCATTCAAGTGAAAACTAGAAAATCACCTTTGGCAGATATGATGGAACTGCCCTCAAAACCACCTTCTCTTCATGGAAGATTGTATTAGGTAATTTCACATACCCAGGTTTAGGGATGTAGCGAACGTCGGAAAAAAAGTTCGCGAACATGTTCGCGAACGTCCGGACAAAAATGCGAACAGTTCGCGAACCCCATAGACTTCAATGGGAAGGCGAATTTTAAAAGCTAGAAAAGACATTTCTGGCCAGAAAAATGATTTTAAAGTTGTTTAAAGGGTGCAACGACCTGGACAGTGGCATGCCAGAGGGGGATCAAGGGCAAATATGTTTCTAAAAAATCCATTGTTGACACAGCGCTGCATTTTGTGCTGTAAAGGGCAGAAATCACATTACGTCACTCAGGTGGTGTTTCTGGAGACGGTATTATTATTGATATTTAGACAGAATGTGAAAAAACTCACACAGCTAGGTGGCAGTGGTTTGAAGAACAGATGCAGATGAGAGATCAGCAGCAGGACAGACAGCTGCCCACAGCAGCTACATACAGAGCACTGCAGTAGAAGGTAGATTACTAGCCAGCAAAGCTACCTAACCTGAAATGTCCCTCAAATCCCTGCAGACTTCTGTCCCTCCAATAACAGAGCAGTATCAAGTAGATTACTAGCCAGCAAACTTACTATCAACTGTCCCTCAAATCACTAGCAGCTCTCTCCCTACACTATCTCTTCCAAGCACACACAGGCAGAATGAAAAAACGCTGCAGGGCTTCGGTTTATATATGGAAGGGGAGTGGTCCAGGGGGTGTGGGGGTGGTCCAGGAGGGAGAGCTTCCTGATTGGCTGCCATGTATCTGCTGGTCTGGGGTGAGAGGTCAAAAAAAAGCGCCAGGTAAGGCGAACCCGAAATGGCGAACGTCGCGCGACATTCGCGAACATTCGGCGAGCGCGAACAGCCGATGTTCGCGCGAACAAGTTCGCCGGCGAACAGTCCGCGACATCCCTACCCAGGTTCTGGTGCTTCCAGTTAGATGCTCTCAAGCAACTCCTTCAGATTTCACAATACAAATCCCTGGAGGTGAGAACAGGGAAGAGATTGTGTAAATAGGCAGGAGAACCAGTAATGGATGGAAATAGGTCCAGGAACCAGGCGAAGGTCAGGGTTCAGGCAGAGACGGATTAGAAGTTGAGATTCAGGCTGAAGTTAATTTGGGTATCAAAGAAACATAAATGAGAAGCAGGTCGAGGTCGGGTCAGGCAGCAGAGGTCATGAGCCCAATACCAAATTCAAAAACCATAGAATCAATTAGGAGAAACAGGAGTAGCTTAGAATCTGCAGGAGCAAAAGATCACTTAGCAACTTGTCTAGAGTCCCTGGCATCTATAAACAGACAGAATTCCTCTGCTTACTCTATAGTTAAGCCCCTGGTCCATAGGATGTTTTAAAGGTGAGATATGGAAGGGCAGTTTTCTTCTACTGGAGCATTCCCAGATTTTCACAGAATTCCAGGTAACCCTTAGAAAAAGAATATAGATGTGAAAATTTGTCTCAATTTAAATCTTCCTAGGAGCCTTCTCCTATTTCTTTAGTTTCAGCATGTGTTGGAAGTACATTTTCTTCTTTTTAAAGAAGGAGGGTGAAGTAGACTCTGGTTGACTATCTTCTAGATTCAGAGTGTGCCTCAGCACTTTAATTAGTGACGGAATACACTTAATATTAAAATTGAGTAAATGTTATACTTACCGAAATTTACTTTTCCCTTAGTCCCTTCGGCAGCAACCGAGAGATTTATCTCCCTCCCTGTAGGTAGGACAAGTGGTCAATCACAATTTAACTAACCCGCCTATAATTACCAGTTAACTCCCCCTCCTCACCAGTGCATCAAAAAAATATATACACAGAATGCAAGAACTTTATTAGGGTGGGACAACTTTTGCTGCCGAAGGGAAAAGTACATTTTGGGTAAGTATAAAATTTACGTACGGCAGCAACTGCGAGAATGAGCAAAATCCAGTTACACCGCCTTCTGGAGAACTTTCCTGAATGGGAAAAAGTAATTTATGTCGTTTACAAATCGAGGGCCCTTTTTCCGGACTCTTCCAGTCTCGGGTCATAAGATCTTACATAATAGTATGAACAGGAAAAGTCTTAGGTTTCCCCACAAGTTGTGATGAGGACGTCTTAGGGTCCTCCCCCTCCAATGCTTCCATGGTGGTTCTGACCCCCCTAATTAATCTGGAGGTACAGTCAGGTGGAAACAGACAGATAGTTTCTTCTTCTTCATCTTAGGATACGGCAGAATCATTATCTGACTCTTCTAATTGAACTGAGCTGGAAAAGGAAGAATGCACCGGACTTGAGATGCTTTCTAAATGAGTCGCATGTTGAGACTGGGATACCATCTCCTTCATGGTGGAGCTCTGCACTGCCAATGTTTAGATTCCCTGCGCTTCTTTGCAGGTGGTTCTCTATTTGCAACTGTCGACTCTGCAACACAAGAACAACATCATTAGTTTCCATGAAACAAATTAATAACAAGGGGGGGTTCACCACAAGGTCCCTTATAGCCTAGTGAGGGGGCTGCAATCCATGCAGGAATGAATGCAGGGAATCTCAGGGTGCACTCTCCTTACTCTCCTCCACTTCTAGAAGGCGACGCGGGTAAATGACATCATGATTTGTACTCATGGGACGCAACAATTCTCAGCGCACGCAACTATTTCCGGCGACTATTCCCGGCGTGTGACAATTTCCACACCGCGCTCAACTTTTGTGCACATGCCCATCAGAACGCTCCTGACTCCTTGAGACTCCAGCGTCCCCAGACCACCAGTAACTCCTCAGCGGCCTTAGACGTCACTGTGAAAAAAAAGCGCATACTCCCGGAAGGAGTTAACTGCTGAATGATCCATACATCTTTGGGACTGGCAACCCTAAGGCTACATAATGGGAAGAAAGACCAACACCTAAGGGCAGTAATCTACCCCCGGCAATTTACCCCTTGGGTGTCATGTCTGCGGTCATCAAGCCCCTTGGGACCTGGAAAGCCACATACTGAAAAGAGAAAAAACATTGGTTATTGAAAACCACTTACCTACCACAAGTAGGACACGAAAACACTGGCGAGGAGGGGGAGATAACTGGTAATTATAGGCGGGTTAGTTAAATTGTGATTGACAACTTGTCCTATCTGACAGGGAGGGAGATAAATCTCAGGGTTGTTGCCGTATGGGACGTAAGGGTTAATTCAGTATTCTCAACTTTAGAAGAATTAAACTCGTGAACTTGTGAACGTGATGAATCCAACAGAACAGGCCGATGTAACTGCCACTTTAGACACTGGCTTTGCAGGGCCGGGACTAGGGGTCGGCAGAAGAGGCAGCTGCCTAGGGCGCAATGATTAGGGGGTGCTGGGCAGGTACCTCTTCTGCCGACCCCTACACTGAACTCACCTGCAATTCCGGGCAGATTATGTCCCCCGAACGATATTGCGCATGCGTGTGAGCAGCATTACTGCACATGTGAGCGTCATTACTGATCAATCCTGTGTCGTTATTGCGCCTGTTACATAGTTACATAGTTAAATTGGGTTGAAAAAAGACAAAGTCCATCAAGTTCAACCCCTCCAAATGAAAACCCAGCCCCATACACACACCCCTCCCTACTTTTAATTAAAATTCTATATACCCATACCTATATTAACTATAGAGTTTAGTATCACAATAGCCTTTAATATTATGTCTGTCCAAAAAATCATCCAAGCCATTCTTAAAGGCATTAACTGAATCAGCCATCACAACATCACCCGGCAGTGCATTCCACAACCTCACTGTCCTGACTGTGAAGAACCCTCTACGTTGCTTCAAATGAAAGTTCTTTTCTTCTAGTCTAAAGGGGTGGCCTCTGGTATGGTGATCCACTTTATGGGTAAAAAGGTCCCCTGTTATTTGTCTATAATGTCCTCTAATGTACTTGTAAAGTGTAATCATGTCCCCTCGCAAGCGCCTTTTTTCCAGAGAAAACAACCCCAACCTTGACAGTCTACCCTCATAATTTAAGTCTTCCGTCCCTCTAACCAATTTAGTTGCACGTCTCTGCACTCTCTCCAGCTCATTTATATCCCTCTTAAGGACTGGAGTCCAAAACTGCCCCCATACTCCAGATGAGGCCTCACCAGGGACCTATAAAGAGACATAATTATGTTTCATCCCTTGAGTTAATGCCCTTTTTTATGCAAGACAGAACTTTATTTGCTTTAGTAGCCACAGAATGACACTGCCCAGAATTAGACAACGTGTTATCTACAAAGACCCCTAGATCCTTTTCATTTAAGGAAACTCCCAACACATTGCCATTTAGTGTATAACTTGCATTTATATTATTTTTGCCAAAGTGCATAACCTGCATTTATCAACATTGAACCTCATTTTCCAGTTTGCTGCCCAGTTTTCCAGTTTAGACAAATCACTGTGCAAAGTGTCAGCATCCTGCATGGAACCTATAGTTCAGCACAATTTAGTCTCATCTGCACAAATAGAAACAGTACTTTCAATGGCACCTCCAGGTCATTAATAAACAAGTTGAAAAGCAAGGGACCTAGTACAGAGCCCTGCGGTACTCCACTAACAACACTGGTCCAATTGGAAAATGTTCCATTTACCACCACTCTTTGTAGTCTATCTTTTAGCCAGTTCTCTATCCAGGTACAAATACTATGTTCCAGGCCAACATTCCTTAATTTAACCAGTAACCTTTTGTGTGACACTGTATCAAATGCTTTAGCAAAGTCTAAGTAAATCACATCCACTGCCATCCCAGAATCGAGGTCTCTACTTACATTCTCGTAAAAAGAAATTAAGTTAGTCTGGCAAGATCTATTACACATAAAACCATGCAGCACAAACTCATAGTATTATGATTTGCTATGAAGTCCAGTATCTTATCCTTTATTAACCCTTCGAAAAGCTTTCCTAATACTGACGTCAGACTAACTGGCCTATAGTTTTGAGGCTGAGAACGGGATCCTTTTTTGAATAGAGGCACCACATTAGCAATTCGCCAGTCTCTTGGCACAATACCAGATCTCAATGAATCCTGAAAAATTAAGTAAAGAGGTTTGGCAATCACAGAGCTAAGCTCGCTAATTACCCTGGGATGAATACCATCTGGCCCTGGACCTTTGTTAATCTTAACCTGTTCAAGTCTCTTTTGAATTTCTTCTTGTGACGCGTGAAGGGAGGCCGTTGAGCTGCCAGCTGGGTTGCCTTGGTGACCTTGTTGCATGTCCCGCCTCTGGTGGTTTGCTTTACCAAATCAGCTACTGTCTCTTTAATACATATCATATTCTTGAAAACAGGACTAAGAGTTGCTTGTGCTTCATTGCAGGATTGTTACAAGTCCTACATGATGTGAAATCTCTACTGTGATGTTTCTTTAAAGCAGCTGCTCAACAGGGTCACCAGACATAATGAGAGTAAATAGCAGCTCTTTTTGTTCATCTCTAGACAAAAAACACTCAAATTCTGGTGTCATGAAATGGGAATCTCAGCCACATGTGACTTTGGGTTTGTTACAAGGGGTTAATGTGAGTGTGTCAATCACTTACATGAAGGTTAGACGATGAAATGCCCCAAACTTACCAACACCCAACACATGTACTCACTGGCACCATTTCTCATTAACTAGAGATCTACTATAATTCTCTTGTTCTCTCCAATCCCTCACTTAATAACCAGTGTATCAGGCACTCTCTCTAACTGAGCTCAGGGTTAGTTCTACTAATTCACAAGTACATCAGCAGTCAGAAGGTTAAAGTACATTCAAACTCCCTCTCCTGTTAGTATTCAACTAGTTAATTAGCATGACAAACATTTATACAGGAGATCAGTTAAAGGACAAAACTTATTACATGTTACATTTAATATTACAGCAGTAATCAGTGCATGAGTGTGTGTGTGTATATATATATATATATATATATATATATATATATATATATATATATATATATATATATATATATATATATTTATTGTGGGGAATAGCTCAAAGCAGCCGGTAGGGCTCAGGTAAAACAGTTCTTACAGAGGAGACAGGAGGCTTGGGTTTGCAACAAAAGTGAAACAGGCTCCTGCCTGGGGTTTTATTGTTCAAACCAGACAACTTAAACAGGCACAATTTCCGTGCTAAACAGTCAAATAATAATGTAAACCTCACCGGTTTGCAGTGTTACAGTCCATAGGAAAGTTCCTAGCGATGGTAACAAACATTTGCCATTTGGAGTTGCAGTCAAACACACAGTTTGTTCACAAAACACTTCACAGCGTGTGTTCAGAGGTTCTCTCTGCCTCCCAGTACAACACACCCCCACTCCCCGCCAGGCTCCCTTAAACAGCCCCACCTGCGGACTAATTGGGCAGCATACTGAACTATCCTTGCTCCAGGGTCCTAACCTGTCTTACCCTGGAGATTTAAAGGAGCCAATACCTCAGGCTGGGTGCTATATACCTCCCATCATATACAGGCAGCCTATTGGGACATAGCTCTTTGTCACATACCTCCCCCCTCTGTTCGAACCCGGGGTTTCGGACACCATTAGCCACCATACAGTGGACCCTTGACAAGGCATCTGCATTACCTTGCAGTTTGCCTGCTCGGTGTTCCACTGTAAAATTGAAATTCTGCAAGGAAAGGAACCAACGTGTGACCCTTGCATTTCTTTCTTTTGCCTGTGACATCCAGGTTAAGGGAGAGTGGTCCGTAATGAGCACAAACTGGCGGCCCAGAAGGTAGTACCGCAAAGCTTCCAGTGCCCATTTAATTGCTAAGCACTCCCGCTCAACAATACTATAATTTTTTTCTGCAGGGGTCAACTTCCTGCTCAAGTAGACCACTGGATGCTCTTCTTCCCCAACTAACTGTGACAATACCGCACCTAATCCAACACCAGAGGCATCAGTTTGCACAACAAATTTCTCTTTGAAGTCTGGTGCGACCAACACTGGATCTTGGCATAAAACCACTTTCAAATCATGGAATGCCTCCTCTGCCTCTGGTCCCCACTTAATCATTGTGGACCATTTCCCTTTGGTCAGGTCGGTCAAAGGAGCAGCCCTGCTTGCAAAATTTGGAATGAACCTACGATAATAGCCCACCATACCAAGAAAAGTACGAACCTGTTTTTTAGTGAGTGGCTGGGGCCAGTCTTTAATTGCCTCCACCTTGTTCACTTGAGGCTTGATAACACCTCTCCCTATAGTGTACCCCAGATAACGGGCTTCTTCCAAACCTAGGGCACATTTCTTGGGATTTGCCGTCAGGCCTGCTTCTCTAATGGAATTTAGGACGGCCTGTACTCTGGGGAGGTGACTTTGCCAATCCCTGCTAAAAATGACCACGTCATCCAAATAAGCAGAGGCAAAATGTTGATGAGGTCTAAGAATTTGGTCCATCATTCTTTGAAACGTGGCTGGGGCCCCCTGGAGGCCAAATGGCATACGAACATACTGGAAGAGCCCTTGTGGGGTAGAAAAGGCTGTTTTCTCCCTAGCTGTTTCTGACATTGGTACCTGCCAATACCCTCTAGTTAGGTCAAGAGTTGTTATGTACCTAGCAGGACCTAGTCGTTCAATCAACTCGTCAACCCTTGGCATAGGGTAAGCATCAAACTTTGAGACTTCATTTACCTTCCTGAAGTCATTGCAAAATCGTATAGACCCATCTGGTTTAGGAACAAGCACAATGGGACTATTCCACTCACTTACAGACTTCTCAATTACCCCCAAATCCAGCATCCTCTGCACTTCCTCGTCGACTGCCTGTCTACGGGCCTCTGGGATCCGATAGGGCTTAAGGCGGACCCGAACCTGAGGATCAGTAATGACATCATGTTTTATCAAATTTGTACAACCTGGTATGTCAGAAAACACCTCAGTGTTTCTTTGCAGAAACTCCCTGACTTCTTGCTTTTGTGGCTCTGACAAGGTTTCAGCTATTTTCACCTTTTGTATACCGTCCTGGGTAGGAGGAAGGGGTTGAATTATAGCCGTGAGGACTTCTCTGTCCTTCCAGGGTTTTATTAAGTTTACGTGGTAAAGCTGTTCTTTCTTCCTTTTATTTGGTTGGTAAACTTTATAGTTCACCTCACCTATTTTCTCGATTATTTCATACGGGCCCTGCCACTTAGCCAGGAACTTGCTCTCAACTGTTGGGACAAGAACCAATACTCGGTCCCCAGGGTTGAAAGTTCGAACCTTAGCTGAACGGTTGTAAACCCGACTCTGGGCCTTCTGTGCTTGCTGCATGTGTTCCCTGACTATGGGCATGACTGCAGCAATTCTATCCTGCATGAGGGTAACATGTTCCACCACACTCTTATGGGGTGTTACCTCTTGCTCCCAGGTCTCTTTTGCTACATCCAAGAGACCCCTGGGATGACGACCATACAATAACTCAAAGGGCGAAAAACCTGTGGATGACTGGGGCACCTCTCTAATGGCGAACATAAGGTATGGCAGGAGACAGTCCCAATCCCTCCCATCCTTATCTACCACCTTCTTTAACATGTTTTTCAGGGTTTTGTTAAAGCGCTCTACCAACCCATCAGTCTGGGGGTGATAAACAGAAGTTCTTAACTGTTTAATTTTCAAGAGCTTACATAGTTCCTTCATAACCCGAGACATAAAGGGTGTACCCTGGTCTGTGAGGACTTCTTTAGGAATGCCAGTGCGGGTAAACATATAGAACAGCTCTTTAGCAATATTTTTGGAGGCTGTGTTTCTTAAAGGGACTGCCTCAGGATACCGCGTAGCATAATCCATAATTACGAGAATATACTGATGCCCCCGAGCTGACTTAACCAGTGGCCCTACCAAGTCCATTGCAATTCTTTCAAATGGGACCTCAATGATAGGCAATGGCACTAGAGGGCTACGGAAGTGAGGTACCGGGGCAGACAGTTGGCATTCTGGGCAAGAGTCACAATACCCCTTCACCTCCGCAAATATACCGGGCCAATAAAACCTTTGTAAAATTCGCTGTTGGGTTTTCTCCTGACGTAGGTGACCACCCAGGGGGTGAGTGTGGGCCAGGTCCAAGACAATTCACCTATAGGGCTGGGGCACTAACAACTGCTCTACCACCCCCCTTGGACTTTGTCAACCCGATACAGTAAATCTTGACTGACAGAAAAATGAGGGAATACACTCTCAGCCCCAGGTTCCTGAGGTTCACCATTAATTACCTTAACATTTTCCCAGGCCCTATTCAGGGTAGGGTCCCTCATTTGGGCTGTTCCAAAGTTAACCCGAGAGACCTCCAAGTCTGGCATATCGGATGCTTCGGAGGGCTCCAAGGGCAACTCTGTTTCACCTGCTAGTACCTCTAGGGGAAAATTATCTGCTTCAAGCATGGTCTCCCCTTCAGTTACTACCTCTGAGTTAGGTTTACAAACCCCTGGTGCATCCTTAGGAATCCCTTTCTCAGACCCCTGTGGAGAACCCTCCTTTCGCCAGAGCTTCCAAAAGAGGGGAAAGTCTCGTCCCAAAATTACACTATGCATCAAAACAGAGGAAACACCCACTTCATGACATGCAGTACCAGTAACAGTTTCAAATGTCACTATAGCAGTGGGATAACTTTTACAGTCTCCATGAATACAGAGCACCCCAAGATTACGTTCATTAACTTGGTCTGGGCTTACCAAACTGGCGTGTACCATTGTGACTAAGCTCCCGGAATCCAACAGAGCTTGAACAGACTTTCCACCCACCTTTACCACCGCCATATGCAAGTCAGTGTCTGCGGTGCACGCAGGGTGAGCAAACAACGACACCTGTTGAGCCGAGTGACAATCCATGGGCTCTGCAGGTAGTGGGCACCTGGCAGCAACATGACCCCACTCATTACATCGCCAGCATTGCACTTGGCCTTGACCCTTGGTTGGAGGGGACAGCTGAGTTTTGTCAGCTCCTTTAGACCATTCTATAGCCTTTTGGTCAGCCCCAGTATCCTGAGGCAACGAATCACTGGCTTTTCCTGGGGACCTTGCAGATGGATGTTTTGTGGCTGGCTTGCGGTGTTGTGGAAACGATCCTAAGTTGTCCTCAGCGGCAATATAACGTTCCACCATTTCCACCAGGTGATCGGCTGTCTGGGGATCTGCATGACTCACCCATCTCCTCAAGGATGGCGGAAGAGCTCTCAGAAAGCGATCCATAGTGACCCTTTCCACGACTTGAGGAGCTGACAGAGATTCTGGCTGCAGCCACTTTTTCACAAGATGAATTAAGTCATACATCTGGGCACGGGGAGACCTCTCTTGCTGGTATGACCACTTGTGCACCCGTTGAGCTCGCACGGCTGAGGTGACACCCAAGCGGTGGAGTATCTCCGTTTTTAACTTGTCATAGTCTTTGGCATCGGCTATGGTCAAATCAAAGTATGCCTTTTGCGAATCCCCAGTCAGAAAAGGCGCTACCAGACCTGCCCACTGGGACTTGGGCCAAGACTCCCTCTCGGCAGTCCTTTCAAAAGTATGCAGATATGCCTCAACATCATCATGTGGCGTCATCTTTTGCAGAAAACGACTGGCCTTAATGGAGCTATCTGTGTTAGGGGCCCCACTCGACACATTGGACCCCAGTGCAATCATCTGCTGTACCACATCCGTCAAGAGTTGTCGATCAGCCTCAACCGCCTTTGCTAATGCTGTCAGTTGAGCTGCAAGCAAACAATTAGTCTCTTGCTGGGTGGCCATACTCTGCCTCTGGATGGTATTGGTCTCTTGCTGGGCAGCATTTGCCTCCTGCTGACTAGCATTGACTTTGGCCAGCTGCAACACAAGTTCCTCCATGTTGTTGAACTACAACTCCCACAGTCTGCAGCAGATAGCACTGCCCTTTTAACAATGGTTGTCCTATTATGCTCACTGTCTCTCTGTTGCCCGCATCCGAAACACCATTTGTGGGGAATAGCTCAAAGCAGCCGGTAGGGCTCAGGTAAAACAGTTCTTACAGAGGAGACAGGAGGCTTAGGTTTGCAACAAAAGTGAAACAGGCTCCTGCCTGGGGTTTTATTGTTCAAACCGGACAACTTAAACAGGCACAATTTCTGTGCTAAACAGTCAAATAATAATGTAAACCTCACCGGTTTGCAGTGTTACAGTCCATAGGAAAGTTCCTAGCGATGGTAACAAACATTTGCCATTTGGAGTTGCAGTCAAACACACAGTTTGTTCACAAAACACTTCACAGCGTGTGTTCAGAGGTTCTCTCTGCCTCCCAGTACAACACACCCCCACTCCCCGCCAGGCTCCCTTAAACAGCCCCACCTGCGGACTAATTGGGCAGCATACTGAACTATCCTTGCTCCAGGGTCCTAACCTGTCTTACCCTGGAGATTTAAAGGAGCCAATACCTCAGGCTGGGTGCTATATACCTCCCATCATATACAGGCAGCCTATTGGGACATAGCTCTTTGTCACAATATATATATATATATATATATATATATATATATATATATATATATATATATATATATATATATATATATATATATATATATATAGTTAGTAATAAGCAGCTGCACTCCAATCTGTTATTTAATCATACCTCCCAAATGTCCCTTTTTCGGAGGGACAGTCCCTCTTTTGACAGCTCAATCCGCAGTCCCTCATTTGTACTGGAAAGTCCCTCTTTTCTCTGCACTGAACAGCCAGAAAAAGAAACAAAGTTTCTCACTTAATTGGCTTTTAGCAGAGAGCCCAGAACAGCTAACAGGTGCAAATAAGATACTTTGTAACAATTTTGAGATAAGAAAATAAGTAAATTTAACAGTTTAGATAAATAGAAACTTTTCAAATTTTTATAATGAACATGGTAATTATGGGGTGTGGCCACTAAAATGGGTGTGGTCAAAAAAATTGCCGCACTACACGCAGAAAACATTTTTGTCCCTCTTTTTACTTCCAAAATGTTGGGAGGTATGATTTAATTAATAAATCTTTATTCAGTACATCAATCCAATGTTTCGGCCCCCATTGGCGCCTTCTTCAAGGATAATGTGCGTAGAATAAAATAGAGCTTTATACCAATCAATCCCCATTTGAATTTGGCTCCATGGATGACGTATTTGCTGTAACAAGGCCCTATAATAAAGAGAAGCTTTGTGGATCTATGAGTCAGACTGTGTTGCCCCACGAGGGTTAATTGGGCAATTGGTGCTGAATTGTTTCTGTGATAACAGCAGAGTTTTCTCATAAGTGGGACAAGAAACAAGAAACGACAAAAACAAGGTTTATTGCAACATTGTTTTTAACATACTGTGATTGGTAACTTTGTATTAATATATAATGTCATTTTCTGAACACTGTGTATATCATTTCGATGCACTTTTACAGATCCCAGGATGGCCATGATCTGTACTGGTGACACCTAGTGGTGAGTTATTATATACAATGAACGTGGAATTTATACGACTGAGGCTGATGGGAACGTTTTTTTTTAAAGTAAATGAAGTCACCCTTGGCACCAAATCTCTATATATATATCTATCTCTATATCTATATCTATATCTATATACACACTAGAGTTGTATTATCCCACCTGCTGTAGGCAAGTGCTGGCTCTATTAACATTTTTTCTTTTAGGTTCTGTCCGGGTTCCTATGGGGCCCAATGACTGCAGAACTGACTACCCTAGGGGAAGGTTCATTCGGGGGGACTAAGGTTTCCCTTAGGTCGTTTATATTTGATGGAATGTAAACCCAGGGTTTGCCCTTATCAAAGATGGCCGAGTCTGACAGCTGGAGTTCCTGCAAGCGGTGTTTAATCTCGGACTGTCTTGGACGAACGCACCTATCAATGGTCACGATGCTCGCGGGATTTTGCCATGCGCGAGAAGTCTCAGGATTTTTTTCGCGAGCGAGGTCTCAGATTTTCGCACAAGGTAAAATGATTTATTGTGATGATGCGTATACGGTGTGTCCTTTTGTGACTGATGGGAACATTTGAACGCAGTCTTTGTTGAAGGTACTAAGTACCGATTTCTACCTTGGTTGCAGCCTTCTGTGTAGGCTTATAGGTACAGCATCTCACCTTTGTCCTGAGCATGTCATAGTGTTCACCATGATACTAACAGCTCTGTTTATTGATTTACAGAATTTTCACCTCTATTCCTGAGGATCCACCTGCCAAGAAGCAGAGAAAAGTAAAGCATCTAGTTTGCAGAGCTTGTGAGGAGAAGCTTCCACATAATTCTGTAGAGAGAGATTCTACAATTCGTGTATGGAATATTTGGCACAGAAGGACAAGAAACAGACTTGCTGGATTGAAGAGTTCCTAAGGGTCTCTATGAAGGAGATGGTGGCTGAACTTCAATCTAGTGCTGCACGTCAGGTGTCTGAGACCATCAATTACCAGAGTCTGGCAACATGGCATTTGAGAATTCAGGGGAAGATTCTTCATCTTCTTCAGAACAAGAGACTTTGGTACTTTTTCCTACTGAAGCTACCCCTAAGTTAGCCAAAAGGGTTAGATATACAATGAATATATTGGATGCAGATGAGGGTCAGTTATCATCTGATAATAAGAATTATCAAAACATTTCCTGTACATTCCATCATGAAGGATTTGATGCTTAGAGAATGGAAGTGTCCAGAAAAAGCAACAACGGTCTCAAAACGGCATAAACTATTGTTTTAAACCCAGGAGAAGGAATTCAAGTCTTGGGAGGCTCCACCAAAGGTGGATGTGGTGATAGCTGGGCTATCCAAAAGAACTCTCATACCAGTTCAAGGTTAAAAGACCCTATGGATAGGAAAGTGGAGAGCATCCTTAAAAGAACCTTTTCTACGGCAGTGGCCTCGTGTAAACCAGCATTGGCTGCTTCAGGGGTCGCACGTTCCACCAGACACTGGTTGAGACAGTTACATAGTTACACAGTTAAATTGGGTTGAAAAAAGACAAAGTCCATCAAGTTCAACCCCTCCAAATGAAAACCCAGAATCCATACACACCCCTCTCTACTTTTAATTAAATTCTATATACCCATACCTATACTAACTATAGACGGATATCAATAACAAAGGTCCTAGAGAAGACTTATTAGAATCCTTGACCAAAATCAACATGGCTGTGGATTTCTTATGTGATTCTACAATTGAAGCAGTAAAATTATCAGCCAAGTCAATGGCTTTGCCACATCAGCCAGGAGGGCGTTGTGGCTGAGGACCTGGACTGCGGATTTTGTGTCTTTGTACCATGTCTTTCGAACCTGGACATCTCTTCGGTTCTGAATTAGATAAACTGCTTGAATCCCTGTCTGGATCTAAAATGAAGAAACGGCCTCAGGAAAATTCTTATAGACGGACCAGAAATTCTTTCTTTAGGTCTAGAAGATCATCTCCCAGGAAAGCTTTTCCTTAAGAAGCGAAGGTAAAAAAACAAGATTCCTACGCCTTTTGTTCATTTAAGAGGGTTTCAACCTCCACAGCAGAGAAAGGAGATTCTAAGCCTTTCCAGAGAAAGAATGAATCCTTTAATGAATGAATCCTTTTAATGTCAGAAATCTGCTTCCTGTGGGAGGAAAACTAAATTTTCAGGCAGAATGGGTGGAAACCATTTCAGATCCTTGGGTCCTTCAAGTAAAGGAATGTTACTGAGTAGAATTTCATCCTCTTCCTCCAAAGAGATTCTAAGTCTCTCCTCTGAATTCTCTATTAAAGCAGGAGGCTCTAGAACAAGCGATTTTAGACTTGTCCATTCAAATGTTCTTAAACCAGTTTCAGCAGGATAACGGTATCAAGGGACATATTCAAAGGTTTTTCTTGTTCCATAGTCAAATGGGACCTTCAGAACAATCATAGACTTGCAGTTTGTCAACTGATTTATCAAGAAAAAGACCTTTCACATGGAAACTATCAGGTCCGTCATAAACATAGTAGACAAAGGCGACTACATGGCTTGTTTGGACCTCAGGGATGTCTACTTGCATGAGCCGATATTCCCAGAACACAGGAGGTTTCTGCGCATTGCAGTTTTTCTGAGAGGAAATCTTCATCATTTGCAATTCAAGGTTCTGCCTTTTGGAATTAGCACAGCTCCACGTGTGTTTGGCAGTGGTAGAAATATTAAGACAAGAAGACATAAGAATTATTCCTTACTTAGACGACTGGCTCATTTCTGCAGTTTCAGAGTCCCTCATTCAGAACATCTCTACAAGACATTAAGTAAATTTCTACTTATTGTAATTTACTTTTCCATTAGTCCCTTCGGCAGCAACACTCCCTCCCTATTAAAATTTGAAGCATGAATTTGTGTGGTTACTTTTTATAAAAACACTAGTGAGTATATATATATATATATATATATATAATAAAACACAATAAACTGCAGGTCATCCCTTTTTATTGGGTGCACGCGGGTGAGGCTTGATAAACAAATTACACAAAGTTTAACCCCAGCACTCCAATATAGAACCCCAAGAGAAACCTATTTTTGCACAGCTGAACTGTAACTAGTAAAAAAGACACTTTTAGTTACAAAGTTTGTACAAAATATGCATAAGCTGACGCGCCCCGTCAAGGCAGTGTCCATGCGTCAGTCCTACCTAAGTGAAAAAAGTGTTATTTTTGGGGGGAGAAAGACCATACCTGCTTTTCTCTTTATTTAGCATGATCTCTTCCAAAAACACCATTGAATGGGGGTAGGGAGAGCTAGCATTACGGGGACACTGCCTTGACGGGGCGCGTCAGCTTATGCATATTTTGTACAAACTTTGTAACTTTTTTACTAGTTACAGTTCAGCTGTGCAAAAATAGGTCTCTCTTGGGGTTCTATATTGGAGTGCTGGGGTTAAACTTTGTGTAATTTATATATATATACTGTATATAGAGAGAGAGCACTCTAGTTGAAAGTTTTTTTAATAAATAACTTTCACACCTGTGGACATTGTTGTTGGATTATTCTATGTTTTATGACTGCATCCAGACACTTTGATATATATATATATATTTATATAACCCAGATATAGAAATATGCTGGTACATTACTATAACAACCATTCTAGGCATCTACTGAAGTCACAAATATTAGGGTGGTGCATATTGATAGTGATCTAACTAAGAGGGAGGAGGACATAACTGAAATGTACATGAAAATATTTACAATTTTGAGAGGTGAGACCCTGGTTAAACCTGCTGTACACAGAGATTATTAATTCAACATACAAACAAGTTGATGCAGAGAACCCAATATGTACTGGATAAATCCTTATATGATCCCTATTAATTATTAACATGTATTTCTAGAGTGTGAATATTTGGTGCAGCTCATTAGATCAAGTTTATGTAATAACAGTAATCATTATGTCTATATTTGTATCACTTTAATTTATAATAATAATAATAAGGAAAAATTCAACACCAACTTATCGGAATTTTCCTTTCCTGACGATCAATGTCAGCATTCACTCACGGGTTATTCCTGCCATTCATTGCTGATTGATAGGATGGAATTAAAAGAATAATTAAACGATCTCCCTAACACACCCATATATATATATATATATATATATATATATATATATATATATATATATATATATATATATATCCACCCCTTCCCCTCAAGTGTCTTTGTCTTTATATCTTTTAAAATTCTGCTAAGTTGGTGTTGAATTTTCCCTTTTGCCTGGCCATCCATGTCATTCACTCATGGGTTAATACCCCAGCAGTCATGGCGGATACATTTTTCAATAGGTGCTTGGAAAAAACAAAGTCATGTAATAATCAAATTTACAATTATAAAAAGCCTTTGTGTCTTCTTTCAAGGCTCGACCAAAGGTTGCAGAAGAGAAGAAGAAGCATTATTATTATTATTATTATTATGAGTAGTAGTAGTATCAGTAGTAGAACCAGTACACCTCTTCATAAGAAGCTTACTCATGTTGTACCAACATCTGCATTGTTTATATTAATATAGAGCAACTGTGCTGAAAAGAACTAAACTATTTATACAACGTGTATCAAACAATCTCTGGTTTACTAGTGATGATACTTCTCAAATATTGAAATAGTGAACGGATGTAATAATGTAAGTAGGTGAGCGAACTAAAAATGAATTGCAATTATATTATAACATAATCTCCTAAATGAACAAGCATTTTAAACATCTGATGGATTCCACAAGAAACACCAGTACAATGTATTTCTGCCATATCTATACCAGATCACTTGGTGGACCTTGTTGTAAACCAGACCATATCAATATAACCATATTGCACACCGCAGTTTCTGTAGATCCAAAATACTCTATTGCCAGATTATGTCCATAATAGATATTCTGTCCCACAGAACTTGATTTAATTAGACTGAATATGATACACTCAGCACAGCAGCAGAATTGAGAAAGTAGTAGAAGCACATTAATGAGATGTACATCACACGTGATACTCACTGAATTAATCTGGATGAACAAATTTACTGTTTTCCAATACTAACCACAGGGTTACTCCTAATCTTACTATTATGGCCATAATATGGTTCTATTAATACTTACCCTGCAATGAGACCTTAAACTGGTTATAGGTGAGACACAGCAACCCAGCAGGTAATATTACTTGAACTGCCATAATATGCTAAATACAATATTAAAACCCTAAACATAGCAGAAGTATAGTAATGCTAATCAATACACTAAGGGGCTTATTTATCAAGGGTCGAATTTTGAATTGAAAAAAGTTCGCAATTCAAATTAAAAAAGACCAACTGAAATTAAGACAAATTTTTTTTTGATCGAATAGGTCCGTATTCAGATTGTACGAATCGAAGTAATAGCGCATTAGATCGAATTTCGATTCAACGTTTTTCCCAAAAAAAAACTTTGATTTTTCATAGTCCACCGATTGACTCCAAATAGGTTTTAGGAGGTCCCCCATAGGCTAAAACAGCAATTCGGCAGGTTTTAGATGGTGAATGGTCGAAGTTGAATTTTTAAAGAGACAGTACATGATAAATTTCGATATTCGAATTTTTGGATTTTTTTCATATTCAAATAGAATTTGGACTATTCCCTAGTCGAAGAACCCAAAAAATAGATTGAAATTAGATTTTTTTTTTGTTCATTCGAAAATTCACCTCGACCTTTGATAAATCTGCCCCTAAGCATAGAAGCATTACAGCATTGCATCTCTAGCCTGTATTACCACTGTCTTAATACACTGAACACCTCAAATATGTATCAACTTAATTAATAATAAACTGAACACAGCAGGAACATAGCATAGCAATACTACAGTATCAATATACTGAACACAGTAACCACATAGCAATGACAACCTGCAAAATGGCAATATTAATATACTGAACATAGTGAACATCTACTATAGTAATGTTAATCTCTAATACTACAGTATTAATATACAGAATACAGTAGCAACATAGCATAGCAAGGATAACCTGCAAAACCACAGTATTAATATAGTGAAGATAGTAGTAGGAATATAGTATAGCAAGGATAACCTGAAGAACCACAGGATTATTACACTGGACAGTGAAAACCTAGTATAGTAATGTTAATCTCTAATACTGCAGTATTAATAAACTGCACACAGTAGGCACATCGCATAGCAATGACTACCTGCAAAACGGCAGTATTAATATACTGTACATAGCAGGAATACAGCATAGTAATACTGACATTACATAGTAATACTGAATATGCTATAAGCATTTTATTCTTCTCATGCAATTGTAACAGCAAATTGTGCAGTCTCAGTCACAAGTAAATAGGAGAATTCTAATCATGCAGTGAGTATCTGGCTGATAATAGAAGTATTAATATTTCCCTGGCCATCCAAGTCAACATTCACTCATGGGTTATTCCAGCCGCTGATAGGACAGAATTAAAAGAATAATTAAGCAAACACCCTAACCCACCAAGAGTATCTTTGTATTTTAGCAGTTAATCCAACACGGGGTGGGAAAGCGGGAATGCCGCCATGGATAGCCGGGAAAAGTAAATTCCGGTAAGTTGGTGTTGAATTTTCCATTTTCCCTGGCTATCCATGTCAGCATTCACTCATGGGTTAATACCCTAGCAGTCACATGGGAGGGCAAATGTGTCTAATAGGTTCTTGGGAAAAAAAACAGTAATGTAAGAACCTCACTTTTATTCTTAGAAAAAGCCTTTGTGACATCTTTGAAGCCACAGGTTGTAGAAGACAAACCTCAGCAGTGATAAAAGCAACGGTCCTTTACCTGTACAAAACTGCATAATGGAAACACGTGACTGAGAAGTACTAGAAGTTCATCTCTTCATAAGAAGTTTGGTTATGTTCTACCAACATTTCCATTGCTCATATTAATAGAGAAACACATGACTGAGAAGTACTAGAGGTTCACCTGTTTATAAGAAGTTTGGTTATGTTCTACCAACATTTCCATTGCTCATATTAATATAGAGTAACTGTGCTGAGAAGAAAGAAAATATTTATGAAACTGTTGAAATGTCCACCATGCCTAAACTGTAATGATTATTGCAGCAACTCTAAGGGGCAGATTCACTAACTTCGAGTGAAGGATTCGAATGAAAAAAAATTCTAATTTCGAAGTATTTTTTGGGTACTTCGAGCATCGAATTGGTTAAATTCATTCGAATTCGATCGAAATCGAACGATTCGAAGTAAAAATCGTTCGCCTATTCGACCATTCGATAGTCGAAGTACTTTCCCTTTAAAAAAAACTTCGACCCCCTATTTCGGCAGATAAAACCTACCGAAGTCAATGTTAGTCTATGGGGAAGGTCCCCATAGGCTTGCTAAACTTTTTTTGATCGAAGGATATTCATTCGATCGTTTGATTAAAATCCTTCGAATCGAACGATTCGAAGGATTTAATTGTTCGATCGAACGAAAAATCCTTCGATCGTTCGATCGAACGTTTAGCGCTAAATCCTTCGACTTCGATATTCGAAGTCGAAGGATTTCAATTCGAGGGTCGAATTTCGAAGTATTTTTAACTTCGAAATTCGACCCTTAGTGAATCTGCCCCTAAAAGAATATATGAAGAACGGCACAATAGCATGGAACGAATGCAGAAAACATATACATAGAAATAACTGTAGTATTTATTTGTCACAGGACAGTAACCACAAAGCTAGAGAAAACCTCTTAAAATGCTGAACCCAGATGAGAACTTTAGTAATAGTAAAGCCACTGAAATTGCTTCATGAAAGCAGAGTCACACTTCTACCAACTAGACAGTCCAACTATCTCCATATTTGCTCCATCCAACCAAAATGTCTCATTAAAATTGAGCTTGAGATGGGATCATGAAAATACTTCATTTATTTTGTATGGCTATAATTATACAATTTTCACCACCACATAATTAAATATAATAGCAACATCCGTACTGTACAGCAGCTTCCCACTGTATAGAGACCTGCAATAGTAGAGGACGTTTTATCCCACTCCAATATACATCGTAGGCCATAAAAATCTGCAACAAAATTTGCAGTATTAATCCATCCGTCTAAAGGGCAAATTCACTAAGTGCCGAAGCGCCTAACGCTAGTGTCAATTCGCTAGAGTTGGTCATTTTCGTTACTTCGCAAATTCACTAACGAACGCTGACGTAGATTCGCTAGTGTTACTTCGCACCCTTACGCCTGGCGAATTTTTGCAAAGGACGTAACTACTCAAACTCACTAACGCGCGCAGTTTACTGAACGCTTCCTTTTACGCTAGACTTCCTTCGCCACCTCAGACCTGGCAAAGTGCAATAGAGTAGATAGGGATTGCTTCAAAAAAAGTTAAAATTTTTTCTAAGTCCCAAAAAACGCTGGTGTTTTTTTCTATATTATGGGTGATAGGCTGAAAAAGATCGAAATTTTTTTTGGGGCTCCCCTCCTTCCCCCCTACATTTCCTAACTCATGGCAACTTAACTATACAGTGGGCACATGTGTAGGGCAAAAAAAATTTTATTTGATGTTTTGAAGGTTTCCCAGGCATTTGTAGTGATTCTACGTATTCCTCCATTGAAATTTGAAATTGGCGCCCTATGCAAATTAACCATCGCTAGCGTAACTTCGATTCGCTTAGCGAATCAACGCTACCCCTGTGCGCAACTTCCGATTTTAGTGAATTTGCGGAGCGCTGGCGAAACTACGAATCTTAGTGAATTTGCCCCTAAGACTAGATATGAATTTGTTTAACAAAAAAATATCTGGTTTACTAGAGATGGTACTCCCCAAATATTGAAATAATGAACTAGTGTAACAATGTAAGTAGGTTAGTATACTGAAAATGAATTGTAATTAAAGACCAACCATTGATATAGTAACAGAAATCCTAAATGAACAAGCAGTGATTTAACACATCTGATGTATTCAACAAGAAACATCAAGTATCTCTGCCATATCTCTACTAGGGCTTGATTTATTTCTTTTTTATTTGGAAATCCACTTAGTTGACCTGGTTGTAAACCAGCCCATATCAATATGACCATATTCACAGCAGTTTATGTAGAGACAATAATATGTCAGACCATATTGGCATTAGATATTCTGTGTCACCACACTTTGCATTCAGATTTAAATTAGACTGAATATGATATATCAGTACAGCAGTAGAATTGAGAAAGTAGTAGAACCATATTAGAGTTGAATACACCTGTTGTAACATAGGTGTGATGTAGCCCTCATTAATGCAACAGAGGAATGGTGGTGCTTAAAGGAGAAGGAAAGGATACAATTATGTAAGATTTATCAGAAAGGTCTATATAAATACACCAGTAACCCCTCAAAGTAATGCTGCTCTGAGTCCTCTGTCAAACAGCACATTTCTCTCCTTCTATTGTGTACTCATGGGCTTCTGTATCAGACTAACTGTTTTCAGCTTAAACCTCCAGGGCTAGGGCTTGAGCATGCTCAGTTTGCTCCTCTCTCTCTCCCTCCCTCCCTCCTCCCCTCCCTGCTGTAATCTGAGCTCAGAGCTATGAGTGAGCAGGGAAAGACTCAGGCAGGAAGTGATGTCACACCAAGCTAATATGGCAGCTTCTATCCTAAACAAACAGAGAGAGTGTCTAGAGCTGTTTACTCAGGTATGGTAAAGCATTCCGCAGAATAACTAGTGTTAAAGCTTGCACTGATGTGACTAATCTATTAATAATAAACTGCTTTGGTACGTTTCCTTCTCCTTTAAAATGAGTCTATACATGTTGGATAACTATCTTTAAAACATGAGGCATTATTGTAATGTCATAACTGCAGTGACAATAAAATATTGTAACATGCAAAGGTACATAGCATTATATTCTGTATAACCAGTACCTACGTTACAAATAAAGGCACAGTAATGCAATTCTGCAAAATAATTTAGAAATAGCAAAAGATGCCATAATGATACTTACTGAATTAAATAGATGAACAATGTTACTGTCTTAGAATCTAACCCCAGTGTTACTCCTAATGTAACTATAATAGTCATAATATGGCTCTAGTAATACTTACCCACAGTGATACCTTAAACTGATTATAGGAGAGACAGCAAATATCTCATTTGAGTAATCCCACTGAATCTAGCAGATAATATTGCTTGAAGTGCCATCATATTGTACATATATATTGTATAATACAGAAACTAGTAGAGGTATAAGAATGTCTTTAATTTGTTATCATGCAGTAATATACTGAATACCAAGGTAGATTAATAATTCACTTACATAGAACTAAAAAAGGCATGTCAGGTTTAGCTGGTAATAAAAAACAGTATTTACTAGTTGAAGCAAAGTCCTGCTTATCTTACACTAATATTAATATCCTACAAATAGTAGAAGTCTAGTAATGTTAATCTGAGATAACACAATTAATATACTAAATATACCAGGTATAGTTACCCCATCCTGTGATAATACAGAATTAACACACTGAACATAAAGACAAAAATACAGTATTATCCTCAAATAATTAGCAATGTAATGGTGACCTATAATGATACAGCATTAATATATTAAGTATATTAGGTATAGTCAACTAAACCTGCAATAGTACAGTATTAATATCCCAAGCAAAGCAGAGGCATATTAACATATTAGCAGCAGTACATCATACCAGCGTAGTAATGGTAACTTACACTACTGCAATCCTAACACTAAGCATAGAAGAACTACAACATCGCAACTCTATAGCCTGCACTACAACTGTGTTAATACACTGAACACCTCAAAGTTGTATCAATCTAATTGTTAATAAACTGAACACAGCAGAAAGGTAGCATAGCAATACTAAGGTATCTATATACTGAACATAGCATTGTAGTGTTAACCTGTAATACTACAGTATTAATAATATACTGAACATAGTGGGACCCTAGTATAGTTATGTTAATCTGTAATCCTATAGTATTAATATCCTGCACACAGTAGGTATAAAGCATTGCAGTAACCTGCAAAACCTCAGTATTTAAATAAAGTGGAAATCTATTATAGTAATGTTAATCTAAAACTACCGTATTAATAAACTATACACAGTAGGTACTTAGCATAGCAATGATAACATGCAAAACCACAGTAGTAATATAATGAACAGAGCAAGAATACATCATAGCAATGATAACCTGCAAAATCACTAATATACTTAACATATTGGAAACCCAATATAGTAGTGTTATTTTATAGGCACATAGCATAGTAATGGTAACCTGCATAACCACAGTATTAATATACTGAACATAGTGGAAACGAATACTACAGTATTAATATACTGAACATAGTGGAAACTAATACTACAGTATTAATATAGTGAACATAGTGGAAACAAATACTACAGTATTAATATACTGAACATAGCAGGAATACAGCATAGTAATGATAACCTGCCAAGTCACAGTATTAATATAGTGAACATAGTGGAAGCCAATACTACAGTATTAATATATTGAACATAGCAGGAATATAAACACAGTAAAACTGACCTGATCTGGAAAAGACAGTCTATTAATAGCTTAGTAATGTTTTGTCATTAGACTGCGGAGTACTTTAAAAATAGTAGGATCAATATGCTATAAGGATTTTATCTTTCCTGGCTATCCCCCATCAACATGAAAATTCACTAATGGGTTAATCTCCTGCTACTCCCAGCCTGGACAGAAGATAGTTAATTTTAAGAACCCATAAAGCCCACCCCCTCCTGGCTCACATCAGTCTTTTTCTTCTGTCCCAGCCTGGGCATGGTGTGAGAGGGTTAACAGTTTAAACTAAGTCTCTTTTCTTTATTTTACAGGACAAGAAAGTACTCACTTATTTGCCAACTTGTAGATTACCGGGTGCAGTTTTGTTTGGAGGTTCTTTCTCCAGCCGTAGCCCCTGTTCCGCATTGATAACTGCGTTGTCAGGAAGGGGACCCTGTGCGGCCGGGGTATTATTGCTGCTGCTTTGCAGTGTCTGCTGGTGCTTTGCACACCCTGTATGGAAAGCTGTTTGACCCCAATCTGGATTTTCCTTGCTGCTGCTGCTGCTGCTACATGTGCACTATGAGGATCTGGCTGCATCTAAAAGAGCCGCTCCAAGAGCTGCCGAGTGAGTACCAGGCTTTGCAGTTCGAAAAAATAAGAACCTCCAGAGTGTTCTGCTTATTATACATTCTCCTACTGGTTTAAGTGCCTCTGCTCCTTCTGAAGAGCCCAGTAAAAGTGGGTCTGCAATGAAGGGCATAGGATTTGTAATACCTTGTCATTGAATTGTTTCACATGATGCAGCCATTCCTTTCACCTCCTTGCCAGATCAGGAGTCTTTAATTAAGAGAGCAGTATCCCAAACTGTTAAAGAGACAGTGCTTCTGCTTAAGATCTCTCTGTGCCTATCAAGGTTTTCTCTTATCTAGGAAATATCCTTTAATAAAGGGCCAGCAGCTAAGCTCAATGACATGGTCAGCTATTAAAGAAAGCCTACAGCTGTACTCATTTGCCTTGTAGAAAAATCAAAGATGTACCTTTTATACAGCTTAAGAAGGGGGGCTGAGAGGGAGATCTCGCTATTTGACCAAAAGCTTTTAATCCCCTTATTAAGACTATTAGATGTACCCTCAACCTGGAGGAGTTTGACCAACTAACCACTTCTCTTCTTTTTCCAAGGGCTCAGACCTTGTGGCACAGCGCCTGGTTTACGACTGTGGAGCTTTGAGATCGAATACCGGCTGTGATCCTTTGATGAATACTTAAGTGCCAGATTTTATTCAGGCAGAGTAGTTTAAAATCTCCAAAAGAGTTCTGGTTGAGAGATAAGTGTAAGGGCTGTAGCCTTTTTTTCAGGTGAGACAAGTGGATCTGATGGCAGACTCCAATGACTAGATTAGCTAAGAAGGCGGCTTTGCCAATGGTTGACATTTCAGCACTGAAACATCCCAGAATTAAAGAAATGTTATATGTCTTCTGGATGGCCTGTAAGCCTACTATGGCTCTGGTGGCAGCTACAAAGGCCCTTTCTATGTGGGCAAAGAATCTGGAACAAGTCATTGAGAATAAAGTTCCGGAAAAAAAAAAATTTAATAAAACTTAAAAGGTCTGGATAACTTCAGAATAAGTCTCTCTAGAGCTTGTCCAGCTGTCAGCTTGCTCTTTGTCATTGAAGTTGCAGCGCAGAGCCCTTTGGGTTAAAACTGTCAAGGATTAGGTAGGGGCGCTGTGGAGACTGAAGGGAAAGGGCGAGTCCTTGAGGCAGGAGCTGTATGTGCCTAGGGAACACTAGAAGGGAAAGCAGGAACAGGTTGATGAGGGCGAAGAGTCAGTCTGGATCAGGTGCAGAACAGGACGGAGAGGGCGAAGATCAGGACTGGACTAGGCAGGAAGAAGAGGGCGACGACTCAACAGGAACAGACTGGACAGGAGTGGAACTGGAACAGACTGGATGGGACAGGACAGTGCAGGCGTAGATCAGATCAAACTGGGGATAGAGTGCAGAGGGAGACTGGAGCGGATAGCAATACAGGAGCAGAAGGAGATTAGAGTGGATAGCAAGAGAGGACTGGAGCAAGATAGCAAGAGAGGGAGACTGGAGCAGGATAGCAAGAGAGGGAGACTGGAGCAGGATAGCAAGAGAGGGAGACTGGAGCAGAATAGCAAGGGAGGGACTGGAGCAAGATAGCAAGAGGGGTACAAGGTACAAGGCAGGGTCGGATCAAGGTCAAGGCTGGGAAGGTACAAGATAAGATAAAGCAAGATAAGGACAGGCAGACAAGACAAGGCAAGGCGGAATAACAAGGGAAAAGGGGCAAGAGCTAGAACTACCTAGTTAGGGGCACTGCCACAGTACTAGGAAAACCATACAATGCTCTGGCAAGGAGTGGTCTGAGTGCTGCCCTTAAATAGGGAAGAGTCAGCCCTGATTGGCTGATTAAGCTAGGCAGCAGCTGGGTTGGGGCTGTAGATGCCAAACAGGCTGCAGCTGAGCTGGGGCTGGAGAGGCCAATCAGGCGGCAGCTGGGCTGGGACTGCAGAGGCCAGGTTACACATAGTGAGCAACCCTACAGGCTGCTCACCTGGCCAAATGGTTAAGGTATCGAGCCAGAAACCCAAAGGTCCCCAGCTCGAATCCCAGCAATACCTGACAAAAACATGGTTTGCAGATACTGGCTTCAGGAATTTCTTTGCAAGATGCTTTTTGAAGGGAAAGGATTATTTGGGAAAGCCTTAGATGACATGGTCTCCAAGTCTTCAGGGGGAAGAGTACTTTTCTTTCCCAAGCAAGACAGTTCCATGACAATTCCAGGAATGTTTGTAGGTCTTCTCCAGAAGAAGGCAGGACTCCGAAAATTTCCAATCCGGAGAATAATTTAGATTTTCATCTTGGCTATCAGGACAAGGTTCTTTCAGGTCCAGAGTTTTAGTCACAAGATCTCCCAAACCTTCCTCAAAAGCTCATTTACAGTCACTCTGTCCAGCCAACCCCAGGTTGCTCACCTTGTCGTAGGCTTTTTAGCCGTTGCCATTTTTTTTAACATTTTCCATGTTTTCACTCTTTTTTTTCCACTGCGCGCATGCGTCAGGAAGCCGCAAAGAGCCATTTTTTTCAAAATTTTCACCCTTTCATTTTTTTTAACATTTTGCACTTTATTTTTTACACAGCACCGCCCACAGGTCCAAAAGGCCAAAGTGCCGAGCTTCATCGCCTACGGCCACACCACCTGAAAGCGCCCGATCTCGTCTGATCTCGGAAGCGATCCAGGGCCGGGCCTGGTTAGTACCTGGATGGGAGACCGCCTGGAATACCGGTGTCGTAGGCTTTTTAGCCGTTGCCATTTTTTTAACATTTTCCATGTTTTCACTCTTTTTTTTTCCACTGCGCGCATGCGTCAGGAAGCCGCAAAGAGCCATTTTTTCAAAATTTTCACCCTTCATTTTTTTTAACATTTTGCACTTTATTTTTTACACAGCACCGCCCACAGGTCCAAAAGGCCCAAAGTGCCGAGCTTCATCGCCTACGGCCACACCACCCTGAAAGCGCCCGATCTCGTCTGATCTCGGAAGCGATCCAGGGCCGGGCCTGGTTAGTACCTGGATGGGAGACCGCCTGGAATACCGGGTGTCGTAGGCTTTTTAGCCGTTGCCATTTTTTAACATTTTCCATGTTTTCACTCTTTTTTTTCCACTGCGCGCATGCGTCAGGAAGCCGCAAAGAGCCATTTTTTCAAAATTTTCACCCTTTCATTTTTTTTAACATTTTGCACTTTATTTTTTACACAGCACCGCCCACAGGTCCAAAAGGCCCAAAGTGCCGAGCTTCATCGCCTACGGCCACACCACCCTGAAAGCGCCCGATCTCGTCTGATCTCGGAAGCGATCCAGGGCCGGGCCTGGTTAGTACCTGGATGGGAGACCGCCTGGGAATACGGGTGTCGTAGGCTTTTTAGCCGTTGCCATTTTTTTAACATTTTCCATGTTTTCACTCTTTTTTTTCCACTGCGCGCATGCGTCAGGAAGCCGCAAAGAGCCATTTTTTTCAAAATTTTCACCCTTTCATTTTTTTTAACATTTTGCACTTTATTTTTTACACAGCACCGCCCACAGGTCCAAAAGGCCCAAAGTGCCGAGCTTCATCGCCTACGGCCACACCACCCTGAAAAGCGCCTGATTCTCGGAAGCGATCCAGGGCCGGGCCTGGTTAGTACCTGGATGGGAGACCGCCTGGAATACCGGGTGTCGTAGGCTTTTTAGCCGTTGCCATTTTTTTAACATTTTCCATGTTTTCACTCTTTTTTTTCCACTGCGCGCATGCGTCAGGAAGCCGCAAAGAGCCATTTTTTTCAAAATTTTCACCCTTTCATTTTTTTTAACATTTTGCACTTTATTTTTTACACAGCACCGCCCACAGGTCCAAAAGGCCCAAAGTGCCGAGCTTCATCGCCTACGGCCACACCACCCTGAAAGCGCCCGATCTCGTCTGATCTCGGAAGCGATCCAGGGCCGGGCCTGGTTAGTACCTGGATGGGAGACCGCCTGGGAATACCGGGTGTCGTAGGCTTTTTAGCCGTTGCCATTTTTTTAACATTTTCCATGTTTTCACTCTTTTTTTTCCACTGCGCGCATGCGTCAGGAAGCCGCAAAGAGCCATTTTTTCAAAATTTTCACCCTTTCATTTTTTTTAACATTTTGCACTTTATTTTTTACACAGCACCGCCCACAGGTCCAAAAGGCCCAAAGTGCCGAGCTTCATCGCCTACGGCCACACCACCCTGAAAGCGCGATCTGTCTCGGAAGCGATCCAGGGCCGGGCCTGGTTAGTACCTGGATGGGAGACCGCCTGGGAATACCGGGTGTCGTAGGCTTTTTAGCCGTTGCCATTTTTTTAACATTTTCCATGTTTTCACTCTTTTTTTTCCACTGCGCGCATGCGTCAGGAAGCCGCAAAGAGCCATTTTTTCAAAATTTTCACCCTTTCATTTTTTTTAACATTTTGCACTTTATTTTTTACACAGCACCGCCCACAGGTCCAAAAGGCCCAAAGTGCCGAGCTTCATCGCCTACGGCCACACCACCCTGAAAGCCGCCCATTGCGTCTGACCGGGAAGCGATCCAGGGGCCGGGCCTGGTTAGTACACTGGATGGGAGACCGCCTGGAATACCGGGTGCTCATAGGCTTTTAGCCGTGCCATTTTTTTTTAACATTTTCCACTGTTTTGCACTCTTTTTTTCCCAACTGCGCGCATGCGTCCAGGAACCGCAAAGAGCCATTTTTTCCAAAATTTTCACCCGTTCAATTTTTTTTAACATTTTTGCACTTTATGTTTTACAACAGCACGCCCACCAGGTCCAAAAGGCCCAAAGTGCCGAGCTTCATCGCCTACGCCCACACCAACCTGAAAGCGCCTGATCTCGGAAGCGATCCAGGGCCGGGCCTGGTTAGTACCTGGATGGGAGACCGCCTGGGAATACCGGGTGTCGTAGGCTTTTTAGCCGTTGCCATTTTTTTTAACATTTTCCATGTTTTCACTCTTTTTTCCACTGCGCGCATGCGTCAGGAAGCCGCAAAGAGCCATTTTTTCAAATTTTCACCCTTTCATTTTTTTAAACATTTTGCACTTTATTTTTTACACAGCACCGCCCACAGGTCCAAAAGGCCCAAAGTGCCGAGCTTCATCGCCTACGCCACACCACCTGGAAAGCGCCTGATCTCGGAAGCGATCCAGGGCCGGGCCTGGTTAGTACCTGGATGGGAGACCGCCTGGGAATACCGGGTGTCGTAGGCTTTTTAGCCGTTGCCATTTTTTTAACATTTTCCATGTTTCACTCTTTTTTTCCACTGCGCGCATGCGTCAGGAAGCCGCAAAGAGGCCATTTTTTCAAAATTTTCACCCTTTCATTTTTTTTTAACCATTTTGCACTTTATTTTTTACACAGCACCGCCCACAGGTCCAAAAGGCCCAAAGTGCCGAGCTTCATCGCCTACGGCCACACCACCCTGAAAGCGGCCTGATCTCGGAAAGCGATCCAGGGCCGGGCCTGGTTAGTACCTGGATGGGAGACCGCCTGGGATACCGGGTGTCGTAGGCTTTTAGCCGTTGCCATTTTTTAACATTTTCCATGTTTTCACTCTTTTTTTCCACTGCGCGCATGCGTCAGGAAAGCCGCAAAGAGCCATTTTTTCAAAATTTTTCGACCCTTTCCATTTTTTAACATTTGCCACTTATATTTTTTACACAAGCAACCGTCCCTCAAGGCCAAAAGGCCCAAAGTGCCTGAGCTTCATCGCTCTACGGCCACACCAACCTGAAATCCCTGATCTCCGGAAGCGATTCCAGGGCCGGCGACCTGGGTTTGTACCTGGATGGGAGGGACGCCTGGGAGAAATACCGGGTGTCGTAGGCTTTTTTAGGCCGTGCCATTTTTTTTACACATTCCATGTTTTCACTCTTTTTTTCCACTGCGCGCATGCCGCAGGGAAGCCGCAAAGAGCCATTTTTTTCAAAATTTTTCACCCTTTTCATTTTTTACCATTTGCACTTTATTTTTACACAGCACCGCCCACAGGTCCAAAGGCCCAAAGTGCCGAGCTTCATGCCTACGGCCACACCAACCCTGAAAGCCCCGATCTCGGTTCTGATCTCGGAAGCGATCCAGGCGGGCCTGGTTAGTACCTGGATGGGAGAACCGCCTGGGAATACCGGGTGTCGTAGGCTTTTTAGCCGTTGCCATTTTTTAACATTTTCCATGTTTCACTCTTTTTTTTTCCACTGCGCGCATGCGTCAGGAAGCCGCAAAGAGCATTTTTCAAATTTTCACCCTTTCATTTTTTTTAACATTTTGCACTTTATTTTTTACAAAGCAACCGCCCACAGGTCCAAAGGCCCAAAGTGCCGAGCTTCATCGCCTACGGCCACACCACCCTGAAAGCGCCCGATGTCGTCTGATCTCGGAAGCGATCCAGGGCCGGGCCTGGTTAGTACCTGGATGGGAGACCGCCTGGGAATACCGGGTGTCGTAGGCTTTTTAGCCGTTGCCATTTTTTTAACATTTTCCATGTTTTCACTCTTTTTTTTCCACTGCGCGCATGCGTCAGGAAGCCGCAAAGAGCCATTTTTTTCAAAATTTTCACCCTTTCATTTTTTTAACATTTTGCACTTTATTTTTTACACAGCACCGCCCACAGGTCCAAAAGGCCCAAAGTGCCGAGCTTCATCGCCTACGGCCACACCACCCTGAAAGCGCCCGATCTCGTCTGATCTCGGAAGCGATCCAGGGCCGGGCCTGGTTAGTACCTGGATGGGAGACCGCCTGGGAATACCGGGTGTCGTAGGCTTTTTAGCCGTTGCCATTTTTTTAACATTTTCCATGTTTTCACTCTTTTTTTTCCACTGCGCGCATGCGTCAGGAAGCCGCAAAGAGCCATTTTTTCAAAATTTTCACCCTTTCATTTTTTTTAACATTTTGCACTTTATTTTTTACACAGCACCGCCCACAGGTCCAAAAGGCCCAACGTGCCGAGCTTCATCGCCTACGGCCACACCACCCTGAAAGCGCCCGATGTCGTCTGATCTCGGAAGCGATCCAGGGCCGGGCCTGGTTAGTACCTGGATGGGAGACCGCCTGGGAATACCGGGTGTCGTAGGCTTTTTAGCCGTTGCCATTTTTTTAACATTTTCCATGTTTTCACTCTTTTTTTTCCACTGCGCGCATGCGTCAGGAAGCCGCAAAGAGCCATTTTTTCAAAATTTTCACCCTTTCATTTTTTTTAACATTTTGCACTTTATTTTTTACACAGCACCGCCCACAGGTCCAAAAGGCCCAAAGTGCCGAGCTTCATCGCCTACGGCCACACCACCCTGAAAGCGCCTGATCTCGGAAGCGATCCAGTGCCGGGCCTGGTTAGTACCTGGATGGGAGACCGCCTGGGAATACCGGGTGTCGTAGGCTTTTTAGCCGTTGCCATTTTTTTAACATTTTCCATGTTTTCACTCTTTTTTTTCCACTGCGCGCATGCGTCAGGAAGCCGCAAAGAGCCATTTTTTCAAAATTTTCACCCTTTCATTTTTTTTAACATTTTGCACTTTATTTTTTACACAGCACCGCCCACAGGTCCAAAAGGCCCAAAGTGCCGAGCTTCATCGCCTACGGCCACACCACCCTGAAAGCGCCCGATCTCGTCTGATCTCGGAAGCGATCCAGGGCCGGGCCTGGTTAGTACCTGGATGGGAGACCGCCTGGGAATACCGGGTGTCGTAGGCTTTTTAGCCGTTGCCATTTTTTTTAACATTTTCCATGTTTTCACTCTTTTTTTTCCACTGCGCGCATGCGTCAGGAAGCCGCAAAGAGCCATTTTTTCAAAATTTTCACCCTTTCATTTTTTTTAACATTTTGCACTTTATTTTTTACACAGCACCGCCCACAGGTCCAAAAGGCCCAAAGTGCCGAGCTTCATCGCCTACGGCCACACCAACCTGAAAGCGCCTGATCTCGGAAGCGATCCAGGGCCGGGCCTGGTTAGTACCTGGACGGGAGACCGCCTGGGAATACCGGGTGTCATAGGCTTTTTAGCCGTTGCCATTTTTTTAACATTTTCCATGTTTTCACTCTTTTTTTCCACTGCGCGCATGCGTCAGGAAGCCGCAAAGAGCCATTTTTTCAAAATTTTCACCCTTTCATTTTTTTTAACATTTTGCACTTTATTTTTTACACAGCACCGCCCACAGGTCCAAAAGGCCCAAAGTGCCGAGCTTCATCGCCTACGGCCACACCACCCTGAAAGCGCCTGATCTCGGAAGCGATCCAGGGCCGGGCCTGGTTAGTACCTGGATGGGAGACCGCCTGGGAATACCGGGTGTCGTAGGCTTTTTAGCCGTTGCCATTTTTTTAACATTTTCCATGTTTTCACTCTTTTTTTTCCACTGCGCGCATGCGTCAGGAAGCCGCAAAGAGCCATTTTTTCAAAATTTTCACCCTTTCATTTTTTTTAACATTTTGCACTTTATTTTTTACACAGCACCGCCCACAGGTCCAAAAGGCCCAAAGTGCCGAGCTTCATCGCCTACGGCCACACCAACCTGAAAGCGCCTGATCTCGGAAGCGATCCAGGGCCGGGCCTGGTTAGTACCTGGATGGGAGACCGCCTGGGAATACCGGGTGTCGTAGGCTTTTTAGCCGTTGCCATTTTTTTAACATTTTCCATGTTTTCACTCTTTTTTTTCCACTGCGCGCATGCGTCAGGAAGCCGCAAAGAGCCATTTTTTCAAAATTTTCACCCTTTCATTTTTTTTAACATTTTGCACTTTATTTTTTACACAGCACCGCCCACAGGTCCAAAAGGCCCAAAGTGCCGAGCTTCATCGCCTACGGCCACACCACCCTGAAAGCGCCCGATCTCGTCTGATCTCGGAAGCGATCCAGGGCCGGGCCTGGTTAGTACCTGGATGGGAGACCGCCTGGGAATACCGGGTGTCGTAGGCTTTTTAGCCGTTGCCATTTTTTTAACATTTTCCATGTTTTCACTCTTTTTTTTCCACTGCGCGCATGCGTCAGGAAGCCGCAAAGAGCCATTTTTTCAAAATTTTCACCCTTTCATTTTTTTTAACATTTTGCACTTTATTTTTTACACAGCACCGCCCACAGGTCCAAAAGGCCCAACGTGCCGAGCTTCATCGCCTACGGCCACACCACCCTGAAAGCGCCCGATGTCGTCTGATCTCGGAAGCGATCCAGGGCCGGGCCTGGTTAGTACCTGGATGGGAGACCGCCTGGGAATACCGGGTGTCGTAGGCTTTTTAGCCGTTGCCATTTTTTTAACATTTTCCATGTTTTCACTCTTTTTTTTCCACTGCGCGCATGCGTCAGGAAGCCGCAAAGAGCCATTTTTTCAAAATTTTCACCCTTTCATTTTTTTTAACATTTTGCACTTTATTTTTTACACAGCACCGCCCACAGGTCCAAAAGGCCCAAAGTGCCGAGCTTCATCGCCTACGGCCACACCACCCTGAAAGCGCCCGATCTCGTCTGATCTCGGAAGCGATCCAGGGCCGGGCCTGGTTAGTACCTGGATGGGAGACCGCCTGGGAATACCGGGTGTCGTAGGCTTTTTAGCCGTTGCCATTTTTTTAACATTTTCCATGTTTTCACTCTTTTTTTTCCACTGCGCGCATGCGTCAGGAAGCCGCAAAGAGCCATTTTTTCAAAATTTTCACCCTTTCATTTTTTTTAACATTTTGCACTTTATTTTTTACACAGCACCGCCCACAGGTCCAAAAGGCCCAAAGTGCCGAGCTTCATCGCCTACGGCCACACCACCCTGAAAGCGCCCGATCTCGTCTGATCTCGGAAGCGATCCAGGGCCGGGCCTGGTTAGTACCTGGATGGGAGACCGCCTGGGAATACCGGGTGTCGTAGGCTTTTTAGCCGTTGCCATTTTTTTAACATTTTCCATGTTTTCACTCTTTTTTTTCCACTGCGCGCATGCGTCAGGAAGCCGCAAAGAGCCATTTTTTCAAAATTTTCACCCTTTCATTTTTTTTAACATTTTGCACTTTATTTTTTACACAGCACCGCCCACAGGTCCAAAAGGCCCAAAGTGCCGAGCTTCATCGCCTACGGCCACACCACCCTGAAAGCGCCCGATCTCGTCTGATCTCGGAAGCGATCCAGGGCCGGGCCTGGTTAGTACCTGGATGGGAGACCGCCTGGGAATACCGGGTGTCGTAGGCTTTTTAGCCGTTGCCATTTTTTTAACATTTTCCATGTTTTCACTCTTTTTTTTCCACTGCGCGCATGCGTCAGGAAGCCGCAAAGAGCCATTTTTTCAAAATTTTCACCCTTTCATTTTTTTTAACATTTTGCACTTTATTTTTTACACAGCACCGCCCACAGGTCCAAAAGGCCCAAAGTGCCGAGCTTCATCGCCTACGGCCACACCACCCTGAAAGCGCCCGATCTCGTCTGATCTCGGAAGCGATCCAGGGCCGGGCCTGGTTAGTACCTGGATGGGAGACCGCCTGGGAATACCGGGTGTCGTAGGCTTTTTAGCCGTTGCCATTTTTTTAACATTTTCCATGTTTTCACTCTTTTTTTTCCACTGCGCGCATGCGTCAGGAAGCCGCAAAGAGCCATTTTTTCAAAATTTTCACCCTTTCATTTTTTTTAACATTTTGCACTTTATTTTTTACACAGCACCGCCCACAGGTCCAAAAGGCCCAAAGTGCCGAGCTTCATCGCCTACGGCCACACCACCCTGAAAGCGCCCGATCTCGTCTGATCTCGGAAGCGATCCAGGGCCGGGCCTGGTTAGTACCTGGATGGGAGACCGCCTGGGAATACCGGGTGTCGTAGGCTTTTTAGCCGTTGCCATTTTTTTAACATTTTCCATGTTTTCACTCTTTTTTTTCCACTGCGCGCATGCGTCAGGAAGCCGCAAAGAGCCATTTTTTCAAAATTTTCACCCTTTCATTTTTTTTAACATTTTGCACTTTATTTTTTACACAGCACCGCCCACAGGTCCAAAAGGCCCAAAGTGCCGAGCTTCATCGCCTACGGCCACACCACCCTGAAAGCGCCCGATCTCGTCTGATCTCGGAAGCGATCCAGGGCCGGGCCTGGTTAGTACCTGGATGGGAGACCGCCTGGGAATACCGGGTGTCGTAGGCTTTTTAGCCGTTGCCATTTTTTTAACATTTTCCATGTTTTCACTCTTTTTTTTCCACTGCGCGCATGCGTCAGGAAGCCGCAAAGAGCCATTTTTTCAAAATTTTCACCCTTTCATTTTTTTTAACATTTTGCACTTTATTTTTTACACAGCACCGCCCACAGGTCCAAAAGGCCCAAAGTGCCGAGCTTCATCGCCTACGGCCACACCACCCTGAAAGCGCCCGATCTCGTCTGATCTCGGAAGCGATCCAGGGCCGGGCCTGGTTAGTACCTGGATGGGAGACCGCCTGGGAATACCGGGTGTCGTAGGCTTTTTAGCCGTTGCCATTTTTTTAACATTTTCCATGTTTTCACTCTTTTTTTTCCACTGCGCGCATGCGTCAGGAAGCCGCAAAGAGCCATTTTTTCAAAATTTTCACCCTTTCATTTTTTTTAACATTTTGCACTTTATTTTTTACACAGCACCGCCCACAGGTCCAAAAGGCCCAAAGTGCCGAGCTTCATCGCCTACGGCCACACCACCCTGAAAGCGTCTGATCTCGGAAGCGATCCAGGGCCGGGCCTGGTTAGTACCTGGATGGGAGACCGCCTGGGAATACCGGGTGTCGTAGGCTTTTTAGCCGTTGCCATTTTTTTAACATTTTCCATGTTTTCACTCTTTTTTTTCCACTGCGCGCATGCGTCAGGAAGCCGCAAAGAGCCATTTTTTCAAAATTTTCACCCTTTCATTTTTTTTAACATTTTGCACTTTATTTTTTACACAGCACCGCCCACAGGTCCAAAAGGCCCAAAGTGCCGAGCTTCATCGCCTACGGCCACACCACCCTGAAAGCGCCCGATCTCGTCTGATCTCGGAAGCGATCCAGGGCCGGGCCTGGTTAGTACCTGGATGGGAGACCGCCTGGGAATACCGGGTGTCGTAGGCTTTTTAGCCGTTGCCATTTTTTTAACATTTTCCATGTTTTCACTCTTTTTTTTCCACTGCGCGCATGCGTCAGGAAGCCGCAAAGAGCCATTTTTTCAAAATTTTCACCCTTTCATTTTTTTTAACATTTTGCACTTTATTTTTTACACAGCACCGCCCACAGGTCCAAAAGGCCCAAAGTGCCGAGCTTCATCGCCTACGGCCACACCACCCTGAAAGCGCCCGATCTCGTCTGATCTCGGAAGCGATCCAGGGCCGGGCCTGGTTAGTACCTGGATGGGAGACCGCCTGGGAATACCGGGTGTCGTAGGCTTTTTAGCCGTTGCCATTTTTTTAACATTTTCCATGTTTTCACTCTTTTTTTTCCACTGCGCGCATGCGTCAGGAAGCCGCAAAGAGCCATTTTTTCAAAATTTTCACCCTTTCATTTTTTTTAACATTTTGCACTTTATTTTTTACACAGCACCGCCCACAGGTCCAAAAGGCCCAAAGTGCCGAGCTTCATCGCCTACGGCCACACCACCCTGAAAGCGCCCGATCTCGTCTGATCTCGGAAGCGATCCAGGGCCGGGCCTGGTTAGTACCTGGATGGGAGACCGCCTGGGAATACCGGGTGTCGTAGGCTTTTTAGCCGTTGCCATTTTTTTAACATTTTCCATGTTTTCACTCTTTTTTTTCCACTGCGCGCATGCGTCAGGAAGCCGCAAAGAGCCATTTTTTCAAAATTTTCACCCTTTCATTTTTTTTAACATTTTGCACTTTATTTTTTACACAGCACCGCCCACAGGTCCAAAAGGCCCAAAGTGCCGAGCTTCATCGCCTACGGCCACACCACCCTGAAAGCGCCCGATCTCGTCTGATCTCGGAAGCGATCCAGGGCCGGGCCTGGTTAGTACCTGGATGGGAGACCGCCTGGGAATACCGGGTGTCGTAGGCTTTTTAGCCGTTGCCATTTTTTTAACATTTTCCATGTTTTCACTCTTTTTTTTCCACTGCGCGCATGCGTCAGGAAGCCGCAAAGAGCCATTTTTTCAAAATTTTCACCCTTTCATTTTTTTTAACATTTTGCACTTTATTTTTTACACAGCACCGCCCACAGGTCCAAAAGGCCCAAAGTGCCGAGCTTCATCGCCTACGGCCACACCACCCTGAAAGCGCCCGATCTCGTCTGATCTCGGAAGCGATCCAGGGCCGGGCCTGGTTAGTACCTGGATGGGAGACCGCCTGGGAATACCGGGTGTCGTAGGCTTTTTAGCCGTTGCCATTTTTTTAACATTTTCCATGTTTTCACTCTTTTTTTTCCACTGCGCGCATGCGTCAGGAAGCCGCAAAGAGCCATTTTTTCAAAATTTTCACCCTTTCATTTTTTTTAACATTTTGCACTTTATTTTTTACACAGCACCGCCCACAGGTCCAAAAGGCCCAAAGTGCCGAGCTTCATCGCCTACGGCCACACCACCCTGAAAGCGCCCGATCTCGTCTGATCTCGGAAGCGATCCAGGGCCGGGCCTGGTTAGTACCTGGATGGGAGACCGCCTGGGAATACCGGGTGTCGTAGGCTTTTTAGCCGTTGCCATTTTTTTAACATTTTCCATGTTTTCACTCTTTTTTTTCCACTGCGCGCATGCGTCAGGAAGCCGCAAAGAGCCATTTTTTCAAAATTTTCACCCTTTCATTTTTTTTAACATTTTGCACTTTATTTTTTACACAGCACCGCCCACAGGTCCAAAAGGCCCAAAGTGCCGAGCTTCATCGCCTACGGCCACACCACCCTGAAAGCGCCCGATCTCGTCTGATCTCGGAAGCGATCCAGGGCCGGGCCTGGTTAGTACCTGGATGGGAGACCGCCTGGGAATACCGGGTGTCGTAGGCTTTTTAGCCGTTGCCATTTTTTTAACATTTTCCATGTTTTCACTCTTTTTTTTCCACTGCGCGCATGCGTCAGGAAGCCGCAAAGAGCCATTTTTTCAAAATTTTCACCCTTTCATTTTTTTTAACATTTTGCACTTTATTTTTTACACAGCACCGCCCACAGGTCCAAAAGGCCCAAAGTGCCGAGCTTCATCGCCTACGGCCACACCACCCTGAAAGCGCCCGATCTCGTCTGATCTCGGAAGCGATCCAGGGCCGGGCCTGGTTAGTACCTGGATGGGAGACCGCCTGGGAATACCGGGTGTCGTAGGCTTTTTAGCCGTTGCCATTTTTTTAACATTTTCCATGTTTTCACTCTTTTTTTTCCACTGCGCGCATGCGTCAGGAAGCCGCAAAGAGCCATTTTTTCAAAATTTTCACCCTTTCATTTTTTTTAACATTTTGCACTTTATTTTTTACACAGCACCGCCCACAGGTCCAAAAGGCCCAAAGTGCCGAGCTTCATCGCCTACGGCCACACCACCCTGAAAGCGCCCGATCTCGTCTGATCTCGGAAGCGATCCAGGGCCGGGCCTGGTTAGTACCTGGATGGGAGACCGCCTGGGAATACCGGGTGTCGTAGGCTTTTTAGCCGTTGCCATTTTTTTAACATTTTCCATGTTTTCACTCTTTTTTTTCCACTGCGCGCATGCGTCAGGAAGCCGCAAAGAGCCATTTTTTCAAAATTTTCACCCTTTCATTTTTTTTAACATTTTGCACTTTATTTTTTACACAGCACCGCCCACAGGTCCAAAAGGCCCAAAGTGCCGAGCTTCATCGCCTACGGCCACACCACCCTGAAAGCGCCCGATCTCGTCTGATCTCGGAAGCGATCCAGGGCCGGGCCTGGTTAGTACCTGGATGGGAGACCGCCTGGGAATACCGGGTGTCGTAGGCTTTTTAGCCGTTGCCATTTTTTTAACATTTTCCATGTTTTCACTCTTTTTTTTCCACTGCGCGCATGCGTCAGGAAGCCGCAAAGAGCCATTTTTTCAAAATTTTCACCCTTTCATTTTTTTTAACATTTTGCACTTTATTTTTTACACAGCACCGCCCACAGGTCCAAAAGGCCCAAAGTGCCGAGCTTCATCGCCTACGGCCACACCACCCTGAAAGCGCCCGATCTCGTCTGATCTCGGAAGCGATCCAGGGCCGGGCCTGGTTAGTACCTGGATGGGAGACCGCCTGGGAATACCGGGTGTCGTAGGCTTTTTAGCCGTTGCCATTTTTTTAACATTTTCCATGTTTTCACTCTTTTTTTTCCACTGCGCGCATGCGTCAGGAAGCCGCAAAGAGCCATTTTTTCAAAATTTTCACCCTTTCATTTTTTTTAACATTTTGCACTTTATTTTTTACACAGCACCGCCCACAGGTCCAAAAGGCCCAAAGTGCCGAGCTTCATCGCCTACGGCCACACCACCCTGAAAGCGCCCGATCTCGTCTGATCTCGGAAGCGATCCAGGGCCGGGCCTGGTTAGTACCTGGATGGGAGACCGCCTGGGAATACCGGGTGTCGTAGGCTTTTTAGCCGTTGCCATTTTTTTAACATTTTCCATGTTTTCACTCTTTTTTTTCCACTGCGCGCATGCGTCAGGAAGCCGCAAAGAGCCATTTTTTCAAAATTTTCACCCTTTCATTTTTTTTAACATTTTGCACTTTATTTTTTACACAGCACCGCCCACAGGTCCAAAAGGCCCAAAGTGCCGAGCTTCATCGCCTACGGCCACACCACCCTGAAAGCGCCCGATCTCGTCTGATCTCGGAAGCGATCCAGGGCCGGGCCTGGTTAGTACCTGGATGGGAGACCGCCTGGGAATACCGGGTGTCGTAGGCTTTTTAGCCGTTGCCATTTTTTTAACATTTTCCATGTTTTCACTCTTTTTTTTCCACTGCGCGCATGCGTCAGGAAGCCGCAAAGAGCCATTTTTTCAAAATTTTCACCCTTTCATTTTTTTTAACATTTTGCACTTTATTTTTTACACAGCACCGCCCACAGGTCCAAAAGGCCCAAAGTGCCGAGCTTCATCGCCTACGGCCACACCACCCTGAAAGCGCCCGATCTCGTCTGATCTCGGAAGCGATCCAGGGCCGGGCCTGGTTAGTACCTGGATGGGAGACCGCCTGGGAATACCGGGTGTCGTAGGCTTTTTAGCCGTTGCCATTTTTTTAACATTTTCCATGTTTTCACTCTTTTTTTTCCACTGCGCGCATGCGTCAGGAAGCCGCAAAGAGCCATTTTTTCAAAATTTTCACCCTTTCATTTTTTTTAACATTTTGCACTTTATTTTTTACACAGCACCGCCCACAGGTCCAAAAGGCCCAAAGTGCCGAGCTTCATCGCCTACGGCCACACCACCCTGAAAGCGCCCGATCTCGTCTGATCTCGGAAGCGATCCAGGGCCGGGCCTGGTTAGTACCTGGATGGGAGACCGCCTGGGAATACCGGGTGTCGTAGGCTTTTTAGCCGTTGCCATTTTTTTAACATTTTCCATGTTTTCACTCTTTTTTTTCCACTGCGCGCATGCGTCAGGAAGCCGCAAAGAGCCATTTTTTCAAAATTTTCACCCTTTCATTTTTTTTAACATTTTGCACTTTATTTTTTACACAGCACCGCCCACAGGTCCAAAAGGCCCAAAGTGCCGAGCTTCATCGCCTACGGCCACACCACCCTGAAAGCGCCCGATCTCGTCTGATCTCGGAAGCGATCCAGGGCCGGGCCTGGTTAGTACCTGGATGGGAGACCGCCTGGGAATACCGGGTGTCGTAGGCTTTTTAGCCGTTGCCATTTTTTTAACATTTTCCATGTTTTCACTCTTTTTTTTCCACTGCGCGCATGCGTCAGGAAGCCGCAAAGAGCCATTTTTTCAAAATTTTCACCCTTTCATTTTTTTTAACATTTTGCACTTTATTTTTTACACAGCACCGCCCACAGGTCCAAAAGGCCCAAAGTGCCGAGCTTCATCGCCTACGGCCACACCACCCTGAAAGCGCCCGATCTCGTCTGATCTCGGAAGCGATCCAGGGCCGGGCCTGGTTAGTACCTGGATGGGAGACCGCCTGGGAATACCGGGTGTCGTAGGCTTTTTAGCCGTTGCCATTTTTTTAACATTTTCCATGTTTTCACTCTTTTTTTTCCACTGCGCGCATGCGTCAGGAAGCCGCAAAGAGCCATTTTTTCAAAATTTTCACCCTTTCATTTTTTTTAACATTTTGCACTTTATTTTTTACACAGCACCGCCCACAGGTCCAAAAGGCCCAAAGTGCCGAGCTTCATCGCCTACGGCCACACCACCCTGAAAGCGCCCGATCTCGTCTGATCTCGGAAGCGATCCAGGGCCGGGCCTGGTTAGTACCTGGATGGGAGACCGCCTGGGAATACCGGGTGTCGTAGGCTTTTTAGCCGTTGCCATTTTTTTAACATTTTCCATGTTTTCACTCTTTTTTTTCCACTGCGCGCATGCGTCAGGAAGCCGCAAAGAGCCATTTTTTCAAAATTTTCACCCTTTCATTTTTTTTAACATTTTGCACTTTATTTTTTACACAGCACCGCCCACAGGTCCAAAAGGCCCAAAGTGCCGAGCTTCATCGCCTACGGCCACACCACCCTGAAAGCGCCCGATCTCGTCTGATCTCGGAAGCGATCCAGGGCCGGGCCTGGTTAGTACCTGGATGGGAGACCGCCTGGGAATACCGGGTGTCGTAGGCTTTTTAGCCGTTGCCATTTTTTTAACATTTTCCATGTTTTCACTCTTTTTTTTCCACTGCGCGCATGCGTCAGGAAGCCGCAAAGAGCCATTTTTTCAAAATTTTCACCCTTTCATTTTTTTTAACATTTTGCACTTTATTTTTTACACAGCACCGCCCACAGGTCCAAAAGGCCCAAAGTGCCGAGCTTCATCGCCTACGGCCACACCACCCTGAAAGCGCCCGATCTCGTCTGATCTCGGAAGCGATCCAGGGCCGGGCCTGGTTAGTACCTGGATGGGAGACCGCCTGGGAATACCGGGTGTCGTAGGCTTTTTAGCCGTTGCCATTTTTTTAACATTTTCCATGTTTTCACTCTTTTTTTTCCACTGCGCGCATGCGTCAGGAAGCCGCAAAGAGCCATTTTTTCAAAATTTTCACCCTTTCATTTTTTTTAACATTTTGCACTTTATTTTTTACACAGCACCGCCCACAGGTCCAAAAGGCCCAAAGTGCCGAGCTTCATCGCCTACGGCCACACCACCCTGAAAGCGCCCGATCTCGTCTGATCTCGGAAGCGATCCAGGGCCGGGCCTGGTTAGTACCTGGATGGGAGACCGCCTGGGAATACCGGGTGTCGTAGGCTTTTTAGCCGTTGCCATTTTTTTAACATTTTCCATGTTTTCACTCTTTTTTTTCCACTGCGCGCATGCGTCAGGAAGCCGCAAAGAGCCATTTTTTCAAAATTTTCACCCTTTCATTTTTTTTAACATTTTGCACTTTATTTTTTACACAGCACCGCCCACAGGTCCAAAAGGCCCAAAGTGCCGAGCTTCATCGCCTACGGCCACACCACCCTGAAAGCGCCCGATCTCGTCTGATCTCGGAAGCGATCCAGGGCCGGGCCTGGTTAGTACCTGGATGGGAGACCGCCTGGGAATACCGGGTGTCGTAGGCTTTTTAGCCGTTGCCATTTTTTTAACATTTTCCATGTTTTCACTCTTTTTTTTCCACTGCGCGCATGCGTCAGGAAGCCGCAAAGAGCCATTTTTTCAAAATTTTCACCCTTTCATTTTTTTTAACATTTTGCACTTTATTTTTTACACAGCACCGCCCACAGGTCCAAAAGGCCCAAAGTGCCGAGCTTCATCGCCTACGGCCACACCACCCTGAAAGCGCCCGATCTCGTCTGATCTCGGAAGCGATCCAGGGCCGGGCCTGGTTAGTACCTGGATGGGAGACCGCCTGGGAATACCGGGTGTCGTAGGCTTTTTAGCCGTTGCCATTTTTTTAACATTTTCCATGTTTTCACTCTTTTTTTTCCACTGCGCGCATGCGTCAGGAAGCCGCAAAGAGCCATTTTTTCAAAATTTTCACCCTTTCATTTTTTTTAACATTTTGCACTTTATTTTTTACACAGCACCGCCCACAGGTCCAAAAGGCCCAAAGTGCCGAGCTTCATCGCCTACGGCCACACCACCCTGAAAGCGCCCGATCTCGTCTGATCTCGGAAGCGATCCAGGGCCGGGCCTGGTTAGTACCTGGATGGGAGACCGCCTGGGAATACCGGGTGTCGTAGGCTTTTTAGCCGTTGCCATTTTTTTAACATTTTCCATGTTTTCACTCTTTTTTTTCCACTGCGCGCATGCGTCAGGAAGCCGCAAAGAGCCATTTTTTCAAAATTTTCACCCTTTCATTTTTTTTAACATTTTGCACTTTATTTTTTACACAGCACCGCCCACAGGTCCAAAAGGCCCAAAGTGCCGAGCTTCATCGCCTACGGCCACACCACCCTGAAAGCGCCCGATCTCGTCTGATCTCGGAAGCGATCCAGGGCCGGGCCTGGTTAGTACCTGGATGGGAGACCGCCTGGGAATACCGGGTGTCGTAGGCTTTTTAGCCGTTGCCATTTTTTTAACATTTTCCATGTTTTCACTCTTTTTTTTCCACTGCGCGCATGCGTCAGGAAGCCGCAAAGAGCCATTTTTTCAAAATTTTCACCCTTTCATTTTTTTTAACATTTTGCACTTTATTTTTTACACAGCACCGCCCACAGGTCCAAAAGGCCCAAAGTGCCGAGCTTCATCGCCTACGGCCACACCACCCTGAAAGCGCCCGATCTCGTCTGATCTCGGAAGCGATCCAGGGCCGGGCCTGGTTAGTACCTGGATGGGAGACCGCCTGGGAATACCGGGTGTCGTAGGCTTTTTAGCCGTTGCCATTTTTTTAACATTTTCCATGTTTTCACTCTTTTTTTTCCACTGCGCGCATGCGTCAGGAAGCCGCAAAGAGCCATTTTTTCAAAATTTTCACCCTTTCATTTTTTTTAACATTTTGCACTTTATTTTTTACACAGCACCGCCCACAGGTCCAAAAGGCCCAAAGTGCCGAGCTTCATCGCCTACGGCCACACCACCCTGAAAGCGCCCGATCTCGTCTGATCTCGGAAGCGATCCAGGGCCGGGCCTGGTTAGTACCTGGATGGGAGACCGCCTGGGAATACCGGGTGTCGTAGGCTTTTTAGCCGTTGCCATTTTTTTAACATTTTCCATGTTTTCACTCTTTTTTTTCCACTGCGCGCATGCGTCAGGAAGCCGCAAAGAGCCATTTTTTCAAAATTTTCACCCTTTCATTTTTTTTAACATTTTGCACTTTATTTTTTACACAGCACCGCCCACAGGTCCAAAAGGCCCAAAGTGCCGAGCTTCATCGCCTACGGCCACACCACCCTGAAAGCGCCCGATCTCGTCTGATCTCGGAAGCGATCCAGGGCCGGGCCTGGTTAGTACCTGGATGGGAGACCGCCTGGGAATACCGGGTGTCGTAGGCTTTTTAGCCGTTGCCATTTTTTTAACATTTTCCATGTTTTCACTCTTTTTTTTCCACTGCGCGCATGCGTCAGGAAGCCGCAAAGAGCCATTTTTTCAAAATTTTCACCCTTTCATTTTTTTTAACATTTTGCACTTTATTTTTTACACAGCACCGCCCACAGGTCCAAAAGGCCCAAAGTGCCGAGCTTCATCGCCTACGGCCACACCACCCTGAAAGCGCCCGATCTCGTCTGATCTCGGAAGCGATCCAGGGCCGGGCCTGGTTAGTACCTGGATGGGAGACCGCCTGGGAATACCGGGTGTCGTAGGCTTTTTAGCCGTTGCCATTTTTTTAACATTTTCCATGTTTTCACTCTTTTTTTTCCACTGCGCGCATGCGTCAGGAAGCCGCAAAGAGCCATTTTTTCAAAATTTTCACCCTTTCATTTTTTTTAACATTTTGCACTTTATTTTTTACACAGCACCGCCCACAGGTCCAAAAGGCCCAAAGTGCCGAGCTTCATCGCCTACGGCCACACCACCCTGAAAGCGCCCGATCTCGTCTGATCTCGGAAGCGATCCAGGGCCGGGCCTGGTTAGTACCTGGATGGGAGACCGCCTGGGAATACCGGGTGTCGTAGGCTTTTTAGCCGTTGCCATTTTTTTAACATTTTCCATGTTTTCACTCTTTTTTTTCCACTGCGCGCATGCGTCAGGAAGCCGCAAAGAGCCATTTTTTCAAAATTTTCACCCTTTCATTTTTTTTAACATTTTGCACTTTATTTTTTACACAGCACCGCCCACAGGTCCAAAAGGCCCAAAGTGCCGAGCTTCATCGCCTACGGCCACACCACCCTGAAAGCGCCCGATCTCGTCTGATCTCGGAAGCGATCCAGGGCCGGGCCTGGTTAGTACCTGGATGGGAGACCGCCTGGGAATACCGGGTGTCGTAGGCTTTTTAGCCGTTGCCATTTTTTTAACATTTTCCATGTTTTCACTCTTTTTTTTCCACTGCGCGCATGCGTCAGGAAGCCGCAAAGAGCCATTTTTTCAAAATTTTCACCCTTTCATTTTTTTTAACATTTTGCACTTTATTTTTTACACAGCACCGCCCACAGGTCCAAAAGGCCCAAAGTGCCGAGCTTCATCGCCTACGGCCACACCACCCTGAAAGCGCCCGATCTCGTCTGATCTCGGAAGCGATCCAGGGCCGGGCCTGGTTAGTACCTGGATGGGAGACCGCCTGGGAATACCGGGTGTCGTAGGCTTTTTAGCCGTTGCCATTTTTTTAACATTTTCCATGTTTTCACTCTTTTTTTTCCACTGCGCGCATGCGTCAGGAAGCCGCAAAGAGCCATTTTTTCAAAATTTTCACCCTTTCATTTTTTTTAACATTTTGCACTTTATTTTTTACACAGCACCGCCCACAGGTCCAAAAGGCCCAAAGTGCCGAGCTTCATCGCCTACGGCCACACCACCCTGAAAGCGCCCGATCTCGTCTGATCTCGGAAGCGATCCAGGGCCGGGCCTGGTTAGTACCTGGATGGGAGACCGCCTGGGAATACCGGGTGTCGTAGGCTTTTTAGCCGTTGCCATTTTTTTAACATTTTCCATGTTTTCACTCTTTTTTTTCCACTGCGCGCATGCGTCAGGAAGCCGCAAAGAGCCATTTTTTCAAAATTTTCACCCTTTCATTTTTTTTAACATTTTGCACTTTATTTTTTACACAGCACCGCCCACAGGTCCAAAAGGCCCAAAGTGCCGAGCTTCATCGCCTACGGCCACACCACCCTGAAAGCGCCCGATCTCGTCTGATCTCGGAAGCGATCCAGGGCCGGGCCTGGTTAGTACCTGGATGGGAGACCGCCTGGGAATACCGGGTGTCGTAGGCTTTTTAGCCGTTGCCATTTTTTTAACATTTTCCATGTTTTCACTCTTTTTTTTCCACTGCGCGCATGCGTCAGGAAGCCGCAAAGAGCCATTTTTTCAAAATTTTCACCCTTTCATTTTTTTTAACATTTTGCACTTTATTTTTTACACAGCACCGCCCACAGGTCCAAAAGGCCCAAAGTGCCGAGCTTCATCGCCTACGGCCACACCACCCTGAAAGCGCCCGATCTCGTCTGATCTCGGAAGCGATCCAGGGCCGGGCCTGGTTAGTACCTGGATGGGAGACCGCCTGGGAATACCGGGTGTCGTAGGCTTTTTAGCCGTTGCCATTTTTTTAACATTTTCCATGTTTTCACTCTTTTTTTTCCACTGCGCGCATGCGTCAGGAAGCCGCAAAGAGCCATTTTTTCAAAATTTTCACCCTTTCATTTTTTTTAACATTTTGCACTTTATTTTTTACACAGCACCGCCCACAGGTCCAAAAGGCCCAAAGTGCCGAGCTTCATCGCCTACGGCCACACCACCCTGAAAGCGCCCGATCTCGTCTGATCTCGGAAGCGATCCAGGGCCGGGCCTGGTTAGTACCTGGATGGGAGACCGCCTGGGAATACCGGGTGTCGTAGGCTTTTTAGCCGTTGCCATTTTTTTAACATTTTCCATGTTTTCACTCTTTTTTTTCCACTGCGCGCATGCGTCAGGAAGCCGCAAAGAGCCATTTTTTCAAAATTTTCACCCTTTCATTTTTTTTAACATTTTGCACTTTATTTTTTACACAGCACCGCCCACAGGTCCAAAAGGCCCAAAGTGCCGAGCTTCATCGCCTACGGCCACACCACCCTGAAAGCGCCCGATCTCGTCTGATCTCGGAAGCGATCCAGGGCCGGGCCTGGTTAGTACCTGGATGGGAGACCGCCTGGGAATACCGGGTGTCGTAGGCTTTTTAGCCGTTGCCATTTTTTTAACATTTTCCATGTTTTCACTCTTTTTTTTCCACTGCGCGCATGCGTCAGGAAGCCGCAAAGAGCCATTTTTTCAAAATTTTCACCCTTTCATTTTTTTTAACATTTTGCACTTTATTTTTTACACAGCACCGCCCACAGGTCCAAAAGGCCCAAAGTGCCGAGCTTCATCGCCTACGGCCACACCACCCTGAAAGCGCCCGATCTCGTCTGATCTCGGAAGCGATCCAGGGCCGGGCCTGGTTAGTACCTGGATGGGAGACCGCCTGGGAATACCGGGTGTCGTAGGCTTTTTAGCCGTTGCCATTTTTTTAACATTTTCCATGTTTTCACTCTTTTTTTTCCACTGCGCGCATGCGTCAGGAAGCCGCAAAGAGCCATTTTTTCAAAATTTTCACCCTTTCATTTTTTTTAACATTTTGCACTTTATTTTTTACACAGCACCGCCCACAGGTCCAAAAGGCCCAAAGTGCCGAGCTTCATCGCCTACGGCCACACCACCCTGAAAGCGCCCGATCTCGTCTGATCTCGGAAGCGATCCAGGGCCGGGCCTGGTTAGTACCTGGATGGGAGACCGCCTGGGAATACCGGGTGTCGTAGGCTTTTTAGCCGTTGCCATTTTTTTAACATTTTCCATGTTTTCACTCTTTTTTTTCCACTGCGCGCATGCGTCAGGAAGCCGCAAAGAGCCATTTTTTCAAAATTTTCACCCTTTCATTTTTTTTAACATTTTGCACTTTATTTTTTACACAGCACCGCCCACAGGTCCAAAAGGCCCAAAGTGCCGAGCTTCATCGCCTACGGCCACACCACCCTGAAAGCGCCCGATCTCGTCTGATCTCGGAAGCGATCCAGGGCCGGGCCTGGTTAGTACCTGGATGGGAGACCGCCTGGGAATACCGGGTGTCGTAGGCTTTTTAGCCGTTGCCATTTTTTTAACATTTTCCATGTTTTCACTCTTTTTTTTCCACTGCGCGCATGCGTCAGGAAGCCGCAAAGAGCCATTTTTTCAAAATTTTCACCCTTTCATTTTTTTTAACATTTTGCACTTTATTTTTTACACAGCACCGCCCACAGGTCCAAAAGGCCCAAAGTGCCGAGCTTCATCGCCTACGGCCACACCACCCTGAAAGCGCCCGATCTCGTCTGATCTCGGAAGCGATCCAGGGCCGGGCCTGGTTAGTACCTGGATGGGAGACCGCCTGGGAATACCGGGTGTCGTAGGCTTTTTAGCCGTTGCCATTTTTTTAACATTTTCCATGTTTTCACTCTTTTTTTTCCACTGCGCGCATGCGTCAGGAAGCCGCAAAGAGCCATTTTTTCAAAATTTTCACCCTTTCATTTTTTTTAACATTTTGCACTTTATTTTTTACACAGCACCGCCCACAGGTCCAAAAGGCCCAAAGTGCCGAGCTTCATCGCCTACGGCCACACCACCCTGAAAGCGCCCGATCTCGTCTGATCTCGGAAGCGATCCAGGGCCGGGCCTGGTTAGTACCTGGATGGGAGACCGCCTGGGAATACCGGGTGTCGTAGGCTTTTTAGCCGTTGCCATTTTTTTAACATTTTCCATGTTTTCACTCTTTTTTTTCCACTGCGCGCATGCGTCAGGAAGCCGCAAAGAGCCATTTTTTCAAAATTTTCACCCTTTCATTTTTTTTAACATTTTGCACTTTATTTTTTACACAGCACCGCCCACAGGTCCAAAAGGCCCAAAGTGCCGAGCTTCATCGCCTACGGCCACACCACCCTGAAAGCGCCCGATCTCGTCTGATCTCGGAAGCGATCCAGGGCCGGGCCTGGTTAGTACCTGGATGGGAGACCGCCTGGGAATACCGGGTGTCGTAGGCTTTTTAGCCGTTGCCATTTTTTTAACATTTTCCATGTTTTCACTCTTTTTTTTCCACTGCGCGCATGCGTCAGGAAGCCGCAAAGAGCCATTTTTTCAAAATTTTCACCCTTTCATTTTTTTTAACATTTTGCACTTTATTTTTTACACAGCACCGCCCACAGGTCCAAAAGGCCCAAAGTGCCGAGCTTCATCGCCTACGGCCACACCACCCTGAAAGCGCCCGATCTCGTCTGATCTCGGAAGCGATCCAGGGCCGGGCCTGGTTAGTACCTGGATGGGAGACCGCCTGGGAATACCGGGTGTCGTAGGCTTTTTAGCCGTTGCCATTTTTTTAACATTTTCCATGTTTTCACTCTTTTTTTTCCACTGCGCGCATGCGTCAGGAAGCCGCAAAGAGCCATTTTTTCAAAATTTTCACCCTTTCATTTTTTTTAACATTTTGCACTTTATTTTTTACACAGCACCGCCCACAGGTCCAAAAGGCCCAAAGTGCCGAGCTTCATCGCCTACGGCCACACCACCCTGAAAGCGCCCGATCTCGTCTGATCTCGGAAGCGATCCAGGGCCGGGCCTGGTTAGTACCTGGATGGGAGACCGCCTGGGAATACCGGGTGTCGTAGGCTTTTTAGCCGTTGCCATTTTTTTAACATTTTCCATGTTTTCACTCTTTTTTTTCCACTGCGCGCATGCGTCAGGAAGCCGCAAAGAGCCATTTTTTCAAAATTTTCACCCTTTCATTTTTTTTAACATTTTGCACTTTATTTTTTACACAGCACCGCCCACAGGTCCAAAAGGCCCAAAGTGCCGAGCTTCATCGCCTACGGCCACACCACCCTGAAAGCGCCCGATCTCGTCTGATCTCGGAAGCGATCCAGGGCCGGGCCTGGTTAGTACCTGGATGGGAGACCGCCTGGGAATACCGGGTGTCGTAGGCTTTTTAGCCGTTGCCATTTTTTTAACATTTTCCATGTTTTCACTCTTTTTTTTCCACTGCGCGCATGCGTCAGGAAGCCGCAAAGAGCCATTTTTTCAAAATTTTCACCCTTTCATTTTTTTTAACATTTTGCACTTTATTTTTTACACAGCACCGCCCACAGGTCCAAAAGGCCCAAAGTGCCGAGCTTCATCGCCTACGGCCACACCACCCTGAAAGCGCCCGATCTCGTCTGATCTCGGAAGCGATCCAGGGCCGGGCCTGGTTAGTACCTGGATGGGAGACCGCCTGGGAATACCGGGTGTCGTAGGCTTTTTAGCCGTTGCCATTTTTTTAACATTTTCCATGTTTTCACTCTTTTTTTTCCACTGCGCGCATGCGTCAGGAAGCCGCAAAGAGCCATTTTTTCAAAATTTTCACCCTTTCATTTTTTTTAACATTTTGCACTTTATTTTTTACACAGCACCGCCCACAGGTCCAAAAGGCCCAAAGTGCCGAGCTTCATCGCCTACGGCCACACCACCCTGAAAGCGCCCGATCTCGTCTGATCTCGGAAGCGATCCAGGGCCGGGCCTGGTTAGTACCTGGATGGGAGACCGCCTGGGAATACCGGGTGTCGTAGGCTTTTTAGCCGTTGCCATTTTTTTAACATTTTCCATGTTTTCACTCTTTTTTTTCCACTGCGCGCATGCGTCAGGAAGCCGCAAAGAGCCATTTTTTCAAAATTTTCACCCTTTCATTTTTTTTAACATTTTGCACTTTATTTTTTACACAGCACCGCCCACAGGTCCAAAAGGCCCAAAGTGCCGAGCTTCATCGCCTACGGCCACACCACCCTGAAAGCGCCCGATCTCGTCTGATCTCGGAAGCGATCCAGGGCCGGGCCTGGTTAGTACCTGGATGGGAGACCGCCTGGGAATACCGGGTGTCGTAGGCTTTTTAGCCGTTGCCATTTTTTTAACATTTTCCATGTTTTCACTCTTTTTTTTCCACTGCGCGCATGCGTCAGGAAGCCGCAAAGAGCCATTTTTTCAAAATTTTCACCCTTTCATTTTTTTTAACATTTTGCACTTTATTTTTTACACAGCACCGCCCACAGGTCCAAAAGGCCCAAAGTGCCGAGCTTCATCGCCTACGGCCACACCACCCTGAAAGCGCCCGATCTCGTCTGATCTCGGAAGCGATCCAGGGCCGGGCCTGGTTAGTACCTGGATGGGAGACCGCCTGGGAATACCGGGTGTCGTAGGCTTTTTAGCCGTTGCCATTTTTTTAACATTTTCCATGTTTTCACTCTTTTTTTTCCACTGCGCGCATGCGTCAGGAAGCCGCAAAGAGCCATTTTTTCAAAATTTTCACCCTTTCATTTTTTTTAACATTTTGCACTTTATTTTTTACACAGCACCGCCCACAGGTCCAAAAGGCCCAAAGTGCCGAGCTTCATCGCCTACGGCCACACCACCCTGAAAGCGCCCGATCTCGTCTGATCTCGGAAGCGATCCAGGGCCGGGCCTGGTTAGTACCTGGATGGGAGACCGCCTGGGAATACCGGGTGTCGTAGGCTTTTTAGCCGTTGCCATTTTTTTAACATTTTCCATGTTTTCACTCTTTTTTTTCCACTGCGCGCATGCGTCAGGAAGCCGCAAAGAGCCATTTTTTCAAAATTTTCACCCTTTCATTTTTTTTAACATTTTGCACTTTATTTTTTACACAGCACCGCCCACAGGTCCAAAAGGCCCAAAGTGCCGAGCTTCATCGCCTACGGCCACACCACCCTGAAAGCGCCCGATCTCGTCTGATCTCGGAAGCGATCCAGGGCCGGGCCTGGTTAGTACCTGGATGGGAGACCGCCTGGGAATACCGGGTGTCGTAGGCTTTTTAGCCGTTGCCATTTTTTTAACATTTTCCATGTTTTCACTCTTTTTTTTCCACTGCGCGCATGCGTCAGGAAGCCGCAAAGAGCCATTTTTTCAAAATTTTCACCCTTTCATTTTTTTTAACATTTTGCACTTTATTTTTTACACAGCACCGCCCACAGGTCCAAAAGGCCCAAAGTGCCGAGCTTCATCGCCTACGGCCACACCACCCTGAAAGCGCCCGATCTCGTCTGATCTCGGAAGCGATCCAGGGCCGGGCCTGGTTAGTACCTGGATGGGAGACCGCCTGGGAATACCGGGTGTCGTAGGCTTTTTAGCCGTTGCCATTTTTTTAACATTTTCCATGTTTTCACTCTTTTTTTTCCACTGCGCGCATGCGTCAGGAAGCCGCAAAGAGCCATTTTTTCAAAATTTTCACCCTTTCATTTTTTTTAACATTTTGCACTTTATTTTTTACACAGCACCGCCCACAGGTCCAAAAGGCCCAAAGTGCCGAGCTTCATCGCCTACGGCCACACCACCCTGAAAGCGCCCGATCTCGTCTGATCTCGGAAGCGATCCAGGGCCGGGCCTGGTTAGTACCTGGATGGGAGACCGCCTGGGAATACCGGGTGTCGTAGGCTTTTTAGCCGTTGCCATTTTTTTAACATTTTCCATGTTTTCACTCTTTTTTTTCCACTGCGCGCATGCGTCAGGAAGCCGCAAAGAGCCATTTTTTCAAAATTTTCACCCTTTCATTTTTTTTAACATTTTGCACTTTATTTTTTACACAGCACCGCCCACAGGTCCAAAAGGCCCAAAGTGCCGAGCTTCATCGCCTACGGCCACACCACCCTGAAAGCGCCCGATCTCGTCTGATCTCGGAAGCGATCCAGGGCCGGGCCTGGTTAGTACCTGGATGGGAGACCGCCTGGGAATACCGGGTGTCGTAGGCTTTTTAGCCGTTGCCATTTTTTTAACATTTTCCATGTTTTCACTCTTTTTTTTCCACTGCGCGCATGCGTCAGGAAGCCGCAAAGAGCCATTTTTTCAAAATTTTCACCCTTTCATTTTTTTTAACATTTTGCACTTTATTTTTTACACAGCACCGCCCACAGGTCCAAAAGGCCCAAAGTGCCGAGCTTCATCGCCTACGGCCACACCACCCTGAAAGCGCCCGATCTCGTCTGATCTCGGAAGCGATCCAGGGCCGGGCCTGGTTAGTACCTGGATGGGAGACCGCCTGGGAATACCGGGTGTCGTAGGCTTTTTAGCCGTTGCCATTTTTTTTAACATTTTCCATGTTTTCACTCTTTTTTTTCCACTGCGCGCATGCGTCAGGAAGCCGCAAAGAGCCATTTTTTCAAAATTTTCACCCTTTCATTTTTTTTAACATTTTGCACTTTATTTTTTACACAGCACCGCCCACAGGTCCAAAAGGCCCAAAGTGCCGAGCTTCATCGCCTACGGCCACACCACCCTGAAAGCGCCCGATCTCGTCTGATCTCGGAAGCGATCCAGGGCCGGGCCTGGTTAGTACCTGGATGGGAGACCGCCTGGGAATACCGGGTGTCGTAGGCTTTTTAGCCGTTGCCATTTTTTTAACATTTTCCATGTTTTCACTCTTTTTTTTCCACTGCGCGCATGCGTCAGGAAGCCGCAAAGAGCCATTTTTTCAAAATTTTCACCCTTTCATTTTTTTTAACATTTTGCACTTTATTTTTTACACAGCACCGCCCACAGGTCCAAAAGGCCCAAAGTGCCGAGCTTCATCGCCTACGGCCACACCACCCTGAAAGCGCCCGATCTCGTCTGATCTCGGAAGCGATCCAGGGCCGGGCCTGGTTAGTACCTGGATGGGAGACCGCCTGGGAATACCGGGTGTCGTAGGCTTTTTAGCCGTTGCCATTTTTTTTAACATTTTCCATGTTTTCACTCTTTTTTTTCCACTGCGCGCATGCGTCAGGAAGCCGCAAAGAGCCATTTTTTCAAAATTTTCACCCTTTCATTTTTTTTAACATTTTGCACTTTATTTTTTACACAGCACCGCCCACAGGTCCAAAAGGCCCAAAGTGCCGAGCTTCATCGCCTACGGCCACACCACCCTGAAAGCGCCCGATCTCGTCTGATCTCGGAAGCGATCCAGGGCCGGGCCTGGTTAGTACCTGGATGGGAGACCGCCTGGGAATACCGGGTGTCGTAGGCTTTTTAGCCGTTGCCATTTTTTTAACATTTTCCATGTTTTCACTCTTTTTTTTCCACTGCGCGCATGCGTCAGGAAGCCGCAAAGAGCCATTTTTTCAAAATTTTCACCCTTTCATTTTTTTTAACATTTTGCACTTTATTTTTTACACAGCACCGCCCACAGGTCCAAAAGGCCCAAAGTGCCGAGCTTCATCGCCTACGGCCACACCACCCTGAAAGCGCCCGATCTCGTCTGATCTCGGAAGCGATCCAGGGCCGGGCCTGGTTAGTACCTGGATGGGAGACCGCCTGGGAATACCGGGTGTCGTAGGCTTTTTAGCCGTTGCCATTTTTTTTAACATTTTCCATGTTTTCACTCTTTTTTTTCCACTGCGCGCATGCGTCAGGAAGCCGCAAAGAGCCATTTTTTCAAAATTTTCACCCTTTCATTTTTTTTAACATTTTGCACTTTATTTTTTACACAGCACCGCCCACAGGTCCAAAAGGCCCAAAGTGCCGAGCTTCATCGCCTACGGCCACACCACCCTGAAAGCGCCCGATCTCGTCTGATCTCGGAAGCGATCCAGGGCCGGGCCTGGTTAGTACCTGGATGGGAGACCGCCTGGGAATACCGGGTGTCGTAGGCTTTTTAGCCGTTGCCATTTTTTTAACATTTTCCATGTTTTCACTCTTTTTTTTCCACTGCGCGCATGCGTCAGGAAGCCGCAAAGAGCCATTTTTTCAAAATTTTCACCCTTTCATTTTTTTTAACATTTTGCACTTTATTTTTTACACAGCACCGCCCACAGGTCCAAAAGGCCCAAAGTGCCGAGCTTCATCGCCTACGGCCACACCACCCTGAAAGCGCCCGATCTCGTCTGATCTCGGAAGCGATCCAGGGCCGGGCCTGGTTAGTACCTGGATGGGAGACCGCCTGGGAATACCGGGTGTCGTAGGCTTTTTAGCCGTTGCCATTTTTTTAACATTTTCCATGTTTTCACTCTTTTTTTTCCACTGCGCGCATGCGTCAGGAAGCCGCAAAGAGCCATTTTTTCAAAATTTTCACCCTTTCATTTTTTTTAACATTTTGCACTTTATTTTTTACACAGCACCGCCCACAGGTCCAAAAGGCCCAAAGTGCCGAGCTTCATCGCCTACGGCCACACCACCCTGAAAGCGCCCGATCTCGTCTGATCTCGGAAGCGATCCAGGGCCGGGCCTGGTTAGTACCTGGATGGGAGACCGCCTGGGAATACCGGGTGTCGTAGGCTTTTTAGCCGTTGCCATTTTTTTAACATTTTCCATGTTTTCACTCTTTTTTTTCCACTGCGCGCATGCGTCAGGAAGCCGCAAAGAGCCATTTTTTCAAAATTTTCACCCTTTCATTTTTTTTAACATTTTGCACTTTATTTTTTACACAGCACCGCCCACAGGTCCAAAAGGCCCAAAGTGCCGAGCTTCATCGCCTACGGCCACACCACCCTGAAAGCGCCCGATCTCGTCTGATCTCGGAAGCGATCCAGGGCCGGGCCTGGTTAGTACCTGGATGGGAGACCGCCTGGGAATACCGGGTGTCGTAGGCTTTTTAGCCGTTGCCATTTTTTTTAACATTTTCCATGTTTTCACTCTTTTTTTTCCACTGCGCGCATGCGTCAGGAAGCCGCAAAGAGCCATTTTTTCAAAATTTTCACCCTTTCATTTTTTTTAACATTTTGCACTTTATTTTTTACACAGCACCGCCCACAGGTCCAAAAGGCCCAAAGTGCCGAGCTTCATCGCCTACGGCCACACCACCCTGAAAGCGCCCGATCTCGTCTGATCTCGGAAGCGATCCAGGGCCGGGCCTGGTTAGTACCTGGATGGGAGACCGCCTGGGAATACCGGGTGTCGTAGGCTTTTTAGCCGTTGCCATTTTTTTAACATTTTCCATGTTTTCACTCTTTTTTTTCCACTGCGCGCATGCGTCAGGAAGCCGCAAAGAGCCATTTTTTCAAAATTTTCACCCTTTCATTTTTTTTAACATTTTGCACTTTATTTTTTACACAGCACCGCCCACAGGTCCAAAAGGCCCAAAGTGCCGAGCTTCATCGCCTACGGCCACACCACCCTGAAAGCGCCCGATCTCGTCTGATCTCGGAAGCGATCCAGGGCCGGGCCTGGTTAGTACCTGGATGGGAGACCGCCTGGGAATACCGGGTGTCGTAGGCTTTTTAGCCGTTGCCATTTTTTTTAACATTTTCCATGTTTTCACTCTTTTTTTTCCACTGCGCGCATGCGTCAGGAAGCCGCAAAGAGCCATTTTTTCAAAATTTTCACCCTTTCATTTTTTTTAACATTTTGCACTTTATTTTTTACACAGCACCGCCCACAGGTCCAAAAGGCCCAAAGTGCCGAGCTTCATCGCCTACGGCCACACCACCCTGAAAGCGCCCGATCTCGTCTGATCTCGGAAGCGATCCAGGGCCGGGCCTGGTTAGTACCTGGATGGGAGACCGCCTGGGAATACCGGGTGTCGTAGGCTTTTTAGCCGTTGCCATTTTTTTAACATTTTCCATGTTTTCACTCTTTTTTTTCCACTGCGCGCATGCGTCAGGAAGCCGCAAAGAGCCATTTTTTCAAAATTTTCACCCTTTCATTTTTTTTAACATTTTGCACTTTATTTTTTACACAGCACCGCCCACAGGTCCAAAAGGCCCAAAGTGCCGAGCTTCATCGCCTACGGCCACACCACCCTGAAAGCGCCCGATCTCGTCTGATCTCGGAAGCGATCCAGGGCCGGGCCTGGTTAGTACCTGGATGGGAGACCGCCTGGGAATACCGGGTGTCGTAGGCTTTTTAGCCGTTGCCATTTTTTTAACATTTTCCATGTTTTCACTCTTTTTTTTCCACTGCGCGCATGCGTCAGGAAGCCGCAAAGAGCCATTTTTTCAAAATTTTCACCCTTTCATTTTTTTTAACATTTTGCACTTTATTTTTTACACAGCACCGCCCACAGGTCCAAAAGGCCCAAAGTGCCGAGCTTCATCGCCTACGGCCACACCACCCTGAAAGCGCCCGATCTCGTCTGATCTCGGAAGCGATCCAGGGCCGGGCCTGGTTAGTACCTGGATGGGAGACCGCCTGGGAATACCGGGTGTCGTAGGCTTTTTAGCCGTTGCCATTTTTTTAACATTTTCCATGTTTTCACTCTTTTTTTTCCACTGCGCGCATGCGTCAGGAAGCCGCAAAGAGCCATTTTTTCAAAATTTTCACCCTTTCATTTTTTTTAACATTTTGCACTTTATTTTTTACACAGCACCGCCCACAGGTCCAAAAGGCCCAAAGTGCCGAGCTTCATCGCCTACGGCCACACCACCCTGAAAGCGCCCGATCTCGTCTGATCTCGGAAGCGATCCAGGGCCGGGCCTGGTTAGTACCTGGATGGGAGACCGCCTGGGAATACCGGGTGTCGTAGGCTTTTTAGCCGTTGCCATTTTTTTAACATTTTCCATGTTTTCACTCTTTTTTTTCCACTGCGCGCATGCGTCAGGAAGCCGCAAAGAGCCATTTTTTCAAAATTTTCACCCTTTCATTTTTTTTAACATTTTGCACTTTATTTTTTACACAGCACCGCCCACAGGTCCAAAAGGCCCAAAGTGCCGAGCTTCATCGCCTACGGCCACACCACCCTGAAAGCGCCCGATCTCGTCTGATCTCGGAAGCGATCCAGGGCCGGGCCTGGTTAGTACCTGGATGGGAGACCGCCTGGGAATACCGGGTGTCGTAGGCTTTTTAGCCGTTGCCATTTTTTTAACATTTTCCATGTTTTCACTCTTTTTTTTCCACTGCGCGCATGCGTCAGGAAGCCGCAAAGAGCCATTTTTTCAAAATTTTCACCCTTTCATTTTTTTTAACATTTTGCACTTTATTTTTTACACAGCACCGCCCACAGGTCCAAAAGGCCCAAAGTGCCGAGCTTCATCGCCTACGGCCACACCACCCTGAAAGCGCCCGATCTCGTCTGATCTCGGAAGCGATCCAGGGCCGGGCCTGGTTAGTACCTGGATGGGAGACCGCCTGGGAATACCGGGTGTCGTAGGCTTTTTAGCCGTTGCCATTTTTTTAACATTTTCCATGTTTTCACTCTTTTTTTTCCACTGCGCGCATGCGTCAGGAAGCCGCAAAGAGCCATTTTTTCAAAATTTTCACCCTTTCATTTTTTTTAACATTTTGCACTTTATTTTTTACACAGCACCGCCCACAGGTCCAAAAGGCCCAAAGTGCCGAGCTTCATCGCCTACGGCCACACCACCCTGAAAGCGCCCGATCTCGTCTGATCTCGGAAGCGATCCAGGGCCGGGCCTGGTTAGTACCTGGATGGGAGACCGCCTGGGAATACCGGGTGTCGTAGGCTTTTTAGCCGTTGCCATTTTTTTAACATTTTCCATGTTTTCACTCTTTTTTTTCCACTGCGCGCATGCGTCAGGAAGCCGCAAAGAGCCATTTTTTCAAAATTTTCACCCTTTCATTTTTTTTAACATTTTGCACTTTATTTTTTACACAGCACCGCCCACAGGTCCAAAAGGCCCAAAGTGCCGAGCTTCATCGCCTACGGCCACACCACCCTGAAAGCGCCCGATCTCGTCTGATCTCGGAAGCGATCCAGGGCCGGGCCTGGTTAGTACCTGGATGGGAGACCGCCTGGGAATACCGGGTGTCGTAGGCTTTTTAGCCGTTGCCATTTTTTTAACATTTTCCATGTTTTCACTCTTTTTTTTCCACTGCGCGCATGCGTCAGGAAGCCGCAAAGAGCCATTTTTTCAAAATTTTCACCCTTTCATTTTTTTTAACATTTTGCACTTTATTTTTTACACAGCACCGCCCACAGGTCCAAAAGGCCCAAAGTGCCGAGCTTCATCGCCTACGGCCACACCACCCTGAAAGCGCCCGATCTCGTCTGATCTCGGAAGCGATCCAGGGCCGGGCCTGGTTAGTACCTGGATGGGAGACCGCCTGGGAATACCGGGTGTCGTAGGCTTTTTAGCCGTTGCCATTTTTTTAACATTTTCCATGTTTTCACTCTTTTTTTTCCACTGCGCGCATGCGTCAGGAAGCCGCAAAGAGCCATTTTTTCAAAATTTTCACCCTTTCATTTTTTTTAACATTTTGCACTTTATTTTTTACACAGCACCGCCCACAGGTCCAAAAGGCCCAAAGTGCCGAGCTTCATCGCCTACGGCCACACCACCCTGAAAGCGCCCGATCTCGTCTGATCTCGGAAGCGATCCAGGGCCGGGCCTGGTTAGTACCTGGATGGGAGACCGCCTGGGAATACCGGGTGTCGTAGGCTTTTTAGCCGTTGCCATTTTTTTAACATTTTCCATGTTTTCACTCTTTTTTTTCCACTGCGCGCATGCGTCAGGAAGCCGCAAAGAGCCATTTTTTCAAAATTTTCACCCTTTCATTTTTTTTAACATTTTGCACTTTATTTTTTACACAGCACCGCCCACAGGTCCAAAAGGCCCAAAGTGCCGAGCTTCATCGCCTACGGCCACACCACCCTGAAAGCGCCCGATCTCGTCTGATCTCGGAAGCGATCCAGGGCCGGGCCTGGTTAGTACCTGGATGGGAGACCGCCTGGGAATACCGGGTGTCGTAGGCTTTTTAGCCGTTGCCATTTTTTTAACATTTTCCATGTTTTCACTCTTTTTTTTCCACTGCGCGCATGCGTCAGGAAGCCGCAAAGAGCCATTTTTTCAAAATTTTCACCCTTTCATTTTTTTTAACATTTTGCACTTTATTTTTTACACAGCACCGCCCACAGGTCCAAAAGGCCCAAAGTGCCGAGCTTCATCGCCTACGGCCACACCACCCTGAAAGCGCCCGATCTCGTCTGATCTCGGAAGCGATCCAGGGCCGGGCCTGGTTAGTACCTGGATGGGAGACCGCCTGGGAATACCGGGTGTCGTAGGCTTTTTAGCCGTTGCCATTTTTTTAACATTTTCCATGTTTTCACTCTTTTTTTTCCACTGCGCGCATGCGTCAGGAAGCCGCAAAGAGCCATTTTTTCAAAATTTTCACCCTTTCATTTTTTTTAACATTTTGCACTTTATTTTTTACACAGCACCGCCCACAGGTCCAAAAGGCCCAAAGTGCCGAGCTTCATCGCCTACGGCCACACCACCCTGAAAGCGCCCGATCTCGTCTGATCTCGGAAGCGATCCAGGGCCGGGCCTGGTTAGTACCTGGATGGGAGACCGCCTGGGAATACCGGGTGTCGTAGGCTTTTTAGCCGTTGCCATTTTTTTAACATTTTCCATGTTTTCACTCTTTTTTTTCCACTGCGCGCATGCGTCAGGAAGCCGCAAAGAGCCATTTTTTCAAAATTTTCACCCTTTCATTTTTTTTAACATTTTGCACTTTATTTTTTACACAGCACCGCCCACAGGTCCAAAAGGCCCAAAGTGCCGAGCTTCATCGCCTACGGCCACACCACCCTGAAAGCGCCCGATCTCGTCTGATCTCGGAAGCGATCCAGGGCCGGGCCTGGTTAGTACCTGGATGGGAGACCGCCTGGGAATACCGGGTGTCGTAGGCTTTTTAGCCGTTGCCATTTTTTTAACATTTTCCATGTTTTCACTCTTTTTTTTCCACTGCGCGCATGCGTCAGGAAGCCGCAAAGAGCCATTTTTTCAAAATTTTCACCCTTTCATTTTTTTTAACATTTTGCACTTTATTTTTTACACAGCACCGCCCACAGGTCCAAAAGGCCCAAAGTGCCGAGCTTCATCGCCTACGGCCACACCACCCTGAAAGCGCCCGATCTCGTCTGATCTCGGAAGCGATCCAGGGCCGGGCCTGGTTAGTACCTGGATGGGAGACCGCCTGGGAATACCGGGTGTCGTAGGCTTTTTAGCCGTTGCCATTTTTTTAACATTTTCCATGTTTTCACTCTTTTTTTTCCACTGCGCGCATGCGTCAGGAAGCCGCAAAGAGCCATTTTTTCAAAATTTTCACCCTTTCATTTTTTTTTAACATTTTGCACTTTATTTTTTACACAGCACCGCCCACAGGTCCAAAAGGCCCAAAGTGCCGAGCTTCATCGCCTACGGCCACACCACCCTGAAAGCGCCCGATCTCGTCTGATCTCGGAAGCGATCCAGGGCCGGGCCTGGTTAGTACCTGGATGGGAGACCGCCTGGGAATACCGGGTGTCGTAGGCTTTTTAGCCGTTGCCATTTTTTTAACATTTTCCATGTTTTCACTCTTTTTTTTCCACTGCGCGCATGCGTCAGGAAGCCGCAAAGAGCCATTTTTTCAAAATTTTCACCCTTTCATTTTTTTTAACATTTTGCACTTTATTTTTTACACAGCACCGCCCACAGGTCCAAAAGGCCCAAAGTGCCGAGCTTCATCGCCTACGGCCACACCACCCTGAAAGCGCCCGATCTCGTCTGATCTCGGAAGCGATCCAGGGCCGGGCCTGGTTAGTACCTGGATGGGAGACCGCCTGGGAATACCGGGTGTCGTAGGCTTTTTAGCCGTTGCCATTTTTTTAACATTTTCCATGTTTTCACTCTTTTTTTTCCACTGCGCGCATGCGTCAGGAAGCCGCAAAGAGCCATTTTTTCAAAATTTTCACCCTTTCATTTTTTTTAACATTTTGCACTTTATTTTTTACACAGCACCGCCCACAGGTCCAAAAGGCCCAAAGTGCCGAGCTTCATCGCCTACGGCCACACCACCCTGAAAGCGCCCGATCTCGTCTGATCTCGGAAGCGATCCAGGGCCGGGCCTGGTTAGTACCTGGATGGGAGACCGCCTGGGAATACCGGGTGTCGTAGGCTTTTTAGCCGTTGCCATTTTTTTAACATTTTCCATGTTTTCACTCTTTTTTTTCCACTGCGCGCATGCGTCAGGAAGCCGCAAAGAGCCATTTTTTCAAAATTTTCACCCTTTCATTTTTTTTAACATTTTGCACTTTATTTTTTACACAGCACCGCCCACAGGTCCAAAAGGCCCAAAGTGCCGAGCTTCATCGCCTACGGCCACACCACCCTGAAAGCGCCCGATCTCGTCTGATCTCGGAAGCGATCCAGGGCCGGGCCTGGTTAGTACCTGGATGGGAGACCGCCTGGGAATACCGGGTGTCGTAGGCTTTTTAGCCGTTGCCATTTTTTTAACATTTTCCATGTTTTCACTCTTTTTTTTCCACTGCGCGCATGCGTCAGGAAGCCGCAAAGAGCCATTTTTTCAAAATTTTCACCCTTTCATTTTTTTTAACATTTTGCACTTTATTTTTTACACAGCACCGCCCACAGGTCCAAAAGGCCCAAAGTGCCGAGCTTCATCGCCTACGGCCACACCACCCTGAAAGCGCCCGATCTCGTCTGATCTCGGAAGCGATCCAGGGCCGGGCCTGGTTAGTACCTGGATGGGAGACCGCCTGGGAATACCGGGTGTCGTAGGCTTTTTAGCCGTTGCCATTTTTTTAACATTTTCCATGTTTTCACTCTTTTTTTTCCACTGCGCGCATGCGTCAGGAAGCCGCAAAGAGCCATTTTTTCAAAATTTTCACCCTTTCATTTTTTTTAACATTTTGCACTTTATTTTTTACACAGCACCGCCCACAGGTCCAAAAGGCCCAAAGTGCCGAGCTTCATCGCCTACGGCCACACCACCCTGAAAGCGCCCGATCTCGTCTGATCTCGGAAGCGATCCAGGGCCGGGCCTGGTTAGTACCTGGATGGGAGACCGCCTGGGAATACCGGGTGTCGTAGGCTTTTTAGCCGTTGCCATTTTTTTAACATTTTCCATGTTTTCACTCTTTTTTTTCCACTGCGCGCATGCGTCAGGAAGCCGCAAAGAGCCATTTTTTCAAAATTTTCACCCTTTCATTTTTTTTAACATTTTGCACTTTATTTTTTACACAGCACCGCCCACAGGTCCAAAAGGCCCAAAGTGCCGAGCTTCATCGCCTACGGCCACACCACCCTGAAAGCGCCCGATCTCGTCTGATCTCGGAAGCGATCCAGGGCCGGGCCTGGTTAGTACCTGGATGGGAGACCGCCTGGGAATACCGGGTGTCGTAGGCTTTTTAGCCGTTGCCATTTTTTTAACATTTTCCATGTTTTCACTCTTTTTTTTCCACTGCGCGCATGCGTCAGGAAGCCGCAAAGAGCCATTTTTTCAAAATTTTCACCCTTTCATTTTTTTTAACATTTTGCACTTTATTTTTTACACAGCACCGCCCACAGGTCCAAAAGGCCCAAAGTGCCGAGCTTCATCGCCTACGGCCACACCACCCTGAAAGCGCCCGATCTCGTCTGATCTCGGAAGCGATCCAGGGCCGGGCCTGGTTAGTACCTGGATGGGAGACCGCCTGGGAATACCGGGTGTCGTAGGCTTTTTAGCCGTTGCCATTTTTTTAACATTTTCCATGTTTTCACTCTTTTTTTTCCACTGCGCGCATGCGTCAGGAAGCCGCAAAGAGCCATTTTTTCAAAATTTTCACCCTTTCATTTTTTTTAACATTTTGCACTTTATTTTTTACACAGCACCGCCCACAGGTCCAAAAGGCCCAAAGTGCCGAGCTTCATCGCCTACGGCCACACCACCCTGAAAGCGCCCGATCTCGTCTGATCTCGGAAGCGATCCAGGGCCGGGCCTGGTTAGTACCTGGATGGGAGACCGCCTGGGAATACCGGGTGTCGTAGGCTTTTTAGCCGTTGCCATTTTTTTAACATTTTCCATGTTTTCACTCTTTTTTTTCCACTGCGCGCATGCGTCAGGAAGCCGCAAAGAGCCATTTTTTCAAAATTTTCACCCTTTCATTTTTTTTAACATTTTGCACTTTATTTTTTACACAGCACCGCCCACAGGTCCAAAAGGCCCAAAGTGCCGAGCTTCATCGCCTACGGCCACACCACCCTGAAAGCGCCCGATCTCGTCTGATCTCGGAAGCGATCCAGGGCCGGGCCTGGTTAGTACCTGGATGGGAGACCGCCTGGGAATACCGGGTGTCGTAGGCTTTTTAGCCGTTGCCATTTTTTTAACATTTTCCATGTTTTCACTCTTTTTTTTCCACTGCGCGCATGCGTCAGGAAGCCGCAAAGAGCCATTTTTTCAAAATTTTCACCCTTTCATTTTTTTTAACATTTTGCACTTTATTTTTTACACAGCACCGCCCACAGGTCCAAAAGGCCCAAAGTGCCGAGCTTCATCGCCTACGGCCACACCACCCTGAAAGCGCCCGATCTCGTCTGATCTCGGAAGCGATCCAGGGCCGGGCCTGGTTAGTACCTGGATGGGAGACCGCCTGGGAATACCGGGTGTCGTAGGCTTTTTAGCCGTTGCCATTTTTTTAACATTTTCCATGTTTTCACTCTTTTTTTTCCACTGCGCGCATGCGTCAGGAAGCCGCAAAGAGCCATTTTTTCAAAATTTTCACCCTTTCATTTTTTTTAACATTTTGCACTTTATTTTTTACACAGCACCGCCCACAGGTCCAAAAGGCCCAAAGTGCCGAGCTTCATCGCCTACGGCCACACCACCCTGAAAGCGCCCGATCTCGTCTGATCTCGGAAGCGATCCAGGGCCGGGCCTGGTTAGTACCTGGATGGGAGACCGCCTGGGAATACCGGGTGTCGTAGGCTTTTTAGCCGTTGCCATTTTTTTAACATTTTCCATGTTTTCACTCTTTTTTTTCCACTGCGCGCATGCGTCAGGAAGCCGCAAAGAGCCATTTTTTCAAAATTTTCACCCTTTCATTTTTTTTAACATTTTGCACTTTATTTTTTACACAGCACCGCCCACAGGTCCAAAAGGCCCAAAGTGCCGAGCTTCATCGCCTACGGCCACACCACCCTGAAAGCGCCCGATCTCGTCTGATCTCGGAAGCGATCCAGGGCCGGGCCTGGTTAGTACCTGGATGGGAGACCGCCTGGGAATACCGGGTGTCGTAGGCTTTTTAGCCGTTGCCATTTTTTTAACATTTTCCATGTTTTCACTCTTTTTTTTCCACTGCGCGCATGCGTCAGGAAGCCGCAAAGAGCCATTTTTTCAAAATTTTCACCCTTTCATTTTTTTTAACATTTTGCACTTTATTTTTTACACAGCACCGCCCACAGGTCCAAAAGGCCCAAAGTGCCGAGCTTCATCGCCTACGGCCACACCACCCTGAAAGCGCCCGATCTCGTCTGATCTCGGAAGCGATCCAGGGCCGGGCCTGGTTAGTACCTGGATGGGAGACCGCCTGGGAATACCGGGTGTCGTAGGCTTTTTAGCCGTTGCCATTTTTTTAACATTTTCCATGTTTTCACTCTTTTTTTTCCACTGCGCGCATGCGTCAGGAAGCCGCAAAGAGCCATTTTTTCAAAATTTTCACCCTTTCATTTTTTTTAACATTTTGCACTTTATTTTTTACACAGCACCGCCCACAGGTCCAAAAGGCCCAAAGTGCCGAGCTTCATCGCCTACGGCCACACCACCCTGAAAGCGCCCGATCTCGTCTGATCTCGGAAGCGATCCAGGGCCGGGCCTGGTTAGTACCTGGATGGGAGACCGCCTGGGAATACCGGGTGTCGTAGGCTTTTTAGCCGTTGCCATTTTTTTAACATTTTCCATGTTTTCACTCTTTTTTTTCCACTGCGCGCATGCGTCAGGAAGCCGCAAAGAGCCATTTTTTCAAAATTTTCACCCTTTCATTTTTTTTAACATTTTGCACTTTATTTTTTACACAGCACCGCCCACAGGTCCAAAAGGCCCAAAGTGCCGAGCTTCATCGCCTACGGCCACACCACCCTGAAAGCGCCCGATCTCGTCTGATCTCGGAAGCGATCCAGGGCCGGGCCTGGTTAGTACCTGGATGGGAGACCGCCTGGGAATACCGGGTGTCGTAGGCTTTTTAGCCGTTGCCATTTTTTTAACATTTTCCATGTTTTCACTCTTTTTTTTCCACTGCGCGCATGCGTCAGGAAGCCGCAAAGAGCCATTTTTTCAAAATTTTCACCCTTTCATTTTTTTTAACATTTTGCACTTTATTTTTTACACAGCACCGCCCACAGGTCCAAAAGGCCCAAAGTGCCGAGCTTCATCGCCTACGGCCACACCACCCTGAAAGCGCCCGATCTCGTCTGATCTCGGAAGCGATCCAGGGCCGGGCCTGGTTAGTACCTGGATGGGAGACCGCCTGGGAATACCGGGTGTCGTAGGCTTTTTAGCCGTTGCCATTTTTTTAACATTTTCCATGTTTTCACTCTTTTTTTTCCACTGCGCGCATGCGTCAGGAAGCCGCAAAGAGCCATTTTTTCAAAATTTTCACCCTTTCATTTTTTTTAACATTTTGCACTTTATTTTTTACACAGCACCGCCCACAGGTCCAAAAGGCCCAAAGTGCCGAGCTTCATCGCCTACGGCCACACCACCCTGAAAGCGCCCGATCTCGTCTGATCTCGGAAGCGATCCAGGGCCGGGCCTGGTTAGTACCTGGATGGGAGACCGCCTGGGAATACCGGGTGTCGTAGGCTTTTTAGCCGTTGCCATTTTTTTAACATTTTCCATGTTTTCACTCTTTTTTTTCCACTGCGCGCATGCGTCAGGAAGCCGCAAAGAGCCATTTTTTCAAAATTTTCACCCTTTCATTTTTTTTAACATTTTGCACTTTATTTTTTACACAGCACCGCCCACAGGTCCAAAAGGCCCAAAGTGCCGAGCTTCATCGCCTACGGCCACACCACCCTGAAAGCGCCCGATCTCGTCTGATCTCGGAAGCGATCCAGGGCCGGGCCTGGTTAGTACCTGGATGGGAGACCGCCTGGGAATACCGGGTGTCGTAGGCTTTTTAGCCGTTGCCATTTTTTTAACATTTTCCATGTTTTCACTCTTTTTTTTCCACTGCGCGCATGCGTCAGGAAGCCGCAAAGAGCCATTTTTTCAAAATTTTCACCCTTTCATTTTTTTTAACATTTTGCACTTTATTTTTTACACAGCACCGCCCACAGGTCCAAAAGGCCCAAAGTGCCGAGCTTCATCGCCTACGGCCACACCACCCTGAAAGCGCCCGATCTCGTCTGATCTCGGAAGCGATCCAGGGCCGGGCCTGGTTAGTACCTGGATGGGAGACCGCCTGGGAATACCGGGTGTCGTAGGCTTTTTAGCCGTTGCCATTTTTTTAACATTTTCCATGTTTTCACTCTTTTTTTTCCACTGCGCGCATGCGTCAGGAAGCCGCAAAGAGCCATTTTTTCAAAATTTTCACCCTTTCATTTTTTTTAACATTTTGCACTTTATTTTTTACACAGCACCGCCCACAGGTCCAAAAGGCCCAAAGTGCCGAGCTTCATCGCCTACGGCCACACCACCCTGAAAGCGCCCGATCTCGTCTGATCTCGGAAGCGATCCAGGGCCGGGCCTGGTTAGTACCTGGATGGGAGACCGCCTGGGAATACCGGGTGTCGTAGGCTTTTTAGCCGTTGCCATTTTTTTAACATTTTCCATGTTTTCACTCTTTTTTTTCCACTGCGCGCATGCGTCAGGAAGCCGCAAAGAGCCATTTTTTCAAAATTTTCACCCTTTCATTTTTTTTAACATTTTGCACTTTATTTTTTACACAGCACCGCCCACAGGTCCAAAAGGCCCAAAGTGCCGAGCTTCATCGCCTACGGCCACACCACCCTGAAAGCGCCCGATCTCGTCTGATCTCGGAAGCGATCCAGGGCCGGGCCTGGTTAGTACCTGGATGGGAGACCGCCTGGGAATACCGGGTGTCGTAGGCTTTTTAGCCGTTGCCATTTTTTTAACATTTTCCATGTTTTCACTCTTTTTTTTCCACTGCGCGCATGCGTCAGGAAGCCGCAAAGAGCCATTTTTTCAAAATTTTCACCCTTTCATTTTTTTTAACATTTTGCACTTTATTTTTTACACAGCACCGCCCACAGGTCCAAAAGGCCCAAAGTGCCGAGCTTCATCGCCTACGGCCACACCACCCTGAAAGCGCCCGATCTCGTCTGATCTCGGAAGCGATCCAGGGCCGGGCCTGGTTAGTACCTGGATGGGAGACCGCCTGGGAATACCGGGTGTCGTAGGCTTTTTAGCCGTTGCCATTTTTTTAACATTTTCCATGTTTTCACTCTTTTTTTTCCACTGCGCGCATGCGTCAGGAAGCCGCAAAGAGCCATTTTTTCAAAATTTTCACCCTTTCATTTTTTTTAACATTTTGCACTTTATTTTTTACACAGCACCGCCCACAGGTCCAAAAGGCCCAAAGTGCCGAGCTTCATCGCCTACGGCCACACCACCCTGAAAGCGCCCGATCTCGTCTGATCTCGGAAGCGATCCAGGGCCGGGCCTGGTTAGTACCTGGATGGGAGACCGCCTGGGAATACCGGGTGTCGTAGGCTTTTTAGCCGTTGCCATTTTTTTAACATTTTCCATGTTTTCACTCTTTTTTTTCCACTGCGCGCATGCGTCAGGAAGCCGCAAAGAGCCATTTTTTCAAAATTTTCACCCTTTCATTTTTTTTAACATTTTGCACTTTATTTTTTACACAGCACCGCCCACAGGTCCAAAAGGCCCAAAGTGCCGAGCTTCATCGCCTACGGCCACACCACCCTGAAAGCGCCCGATCTCGTCTGATCTCGGAAGCGATCCAGGGCCGGGCCTGGTTAGTACCTGGATGGGAGACCGCCTGGGAATACCGGGTGTCGTAGGCTTTTTAGCCGTTGCCATTTTTTTAACATTTTCCATGTTTTCACTCTTTTTTTTCCACTGCGCGCATGCGTCAGGAAGCCGCAAAGAGCCATTTTTTCAAAATTTTCACCCTTTCATTTTTTTTAACATTTTGCACTTTATTTTTTACACAGCACCGCCCACAGGTCCAAAAGGCCCAAAGTGCCGAGCTTCATCGCCTACGGCCACACCACCCTGAAAGCGCCCGATCTCGTCTGATCTCGGAAGCGATCCAGGGCCGGGCCTGGTTAGTACCTGGATGGGAGACCGCCTGGGAATACCGGGTGTCGTAGGCTTTTTAGCCGTTGCCATTTTTTTAACATTTTCCATGTTTTCACTCTTTTTTTTCCACTGCGCGCATGCGTCAGGAAGCCGCAAAGAGCCATTTTTTCAAAATTTTCACCCTTTCATTTTTTTTAACATTTTGCACTTTATTTTTTACACAGCACCGCCCACAGGTCCAAAAGGCCCAAAGTGCCGAGCTTCATCGCCTACGGCCACACCACCCTGAAAGCGCCCGATCTCGTCTGATCTCGGAAGCGATCCAGGGCCGGGCCTGGTTAGTACCTGGATGGGAGACCGCCTGGGAATACCGGGTGTCGTAGGCTTTTTAGCCGTTGCCATTTTTTTAACATTTTCCATGTTTTCACTCTTTTTTTTCCACTGCGCGCATGCGTCAGGAAGCCGCAAAGAGCCATTTTTTCAAAATTTTCACCCTTTCATTTTTTTTAACATTTTGCACTTTATTTTTTACACAGCACCGCCCACAGGTCCAAAAGGCCCAAAGTGCCGAGCTTCATCGCCTACGGCCACACCACCCTGAAAGCGCCCGATCTCGTCTGATCTCGGAAGCGATCCAGGGCCGGGCCTGGTTAGTACCTGGATGGGAGACCGCCTGGGAATACCGGGTGTCGTAGGCTTTTTAGCCGTTGCCATTTTTTTAACATTTTCCATGTTTTCACTCTTTTTTTTCCACTGCGCGCATGCGTCAGGAAGCCGCAAAGAGCCATTTTTTCAAAATTTTCACCCTTTCATTTTTTTTAACATTTTGCACTTTATTTTTTACACAGCACCGCCCACAGGTCCAAAAGGCCCAAAGTGCCGAGCTTCATCGCCTACGGCCACACCACCCTGAAAGCGCCCGATCTCGTCTGATCTCGGAAGCGATCCAGGGCCGGGCCTGGTTAGTACCTGGATGGGAGACCGCCTGGGAATACCGGGTGTCGTAGGCTTTTTAGCCGTTGCCATTTTTTTAACATTTTCCATGTTTTCACTCTTTTTTTTCCACTGCGCGCATGCGTCAGGAAGCCGCAAAGAGCCATTTTTTCAAAATTTTCACCCTTTCATTTTTTTTAACATTTTGCACTTTATTTTTTACACAGCACCGCCCACAGGTCCAAAAGGCCCAAAGTGCCGAGCTTCATCGCCTACGGCCACACCACCCTGAAAGCGCCCGATCTCGTCTGATCTCGGAAGCGATCCAGGGCCGGGCCTGGTTAGTACCTGGATGGGAGACCGCCTGGGAATACCGGGTGTCGTAGGCTTTTTAGCCGTTGCCATTTTTTTAACATTTTCCATGTTTTCACTCTTTTTTTTCCACTGCGCGCATGCGTCAGGAAGCCGCAAAGAGCCATTTTTTCAAAATTTTCACCCTTTCATTTTTTTTAACATTTTGCACTTTATTTTTTACACAGCACCGCCCACAGGTCCAAAAGGCCCAAAGTGCCGAGCTTCATCGCCTACGGCCACACCACCCTGAAAGCGCCCGATCTCGTCTGATCTCGGAAGCGATCCAGGGCCGGGCCTGGTTAGTACCTGGATGGGAGACCGCCTGGGAATACCGGGTGTCGTAGGCTTTTTAGCCGTTGCCATTTTTTTAACATTTTCCATGTTTTCACTCTTTTTTTTCCACTGCGCGCATGCGTCAGGAAGCCGCAAAGAGCCATTTTTTCAAAATTTTCACCCTTTCATTTTTTTTAACATTTTGCACTTTATTTTTTACACAGCACCGCCCACAGGTCCAAAAGGCCCAAAGTGCCGAGCTTCATCGCCTACGGCCACACCACCCTGAAAGCGCCCGATCTCGTCTGATCTCGGAAGCGATCCAGGGCCGGGCCTGGTTAGTACCTGGATGGGAGACCGCCTGGGAATACCGGGTGTCGTAGGCTTTTTAGCCGTTGCCATTTTTTTAACATTTTCCATGTTTTCACTCTTTTTTTTCCACTGCGCGCATGCGTCAGGAAGCCGCAAAGAGCCATTTTTTCAAAATTTTCACCCTTTCATTTTTTTTAACATTTTGCACTTTATTTTTTACACAGCACCGCCCACAGGTCCAAAAGGCCCAAAGTGCCGAGCTTCATCGCCTACGGCCACACCACCCTGAAAGCGCCCGATCTCGTCTGATCTCGGAAGCGATCCAGGGCCGGGCCTGGTTAGTACCTGGATGGGAGACCGCCTGGGAATACCGGGTGTCGTAGGCTTTTTAGCCGTTGCCATTTTTTTAACATTTTCCATGTTTTCACTCTTTTTTTTCCACTGCGCGCATGCGTCAGGAAGCCGCAAAGAGCCATTTTTTCAAAATTTTCACCCTTTCATTTTTTTTAACATTTTGCACTTTATTTTTTACACAGCACCGCCCACAGGTCCAAAAGGCCCAAAGTGCCGAGCTTCATCGCCTACGGCCACACCACCCTGAAAGCGCCCGATCTCGTCTGATCTCGGAAGCGATCCAGGGCCGGGCCTGGTTAGTACCTGGATGGGAGACCGCCTGGGAATACCGGGTGTCGTAGGCTTTTTAGCCGTTGCCATTTTTTTAACATTTTCCATGTTTTCACTCTTTTTTTTCCACTGCGCGCATGCGTCAGGAAGCCGCAAAGAGCCATTTTTTCAAAATTTTCACCCTTTCATTTTTTTTAACATTTTGCACTTTATTTTTTACACAGCACCGCCCACAGGTCCAAAAGGCCCAAAGTGCCGAGCTTCATCGCCTACGGCCACACCACCCTGAAAGCGCCCGATCTCGTCTGATCTCGGAAGCGATCCAGGGCCGGGCCTGGTTAGTACCTGGATGGGAGACCGCCTGGGAATACCGGGTGTCGTAGGCTTTTTAGCCGTTGCCATTTTTTTAACATTTTCCATGTTTTCACTCTTTTTTTTCCACTGCGCGCATGCGTCAGGAAGCCGCAAAGAGCCATTTTTTCAAAATTTTCACCCTTTCATTTTTTTTAACATTTTGCACTTTATTTTTTACACAGCACCGCCCACAGGTCCAAAAGGCCCAAAGTGCCGAGCTTCATCGCCTACGGCCACACCACCCTGAAAGCGCCCGATCTCGTCTGATCTCGGAAGCGATCCAGGGCCGGGCCTGGTTAGTACCTGGATGGGAGACCGCCTGGGAATACCGGGTGTCGTAGGCTTTTTAGCCGTTGCCATTTTTTTAACATTTTCCATGTTTTCACTCTTTTTTTTCCACTGCGCGCATGCGTCAGGAAGCCGCAAAGAGCCATTTTTTCAAAATTTTCACCCTTTCATTTTTTTTAACATTTTGCACTTTATTTTTTACACAGCACCGCCCACAGGTCCAAAAGGCCCAAAGTGCCGAGCTTCATCGCCTACGGCCACACCACCCTGAAAGCGCCCGATCTCGTCTGATCTCGGAAGCGATCCAGGGCCGGGCCTGGTTAGTACCTGGATGGGAGACCGCCTGGGAATACCGGGTGTCGTAGGCTTTTTAGCCGTTGCCATTTTTTTAACATTTTCCATGTTTTCACTCTTTTTTTTCCACTGCGCGCATGCGTCAGGAAGCCGCAAAGAGCCATTTTTTCAAAATTTTCACCCTTTCATTTTTTTTAACATTTTGCACTTTATTTTTTACACAGCACCGCCCACAGGTCCAAAAGGCCCAAAGTGCCGAGCTTCATCGCCTACGGCCACACCACCCTGAAAGCGCCCGATCTCGTCTGATCTCGGAAGCGATCCAGGGCCGGGCCTGGTTAGTACCTGGATGGGAGACCGCCTGGGAATACCGGGTGTCGTAGGCTTTTTAGCCGTTGCCATTTTTTTAACATTTTCCATGTTTTCACTCTTTTTTTTCCACTGCGCGCATGCGTCAGGAAGCCGCAAAGAGCCATTTTTTCAAAATTTTCACCCTTTCATTTTTTTTAACATTTTGCACTTTATTTTTTACACAGCACCGCCCACAGGTCCAAAAGGCCCAAAGTGCCGAGCTTCATCGCCTACGGCCACACCACCCTGAAAGCGCCCGATCTCGTCTGATCTCGGAAGCGATCCAGGGCCGGGCCTGGTTAGTACCTGGATGGGAGACCGCCTGGGAATACCGGGTGTCGTAGGCTTTTTAGCCGTTGCCATTTTTTTAACATTTTCCATGTTTTCACTCTTTTTTTTCCACTGCGCGCATGCGTCAGGAAGCCGCAAAGAGCCATTTTTTCAAAATTTTCACCCTTTCATTTTTTTTAACATTTTGCACTTTATTTTTTACACAGCACCGCCCACAGGTCCAAAAGGCCCAAAGTGCCGAGCTTCATCGCCTACGGCCACACCACCCTGAAAGCGCCCGATCTCGTCTGATCTCGGAAGCGATCCAGGGCCGGGCCTGGTTAGTACCTGGATGGGAGACCGCCTGGGAATACCGGGTGTCGTAGGCTTTTTAGCCGTTGCCATTTTTTTAACATTTTCCATGTTTTCACTCTTTTTTTTCCACTGCGCGCATGCGTCAGGAAGCCGCAAAGAGCCATTTTTTCAAAATTTTCACCCTTTCATTTTTTTTAACATTTTGCACTTTATTTTTTACACAGCACCGCCCACAGGTCCAAAAGGCCCAAAGTGCCGAGCTTCATCGCCTACGGCCACACCACCCTGAAAGCGCCCGATCTCGTCTGATCTCGGAAGCGATCCAGGGCCGGGCCTGGTTAGTACCTGGATGGGAGACCGCCTGGGAATACCGGGTGTCGTAGGCTTTTTAGCCGTTGCCATTTTTTTAACATTTTCCATGTTTTCACTCTTTTTTTTCCACTGCGCGCATGCGTCAGGAAGCCGCAAAGAGCCATTTTTTCAAAATTTTCACCCTTTCATTTTTTTTAACATTTTGCACTTTATTTTTTACACAGCACCGCCCACAGGTCCAAAAGGCCCAAAGTGCCGAGCTTCATCGCCTACGGCCACACCACCCTGAAAGCGCCCGATCTCGTCTGATCTCGGAAGCGATCCAGGGCCGGGCCTGGTTAGTACCTGGATGGGAGACCGCCTGGGAATACCGGGTGTCGTAGGCTTTTTAGCCGTTGCCATTTTTTTAACATTTTCCATGTTTTCACTCTTTTTTTTCCACTGCGCGCATGCGTCAGGAAGCCGCAAAGAGCCATTTTTTCAAAATTTTCACCCTTTCATTTTTTTTAACATTTTGCACTTTATTTTTTACACAGCACCGCCCACAGGTCCAAAAGGCCCAAAGTGCCGAGCTTCATCGCCTACGGCCACACCACCCTGAAAGCGCCCGATCTCGTCTGATCTCGGAAGCGATCCAGGGCCGGGCCTGGTTAGTACCTGGATGGGAGACCGCCTGGGAATACCGGGTGTCGTAGGCTTTTTAGCCGTTGCCATTTTTTTAACATTTTCCATGTTTTCACTCTTTTTTTTCCACTGCGCGCATGCGTCAGGAAGCCGCAAAGAGCCATTTTTTCAAAATTTTCACCCTTTCATTTTTTTTAACATTTTGCACTTTATTTTTTACACAGCACCGCCCACAGGTCCAAAAGGCCCAAAGTGCCGAGCTTCATCGCCTACGGCCACACCACCCTGAAAGCGCCCGATCTCGTCTGATCTCGGAAGCGATCCAGGGCCGGGCCTGGTTAGTACCTGGATGGGAGACCGCCTGGGAATACCGGGTGTCGTAGGCTTTTTAGCCGTTGCCATTTTTTTAACATTTTCCATGTTTTCACTCTTTTTTTTCCACTGCGCGCATGCGTCAGGAAGCCGCAAAGAGCCATTTTTTCAAAATTTTCACCCTTTCATTTTTTTTAACATTTTGCACTTTATTTTTTACACAGCACCGCCCACAGGTCCAAAAGGCCCAAAGTGCCGAGCTTCATCGCCTACGGCCACACCACCCTGAAAGCGCCTGATCTCGGAAGCGATCCAGGGCCGGGCCTGGTTAGTACCTGGATGGGAGACCGCCTGGGAATACCGGGTGTCGTAGGCTTTTTAGCCGTTGCCATTTTTTTAACATTTTCCATGTTTTCACTCTTTTTTTTCCACTGCGCGCATGCGTCAGGAAGCCGCAAAGAGCCATTTTTTCAAAATTTTCACCCTTTCATTTTTTTTAACATTTTGCACTTTATTTTTTACACAGCACCGCCCACAGGTCCAAAAGGCCCAAAGTGCCGAGCTTCATCGCCTACGGCCACACCACCCTGAAAGCGCCCGATCTCGTCTGATCTCGGAAGCGATCCAGGGCCGGGCCTGGTTAGTACCTGGATGGGAGACCGCCTGGGAATACCGGGTGTCGTAGGCTTTTTAGCCGTTGCCATTTTTTTAACATTTTCCATGTTTTCACTCTTTTTTTTCCACTGCGCGCATGCGTCAGGAAGCCGCAAAGAGCCATTTTTTCAAAATTTTCACCCTTTCATTTTTTTTAACATTTTGCACTTTATTTTTTACACAGCACCGCCCACAGGTCCAAAAGGCCCAAAGTGCCGAGCTTCATCGCCTACGGCCACACCACCCTGAAAGCGCCCGATCTCGTCTGATCTCGGAAGCGATCCAGGGCCGGGCCTGGTTAGTACCTGGATGGGAGACCGCCTGGGAATACCGGGTGTCGTAGGCTTTTTAGCCGTTGCCATTTTTTTAACATTTTCCATGTTTTCACTCTTTTTTTTCCACTGCGCGCATGCGTCAGGAAGCCGCAAAGAGCCATTTTTTCAAAATTTTCACCCTTTCATTTTTTTTAACATTTTGCACTTTATTTTTTACACAGCACCGCCCACAGGTCCAAAAGGCCCAAAGTGCCGAGCTTCATCGCCTACGGCCACACCACCCTGAAAGCGCCCGATCTCGTCTGATCTCGGAAGCGATCCAGGGCCGGGCCTGGTTAGTACCTGGATGGGAGACCGCCTGGGAATACCGGGTGTCGTAGGCTTTTTAGCCGTTGCCATTTTTTTAACATTTTCCATGTTTTCACTCTTTTTTTTCCACTGCGCGCATGCGTCAGGAAGCCGCAAAGAGCCATTTTTTCAAAATTTTCACCCTTTCATTTTTTTTAACATTTTGCACTTTATTTTTTACACAGCACCGCCCACAGGTCCAAAAGGCCCAAAGTGCCGAGCTTCATCGCCTACGGCCACACCACCCTGAAAGCGCCCGATCTCGTCTGATCTCGGAAGCGATCCAGGGCCGGGCCTGGTTAGTACCTGGATGGGAGACCGCCTGGGAATACCGGGTGTCGTAGGCTTTTTAGCCGTTGCCATTTTTTTAACATTTTCCATGTTTTCACTCTTTTTTTTCCACTGCGCGCATGCGTCAGGAAGCCGCAAAGAGCCATTTTTTCAAAATTTTCACCCTTTCATTTTTTTTAACATTTTGCACTTTATTTTTTACACAGCACCGCCCACAGGTCCAAAAGGCCCAAAGTGCCGAGCTTCATCGCCTACGGCCACACCACCCTGAAAGCGCCCGATCTCGTCTGATCTCGGAAGCGATCCAGGGCCGGGCCTGGTTAGTACCTGGATGGGAGACCGCCTGGGAATACCGGGTGTCGTAGGCTTTTTAGCCGTTGCCATTTTTTTAACATTTTCCATGTTTTCACTCTTTTTTTTCCACTGCGCGCATGCGTCAGGAAGCCGCAAAGAGCCATTTTTTCAAAATTTTCACCCTTTCATTTTTTTTAACATTTTGCACTTTATTTTTTACACAGCACCGCCCACAGGTCCAAAAGGCCCAAAGTGCCGAGCTTCATCGCCTACGGCCACACCACCCTGAAAGCGCCCGATCTCGTCTGATCTCGGAAGCGATCCAGGGCCGGGCCTGGTTAGTACCTGGATGGGAGACCGCCTGGGAATACCGGGTGTCGTAGGCTTTTTAGCCGTTGCCATTTTTTTAACATTTTCCATGTTTTCACTCTTTTTTTTCCACTGCGCGCATGCGTCAGGAAGCCGCAAAGAGCCATTTTTTCAAAATTTTCACCCTTTCATTTTTTTTAACATTTTGCACTTTATTTTTTACACAGCACCGCCCACAGGTCCAAAAGGCCCAAAGTGCCGAGCTTCATCGCCTACGGCCACACCACCCTGAAAGCGCCCGATCTCGTCTGATCTCGGAAGCGATCCAGGGCCGGGCCTGGTTAGTACCTGGATGGGAGACCGCCTGGGAATACCGGGTGTCGTAGGCTTTTTAGCCGTTGCCATTTTTTTAACATTTTCCATGTTTTCACTCTTTTTTTTCCACTGCGCGCATGCGTCAGGAAGCCGCAAAGAGCCATTTTTTCAAAATTTTCACCCTTTCATTTTTTTTAACATTTTGCACTTTATTTTTTACACAGCACCGCCCACAGGTCCAAAAGGCCCAAAGTGCCGAGCTTCATCGCCTACGGCCACACCACCCTGAAAGCGCCCGATCTCGTCTGATCTCGGAAGCGATCCAGGCCGGGCCTGGTTAGTACCTGGATGGGAGACCGCCTGGGAATACCGGGTGTCGTAGGCTTTTTAGCCGTTGCCATTTTTTTAACATTTTCCATGTTTTCACTCTTTTTTTTCCACTGCGCGCATGCGTCAGGAAGCCGCAAAGAGCCATTTTTTCAAAATTTTCACCCTTTCATTTTTTTAACATTTTGCACTTTATTTTTTACACAGCACCGCCCACAGGTCCAAAAGGCCCAAAGTGCCGAGCTTCATCGCCTACGGCCACACCACCCTGAAAGCGCCCGATCTCGTCTGATCTCGGAAGCGATCCAGGGCCGGGCCTGGTTAGTACCTGGATGGGAGACCGCCTGGGAATACCGGGTGTCGTAGGCTTTTTAGCCGTTGCCATTTTTTTTAACATTTTCCATGTTTTCACTCTTTTTTTTCCACTGCGCGCATGCGTCAGGAAGCCGCAAAGAGCCATTTTTTCAAAATTTTCACCCTTTCATTTTTTTTAACATTTTGCACTTTATTTTTTACACAGCACCGCCCACAGGTCCAAAAGGCCCAAAGTGCCGAGCTTCATCGCCTACGGCCACACCACCCTGAAAGCGCCCGATCTCGTCTGATCTCGGAAGCGATCCAGGGCCGGGCCTGGTTAGTACCTGGATGGGAGACCGCCTGGGAATACCGGGTGTCGTAGGCTTTTTAGCCGTTGCCATTTTTTTAACATTTTCCATGTTTTCACTCTTTTTTTTCCACTGCGCGCATGCGTCAGGAAGCCGCAAAGAGCCATTTTTTCAAAATTTTCACCCTTTCATTTTTTTTAACATTTTGCACTTTATTTTTTACACAGCACCGCCCACAGGTCCAAAAGGCCCAAAGTGCCGAGCTTCATCGCCTACGGCCACACCACCCTGAAAGCGCCCGATGTCGTCTGATCTCGGAAGCGATCCAGGGCCGGGCCTGGTTAGTACCTGGATGGGAGACCGCCTGGGAATACCGGGTGTCGTAGGCTTTTTAGCCGTTGCCATTTTTTTAACATTTTCCATGTTTTCACTCTTTTTTTTCCACTGCGCGCATGCGTCAGGAAGCCGCAAAGAGCCATTTTTTCAAAATTTTCACCCTTTCATTTTTTTTAACATTTTGCACTTTATTTTTTACACAGCACCGCCCACAGGTCCAAAAGGCCCAAAGTGCCGAGCTTCATCGCCTACGGCCACACCACCCTGAAAGCGCCTGATCTCGGAAGCGATCCAGTGCCGGGCCTGGTTAGTACCTGGATGGGAGACCGCCTGGGAATACCGGGTGTCGTAGGCTTTTTAGCCGTTGCCATTTTTTTAACATTTTCCATGTTTTCACTCTTTTTTTTCCACTGCGCGCATGCGTCAGGAAGCCGCAAAGAGCCATTTTTTCAAAATTTTCACCCTTTCATTTTTTTTAACATTTTGCACTTTATTTTTTACACAGCACCGCCCACAGGTCCAAAAGGCCCAAAGTGCCGAGCTTCATCGCCTACGGCCACACCACCCTGAAAGCGCCCGATCTCGTCTGATCTCGGAAGCGATCCAGGGCCGGGCCTGGTTAGTACCTGGATGGGAGACCGCCTGGGAATACCGGGTGTCGTAGGCTTTTTAGCCGTTGCCATTTTTTTTAACATTTTCCATGTTTTCACTCTTTTTTTTCCACTGCGCGCATGCGTCAGGAAGCCGCAAAGAGCCATTTTTTCAAAATTTTCACCCTTTCATTTTTTTTAACATTTTGCACTTTATTTTTTACACAGCACCGCCCACAGGTCCAAAAGGCCCAAAGTGCCGAGCTTCATCGCCTACGGCCACACCAACCTGAAAGCGCCTGATCTCGGAAGCGATCCAGGGCCGGGCCTGGTTAGTACCTGGACGGGAGACCGCCTGGGAATACCGGGTGTCATAGGCTTTTTAGCCGTTGCCATTTTTTTTAACATTTTCCATGTTTTCACTCTTTTTTTTCCACTGCGCGCATGCGTCAGGAAGCCGCAAAGAGCCATTTTTTCAAAATTTTCACCCTTTCATTTTTTTTAACATTTTGCACTTTATTTTTTACACAGCACCGCCCACAGGTCCAAAAGGCCCAAAGTGCCGAGCTTCATCGCCTACGGCCACACCACCCTGAAAGCGCCTGATCTCGGAAGCGATCCAGGGCCGGGCCTGGTTAGTACCTGGATGGGAGACCGCCTGGGAATACCGGGTGTCGTAGGCTTTTTAGCCGTTGCCATTTTTTTAACATTTTCCATGTTTTCACTCTTTTTTTTCCACTGCGCGCATGCGTCAGGAAGCCGCAAAGAGCCATTTTTTCAAAATTTTCACCCTTTCATTTTTTTAACATTTTGCACTTTATTTTTTACACAGCACCGCCCACAGGTCCAAAAGGCCCAAAGTGCCGAGCTTCATCGCCTACGGCCACACCAACCTGAAAGCGCCTGATCTCGGAAGCGATCCAGGGCCGGGCCTGGTTAGTACCTGGATGGGAGACCGCCTGGGAATACCGGGTGTCGTAGGCTTTTTAGCCGTTGCCATTTTTTTTAACATTTTCCATGTTTTCACTCTTTTTTTTCCACTGCGCGCATGCGTCAGGAAGCCGCAAAGAGCCATTTTTTCAAAAATTTTCACCCTTTCATTTTTTTTAACATTTTGCACTTTATTTTTTACACAGCACCGCCCACAGGTCCAAAAGGCCCAAAGTGCCGAGCTTCATCGCCTACGGCCACACCACCCTGAAAGCGCCCGAGTCTCGTCTGATCTCGGAAGCGATCCAGGGCCGGGCCTGGTTAGTACCTGGATGGGAGACCGCCTGGGAATACCGGTGTCGTAGGCTTTTTAGCCGTTGCCATTTTTTTAACATTTTCCATGTTTCACTCTTTTTTTTCCACTGCGCGCATGCGTCAGGAAGCCCGCAAGAGCCATTTTTTCAAAAAAAAATTTTTCACCCTTTCATTTTTTTTAAACATTTTTGCACTTTTAATTTTTACAACAGCACCGCCCACAGGTCCAAAAGGCCCAACGTGCCGGCTTCATCGCCCTTACCCGGCCCACACCACCCTGAAAGCGCCCGAATGTCGTCCTGATCTCGGAAGCGATCCAGGGCCGGGCCTGGTTAGTACCTGGATGGGAGACCGCCTGGGAATACCGGGTGTCGTAGGCTTTTTAGCCGTTGCCATTTTTTTAACATTTTCCATGTTTTCACTCTTTTTTTTCCACTGCGCGCATGCGTCAGGAAGCCGCAAAGAGCCATTTTTTCAAAATTTTCACCCTTTCATTTTTTTTAACATTTTGCACTTTATTTTTTACACAGCACCGCCCACAGGTCCAAAAGGCCCAAAGTGCCGAGCTTCATCGCCTACGGCCACACCACCCTGAAAGCGCCGCCTGATCTCGGAAGCGATCCAGGCCGGGCCTGGTTAGTACCTGGATGGGAGACCGCCTGGGAATACCGGGTGTCGTAGGCTTTTTAGCCGTTGCCATTTTTTTAACATTTTCCATGTTTTCACTCTCTTTTTTTTCCACTGCGCGCATGCGTCAGGAAGCCGCAAAGAGCCATTTTTTCAAAATTTTCACCCTTTCATTTTTTTAACATTTTGCACTTTATTTTTTCACAGCACCGCCCACAGGTCCAAAAGGCCCAAAGTGCCGAGCTTCATCGCCTACGGCACACACCACCCTGAAAGCGCCCCATCTCGTCTGATCTCGGAAGCGATCCAGGGCCGGGCCTGGTTATTAGTACCTGGATGGGAGACCGCCTGGGAATACGGGGTGTCGTAGGCTTTTTAGCCGTTGCCATTTTTTTTAACATTTTCCATGTTTTCACTCTTTTTTTTCCACTGCGCGCATGCGTCAGGAAGCCGCAAAGAGCCATTTTTTTCAAAATTTTCACCCTTTCATTTTTTTTTAACATTTTGCACTTTATTTTTTACACAGCACCGCCCACAGGTCCAAAAGCCCAAAGTGCCGAGCTTCATCGCCTACGGCCACACCACCCTGAAAGCGCCCGATCTCGTCTGATCTCGGAAGCGATCCAGGGCCGGGCCTGGTAGTACCTGGATGGGAGACCGCCTGGCATGGGAAACCACGGGTGTCGTTAGGCTTTTTAGCCCTGCCATTTTTTTTAACATTTTTCCATGTTTTCACTCTTTTTTTTTCCACTGCGCGCATGCGTCAGGAAGCCGCCAAAGAGCCATTTTTTCAAAATTTTCACCCTTCATTTTTTTTAACAATTTTGCACTTTATTTTTTACACAGCACCGCCCACAGGTCCAAAAGGCCCCAAAGTGCCGAGCTTCATCGCCTACGGCCACACCACCCTGAAAGCGCCCGATCTCGTCTGATCTCGGAAGCGATCCAGGGCCGGGCCTGGTTAGTACCTGGATGGGAGACCGCCTGGGAATACCGGGTGTTATATAAGGGCACATATTTTGTAACCTTTTTTTGGTTTTCTGCCTAGTAAACATATAAAAAATGTTCCTCTTTTTGCCTCTGCTTTTCTTCAAATTAACGGTGGCGCAATTCATTAGTAAACTTTCTATCCAGCCGCCTTAGTATTTTTTTTGTTTTGTTCTCTATGAAATTTGTGGCTTTTGATTAGCGAGTGTGGGAGCTGTAATAGCGAGTGTTGCACCCCTGCATGGAAGTGTTGCCATGTGGATTAAAGTCGTTTAAGCAGCGTTAAACAAACCCTTAAGGCTTTAACGAAAAGGAGTTGGTGAGAATTAACATTTGGGGAGACTGTAAGTAGGATTTAAAATATAGAACAAATGGGTTTTGTTGGAATCGCTTATTGTGTGTGTCTTGTTCACATGTTAATTTGATGTTTGGAGCAGCAGTCTTCCCTACCAAGTATCTTTTACATGTGAGACATGCAGTGAGATTTGATTTAAACTCGCAGAAACACTTTGTGCTGAGAACTTCGCAGCACTGAACGCCAACAAATATACCGTAGCGAAAATCGAGAAACTCGCGACAGACCAGAGCCCCAGTGGCTGAAGTACTAGCAGGGTGGAAAGAAGGTTAGAAGACTAGAATGCCATGGCAGACAGCTTTGCTAAAAATTTGTAACTTTTGCAAACTAAAACCAGATCTTTTGGACATTTTTTTTCCACTGCGCGCACTTTCGAGTCAGAAGCCGCAAAGGCCATGTTTTTCAAAAATTATCTCACCCTTCATGTTTTTTTACACATTTGCACTTCTATTTTTTACACAGCAAACACCCACCAGGCTCCAAAAGGCCCAAAGTGCCGAGCTTATCCCCTACGGCACACCCAACTGAAAAAGCCCGCCCGGAGTCTCCGGAAAGCGATACAGCCAGGGCCGGCCGCCTGGTTCAAGTAACCCTGGGATGCGGAGACCCGCCTGGGAATGACCGGGTTGTCGTAGGCTTTTTAGCCCGGCTCTGCCATTTTTTTACCATTTTTCCATGTTTCACTGCCTTTTTTTTCTCCACCTGCGCGCATGCGTCAGGAAAGCCGCAATAGAGGCCATTTTTTTCAAAATTTCCTCAACCCTTTCATTTTTTTTTAACATTTTTGCACTTTATTTTTTAACAGCACCCGCCCACGTCCGAGTCAAAAGGCCCAAAACGTGCCGAGCTTCATCCCGCCTGGACGGCCACAACCACCCTGAAGCGCCCGATCTTGTCTGAATCTCGGAAGCGAAGTCCACGGTGCCCCGGCCTGGTTTAGTCTACCTGGAATGGGAGACCGGCCTGGCGAATACCGGGTGTCGTAGGCCTTTTCTACGCCGTTGGCGCATTCTTTTAACCATTTTTCATGTTTCTCAACCTCTTTTTTTCCACTGCGGCGCAATGCGTCAGCAAAGCCGCAACAGAGCCATTTTTTGTTCAACATTTTCACCCCTTTCATTTTTTTAAACAATTTTGCACTTTAATTCCTTTACACCCAGCACCGCCACACGGTCAAACAAGGCCCAAAGGTGCCGGTTCATCGCCCTACGGCACAACCCACCCCTGGGAAGCAGCCGGCGGCCGCGATCGCTCGGTTCTGAATCTCGGAAGCGATTCCCAGGGCCGGCCTGGTTTTCATACCGTGGATGGGAGACGCGCCCTGGGGAATACAAGGGTGTCGTAGGCTTTTTAGCCGTTGCCATTTTTTTTTTAACTTTTTCCAGTTTTTCCCTCTTTTTTTTCCCCACTGGCGCGCATGCGTCAGAAGCCGCAAGAGCCATTTTTTTTCAAAATTTTCAAACACCTTTCATTTTTTTATTAAATTTTGCAACTTTATTTTTTCACAGCAACGCCCACAGTCCAAAAGGCCCAAAGTGCCCGAGCTTCATCCAGCTAACGGCCACACCACCCTCGAAAGCGCGATCTTGTCTGATCTCGGAAGCGATCCAGTGCCGGGCCTGGTAGTACTGGAGGGAGAAACCGCCGTGGGGAATACCGGGTGGTCGTAGCTTTTAGCCGTTTGCCAATTTTTTTTAACATTTTCCCCATGTTTCACTCTTTTTTTTTTCCACTTGCGCCATGCGTCAGGAAGCCGCAAAGAAGCCATTTTTTCAAAATTTTCACCTCTTTCATGTTTTTTTTTAAAACATTTGTCACTTTATTTTTTACACAGCAAACGCCCACAAGTCCAAAAGGCCAAAGTGCAGGAGCTTCTCGGCTACGGCCTGACACCGAAACCTCTGAAGCGCCTGAATCTCGGGAAAGCGATCCCAGGGCCGGCGCCCTGGTTAGTACCTGGATGGGAGACCGCCTGGGAATAACCTGGGTGTCGTAGGCTTTTTAGCCGTTGCCTATTTTCTTTAACCATTTTCCAAGTTTTTCCACTTTTTTTTTTCCACTGCGCGATGCGTCAGAAAGACCGCAAAGAGCCATTTTTTTTCAAAAAATTTTCACCCTTCATCTTCTTTTTAAAACATTTGGCCTTTATTTTTTTACAACAGCCCGCACTAGGTCCAAAAGGCCCAAAGTGCCGAGCTTACATCGCCTACGGGCCACAACCCCACCTTGAAAGCGCCCGCAATCCTCGTCTGTCTCCGGAAGCGGATCCAGGGCCTGGGCCCTGGTTAGTACCTGGAATGGGAACCGTCCTGGGATAACCGGTGTCGTAGCTTTTTTAGCCGTTGCATTTTTTTTAACCATATTTCCATGTTTTCCCAAACTCTTTTTTCCCACTGCGCCGCATCGCGGTCAGAAGCGGCAAAAGAGCCATTTTTTCAAAAAATTTCACCCTTTCATTTTTTTTTAAACATTTTGCACCCTTTATTTTTTGTACAACAGCAACACCCCACAGGTCCAGAAAGTCCCAAAGTGCCGAGCTTCATCGCCTAAACGGCACCACACCACCCTGAAAGCGCTCCGATCTTCGAAGGCCGATCCAGGGGCCCGGGCCTGGTTAGTACACTGGATGGGAGCCCGCCTGGGAATACCCGCGGGTTGTCGTAGGCTTTTTAGCCGTGCATTTTTTAACATTTTCCCCCATGTTTTCCAACTCCTTTTTTTTCCACTGCGCGCAACGGCGTCAGGGAAGCCCGAAAAGAGCCATTTTTTTGTTTTTCAAAAATTTTCAACCCTTTTCATTTTTTTTTTAAACATTTTGCAACTTTATTTTTTACCACAGCCACCGCCCACAGGTCCAAAAGGCCCCAAAGTGCGTAGCTTCCAATCGCCGTCACGGCCACACCCACCCTCCCTGAAAGCGCCTGATCCTTTCGGAAGCGATCCCAGGGCCGGGTCCTGGTATAGTTAACCTGGATGGGAGAACCGCCTGGGAATACCAAGGTGTCATAGGCATTTTTAGCCGTATGCCCATTTTCTTTTACATTTTCCAATGTTTTCACGTCTTTTTTTTTCCACTTGCGCGCATGCGTCAGGAAGCCCGCAAAGAGCCCCATTTTTTCAAAAATTTTCACCCTTTCTTTTTTAAACATTTTTGGCCACTTTAATTTTGTACCACAAGCAACCGGCCCACAGGTCCAAAAGGCCCCCAAATGCCGGCTTTCCATCGCCTACCGCCACAACCACCCTGAAAGCGCACCGAAGTCTCGTCTGAACTCGGAAGCGTCAGGGCCAGGGCCTGGTTATGTACCTGGATGGGAAGACCCGCCTGGGAATACCGGTGTCGTAGGCTTTTTAGCCGTTGCCATTTTTTTAACATTTTCCATGTTTCACTCTTTTTTTTCCACCTGAGCGCATGCCGTCAGCGAAGCCGGCAAAGAGCCATTTTTCAAAATTTTCAAACCGCTTTATTTTTTTTTAACATTTTGGCCAACTTTATTTTTTACACCGAGCACCGCTCCACCAGGTCCAAAAGGCCCAAAGATGGCCGGAGCTGTCATCGCCGTACAGCCCCACCACCCTGAAAGCGCCCGATCATCGTCTTGATCTCGAGGAAAAGAACAAAAGCGATCAACTCGTGGCGGGCCTTGCGTTTAGTACCCTGGATGGGAACCGCCCTGGAATACGGTGTGTCGTAGGCCTTTTTAAGGAGCGCGTTGCCGCAATTTTTTAAAACATTTTCCATGTTTTACCCTCCCTTTTTTTCTTCCCCATCTGCCCCGGCGCCATGCGCCAGGAGGAAGCCGCAAAGAGCATTTTTTCGAAAATGTTTCACCCCCTTTCATTATTTTTAAACATTTTGGCAACTTTATTTTTTTTTCACAGCAACCGGCCCACCAAGGTCCAAAAAAGCCCAAAGGTTGCAAGCTTCTCGCCTACGGCCAACCCACCCTGAAGCGCCCGATCTCCGTCTGAATCTCTGGAAAACGATCCAGGGCCCGGCCTGTTTTAGTAACCTGGAGGGAGAAGCCGCCTGGGAAATACCGGAGGTGTCGTAGGCTTTTTAGCCGTTGCCATTTGTTTTTCAACGAGTTTCCATGTTTTCACTCTTTTTTTCCCACCTGCGCGCATGCCGTCAGCGAAGCCCGCAAAAGAGCCCATTTTTTCAAAATTCCCCTTCGCGTGATGCGCCGGCTCTATTCTTTGTTAACATTTTGGTCACTTTGTTTTTTTAACACAGGTCACCGCGGCGCAACAGGGTCCAAAGGGCCAAAGGCCTGGAGCTTTTCATCGGCCCTACGCCCAAACACCCCTGAAAGCCGGCCCGATCTCTCTGATCTCGAAGCGATCCAGGGCCCGGGCCGGTTTAGTAACCTGGATGCGAGACCGCCGGGAATTACCGGGGTGTCGTAGGCCTTTTTAGCCCGTGCCATTTTTTTTTTTAACCCAATTTTTTCCAAAATGTTGTCACTCTTTTTTTTTCCACTGGCCGCGCCATGCGTCAGGAAGCCGCAAAGAGCCATTTTTTTTGAAAAATTTCATCCCCTTCTCATCTTTTTTTAACCATTTTGGCCTTTTAATTTTTTACACAGAACGCCCACAGGTCCAAGAAGGCCCCAAAGTGCCGAGTTTCAATCGCCTACGGCCCCACACACCACCCTGAAAGCGCCCGTCCTCTGGTCGATCTCGGAAGCGATCCCCAGGGCCGGGGCCCCTGTGTTAGTACCCTGATGGGGGAGACCGCCTTGGGGAAACCGGTGTTATATAAGGGCCATATTTTGTAACCTTTTTTGGTTTTCTGCTAGTAAAATAATAAAATGTTCCTCTTTTTGCCTCTGCCTTTTAATTAAGGTTGGAATTAATTAAGTAAACTTCTACCAGGCTTGTTTTTTTTTGTTTTGTTCTCTATAAATTTGTGTTTGATTAGCGAGTGTGGGAGCTGTATAGCGAGTGTTGCACGTGATGGAAGTGTTGCATGTGGATTAAGTGTTAAGCAGCGTTAAAAACCTTAAGGCGTTTAAAACTGAAAAGGTGTTGGTGAGAAATTACATTTGGGAGACTGTAAGTAGCATTTAAATATACAAATGGGTTTGTTGGAATCGCTTATTGTGTGTGTCTTGTCACATGTATTTGATGTTGGAGCAGCAGTTCCCTAAAGTATTTACATGTGAGACATGCAGGTGAGATTTGGAATTTAAACTGCAAACTTTGTGTGAGAAACTTGCAGCACTGACCAACAAATATAGTAGCGAAAATGAGACTCACAGACAGACCAGTGGCTGAAGTACTAGAGGGTGGAAAGAAGGTGTCAGAGACTAATGATGGAGACATTTGTAAACATTTGTAACTTTTGCAAACTAAAAGATCTTTGAATTTTTTTTCCACTGCGCGCATGCGTCAGGAAGCCGCAAAGAGCCATTTTTTCAAAATTTTCACCCTTTCATTTTTTTTAACATTTTGCACTTTATTTTTTACACAGCAACACCCACAGGTCCAAAAGGCCCAAAGTGCCGAGCTTCATCGCCTACGGCCACACCACCCTGAAAGCGCCCGATCTCGGAAGCGATCCAGGGCCGGGCCTGGTTAGTACCTGGATGGGAGACCGCCTGGGAATACCGGGTGTCGTAGGCTTTTTAGCCGTTGCCATTTTTTTTACATTTTCCATGTTTTCACTCTTTTTTTTCCACTGCGCGCATGCGTCAGGAAGCCGCAAAGAGCCATTTTTTCAAAATTTTCACCCTTTCATTTTTTTTTAACATTTTGCACTTTATTTTTTACACAGCACCGCCCACAGGTCCAAAAGGCCCAAAGTGCCGAGCTTCATCGCCTACGGCCACACCACCCTGAAAGCGCCCGATCTTGTCTGATCTCGGAAGCGATCCAGTGCCGGGCCTGGTTAGTACCTGGATGGGAGACCGCCTGGGAATACCGGGTGTCGTAGGCTTTTTAGCCGTTGCCATTTTTTTAACATTTTCCATGTTTTCACTCTTTTTTTTCCACTGCGCGCATGCGTCAGGAAGCCGCAAAGAGCCATTTTTTCAAAATTTTCACCCTTTCATTTTTTTTAACATTTTGCACTTTATTTTTTACACAGCACCGCCCACAGGTCCAAAAGGCCCAAAGTGCCGAGCTTCATCGCCTACGGCCACACCACCCTGAAAGCGCCCGATCTCGTCTGATCTCGGAAGCGATCCAGGGCCGGGCCTGGTTAGTACCTGGATGGGAGACCGCCTGGGAATACCGGGTGTCGTAGGCTTTTTAGCCGTTGCCATTTTTTTAACATTTTCCATGTTTTCACTCTTTTTTTTTCCACTGCGCGCATGCGTCAGGAAGCCGCAAAGAGCCATTTTTTCAAAATTTTCACCCTTTCATTTTTTTTTAACATTTTGCACTTTATTTTTTACACAGCACCGCCCACAGGTCCAAAAGGCCCAAAGTGCCGAGCTTCATCGCCTACGGCCACACCACCCTGAAAGCGCCCGATCTTGTCTGATCTCGGAAGCGATCCAGTGCCGGGCCTGGTTAGTACCTGGATGGGAGACCGCCTGGGAATACCGGGTGTCGTAGGCTTTTTAGCCGTTGCCATTTTTTTAACATTTTCCATGTTTTCACTCTTTTTTTTCCACTGCGCGCATGCGTCAGGAAGCCGCAAAGAGCCATTTTTTTCAAAATTTTCACCCTTTCATTTTTTTTTAACATTTTGCACTTTATTTTTTACACAGCAACGCCCACAGGTCCAAAAGGCCCAAAGTGCAGAGCTTCATCGCCTACGGCCACACCACCCTGAAAGCGCCTGATCTCGGAAGCGATCCAGGGCCGGGCCTGGTTAGTACCTGGATGGGAGACCGCCTGGGAATACCGGGTGTCGTAGGCTTTTTAGCCGTTGCCATTTTTTTAACATTTTCCATGTTTTCACTCTTTTTTTTCCACTGCGCGCATGCGTCAGGAAGCCCGCAAAGAGCCATTTTTTCAAAATTTTCACCCTTTCATTTTTTTTAACATTTTGCACTTTATTTTTTACACAGCACCGCCCACAGGTCCAAAAGGCCCAAAGTGCCGAGCTTCATCGCCTACGGCCACACCACCCTGAAAGCGCCCGATCTCGTCTGATCTCGGAAGCGATCCAGGGCCGGGCCTGGTTAGTACCTGGATGGGAGACCGCCTGGGAATACCGGGTGTCGTAGGCTTTTTAGCCGTTGCCATTTTTTTAACATTTTCCATGTTTTCACTCTTTTTTTTCCACTGCGCGCATGCGTCAGGAAGCCGCAAAGAGCCATTTTTTCAAAAATTTTCACCCTTTCATTTTTTTTAACATTTTGCACTTTATTTTTTACACAGCAACACCCACAGGTCCAAAAGTCCCAAAGTGCCGAGCTTCATCGCCTACGGCCACACCACCCTGAAAGCGCCCGATCTCGGAAGCGATCCAGGGCCGGGCCTGGTTAGTACCTGGATGGGAGACCGCCTGGGAATACCGGGTGTCGTAGGCTTTTTAGCCGTTGCCATTTTTTTAACATTTTCCATGTTTTCACTCTTTTTTTCCACTGCGCGCATGCGTCAGGAAGCCGCAAAGAGCCATTTTTCAAAATTTTCACCCTTTCATTTTTTTTAACATTTTGCACTTTATTTTTTACACAGCACCGCCCACAGGTCCAAAAGGCCCAAAGTGCCGAGCTTCATCGCCTACGGCCACACCACCCTGAAAGCGCCTGATCTCGGAAGCGATCCAGGGCCGGGCCTGGTTAGTACCTGGATGGGAGACCGCCTGGGAATACCAGGTGTCGTAGGCTTTTTAGCCGTTGCCATTTTTTTTACATTTTCCATGTTTTCACTCTTTTTTTTCCACTGCGCGCATGCGTCAGGAAGCCGCAAAGAGCCATTTTTTCAAAATTTTCACCCTTTCATTTTTTTTAACATTTTGCACTTTATTTTTTACACAGCACCGCCCACAGGTCCAAAAGGCCCAAAGTGCCGAGCTTCATCGCCTACGGCCACACCACCCTGAAAGCGCCCGATCTCGTCTGATCTCGGAAGCGATCCAGGGCCGGGCCTGGTTAGTACCTGGATGGGAGACCGCCTGGGAATACCGGGTGTCGTAGGCTTTTTAGCCGTTGCCATTTTTTTAACATTTTCCATGTTTTCACTCTTTTTTTTCCACTGCGCGCATGCGTCAGGAAGCCGCAAAGAGCCATTTTTTCAAAATTTTCACCCTTTCATTTTTTTTAACATTTTGCACTTTATTTTTTACACAGCACCGCCCACAGGTCCAAAAGGCCCAAAGTGCCGAGCTTCATCGCCTACAGCCACACCACCCTGAAAGCGCCCGATCTCGTCTGATCTCGGAAGCGATCCAGGGGCCGGGCCTGGTTAGTACCTGGATGGGAGACCGCCTGGGAATACCGGGTGTCGTAGGCTTTTTAGCCGTTGCCATTTTTTAACATTTTCCATGTTTTCACTCTTTTTTTTCCACTGCGCGCATGCGTCAGGAAGCCGCAAAGAGCCATTTTTTCAAAATTTTCACCCTTTCATTTTTTTTAACATTTTGCACTTTATTTTTTACACAGCACCGCCCACAGGTCCAAAAGGCCCAAAGTGCCAAGCTTCATCGCCTACGGCCACACCACCCTGAAAGCGCCCGATCTCGTCTGATCTCGGAAGCGATCCAGGGCCGGGCCTGGTTAGTACCTGGATGGGAGACCGCCTGGGAATACCGGGTGTCGTAGGCTTTTTAGCCGTTGCCATTTTTTTAACATTTTCCATGTTTTCACTCTTTTTTTTCCACTGCGCGCATGCGTCAGGAAGCCGCAAAGAGCCATTTTTTCAAAATTTTCACCCTTTCATTTTTTTTAACATTTTGCACTTTATTTTTTACACAGCACCGCCCACAGGTCCAAAAGGCCCAAAGTGCCAAGCTTCATCGCCTACGGCCACACCACCCTGAAAGCGCCCGATCTCGTCTGATCTCGGAAGCGATCCAGGGCCGGGCCTGGTTAGTACCTGGATGGGAGACCGCCTGGGAATACCGGGTGTCGTAGGCTTTTTAGCCGTTGCCATTTTTTTAACATTTTCCATGTTTTCACTCTTTTTTTCCACTGCGCGCATGCGTCAGGAAGCCGCAAAGAGCCATTTTTTCAAAATTTTCACCCTTTCATTTTTTTTTAACATTTTGCACTTTATTTTTTACACAGCACCGCCCACAGGTCCAAAAGGCCCAAAGTGCCGAGTTTCATCGCCTACGGCCACACCACCCTGAAAGCGCCCGATCTCGTCTGATCTCGGAAGCGATCCAGGGCCGGGCCTGGTTAGTACCTGGATGGGAGACCGCCTGGGAATACGGGTGTCGTAGGCTTTTTAGCCGTTGCCATTTTTTTAACATTTTCCATGTTTTCACTCTTTTTTTTCCACTGCGCGCATGCGTCAGGAAGCCGCAAAGAGCCATTTTTTCAAAATTTTCACCCTTTCATTTTTTTTTAACATTTTGCACTTTATTTTTTACACAGCACCGCCCACAGGTCCAAAAGGCCCAAAGTGCCGAGCTTCATCGCCTACGGCCACACCACCCTGAAAGCGCCCGATCTCGGAAGCGATCCAGGGCCGGGCCTGGTTAGTACCTGGATGGGAGACCGCCTGGGAATACCGGGTGTCGTAGGCTTTTTAGCCGTTGCCATTTTTTTAACATTTTCCATGTTTTCACTCTTTTTTTTCCACTGCGCGCATGCGTCAGGAAGCCGCAAAGAGCCATTTTTTCAAAATTTTCACCCTTTCATTTTTTTTAACATTTTGCACTTTATTTTTTACACAGCACCGCCCACAGGTCCAAAAGGCCCAAAGTGCCGAGCTTCATCGCCTACGGCCACACCACCCTGAAAGCGCCCGATCTCGTCTGATCTCGGAAGCGATCCAGGGCCGGGCCTGGTTAGTACCTGGATGGGAGACCGCCTGGGAATACCGGGTGTCGTAGGCTTTTTAGCCGTTGCCATTTTTTAACATTTTCCATGTTTTCACTCTTTTTTTCCACTGCGCGCATGCGTCAGGAAGCCGCAAAGAGCCATTTTTTCAAAATTTTCACCCTTTCATTTTTTTTAACATTTTGCACTTTATTTTTTACACAGCACCGCCCACAGGTCCAAAAGGCCCAAAGTGCCGAGCTTCATCGCCTACGGCCACACCACCCTGAAAGCGCCTGATCTCGGAAGCGATCCAGGGCCGGGCCTGGTTAGTACCTGGATGGGAGACCGCCTGGGAATACCGGGTGTCGTAGGCTTTTTAGCCGTTGCCATTTTTTTAACATTTTCCATGTTTTCACTCTTTTTTTCCACTGCGCGCATGCGTCAGGAAGCCGCAAAGAGCCATTTTTTCAAAATTTCACCCTTTCATTTTTTTTAACATTTTGCACTTTATTTTTTACACAGCACCGCCCACAGGTCCAAAAGGCCCAAAGTGCCGAGCTTCATCGCCTACGGCCACACCACCCTGAAAGCGCCCGATCTCGTCTGATCTCGGAAGCGATCCAGGGCCGGGCCTGGTTAGTACCTGGATGGGAGACCGCCTGGGAATACCGGGTGTCGTAGGCTTTTTAGCCGTTGCCATTTTTTTAACATTTTCCATGTTTTCACTCTTTTTTTTCCACTGCGCGCATGCGTCAGGAAGCCGCAAAGAGCCATTTTTTCAAAATTTTCACCCTTTCATTTTTTTTAACATTTTGCACTTTATTTTTTACACAGCACCGCCCACAGGTCCAAAAGGCCCAAAGTGCCTAGCTTCATCGCCTACGGCCACACCACCCTGAAAGCGCCCGATCTCGTCTGATCTCGGAGCGATCCAGGGCCGGGCCTGGTTAGTACCTGGATGGGAGACCGCCTGGGAATACCGGGTGTCGTAGGCTTTTTAGCCGTTGCCATTTTTTTAACATTTTCCATGTTTTCACTCTTTTTTTTCCACTGCGCGCATGCGTCAGGAAGCCGCAAAGAGCCATTTTTTCAAAATTTTCACCCTTTCATTTTTTTTAACATTTTGCACTTTATTTTTTACACAGCACCGCCCACAGGTCCAAAAGGCCCAAAGTGCCGAGCTTCATCGCCTACGGCCACACCACCCTGAAAGCGCCCGATCTCGTCTGATCTCGGAAGCGATCCAGGGCCGGGCCTGGTTAGCACCTGGATGGGAGACCGCCTGGGAATACCGGGTGTCGTAGGCTTTTTAGCCGTTGCCATTTTTTTAACATTTTCCATGTTTTCACTCTTTTTTTTCCACTGCGCGCATGCGTCAGGAAGCCGCAAAGAGCATTTTTTCAAAATTTTCACCCTTTCATTTTTTTTAACATTTTGCACTTTATTTTTTACACAGCACCGCCCACAGGTCCAAAGGCCCAAAGTGCCGAGCTTCATCGCCTACGGCCACACCACCCTGAAAGCGCCTGATCTCGGAAGCGATCCAGGGCCGGGCCTGGTTAGTACCTGGATGGGAGACCGCCTGGGAATACCGGGTGTCGTAGGCTTTTTAGCCGTTGCCATTTTTTTAACATTTTCCATGTTTTCACTCTTTTTTTTCCACTGCGCGCATGCGTCAGGAAGCCGCAAAGAGCCATTTTTTCAAAATTTTCACCCTTTCATTTTTTTTTAACATTTTGCACTTTATTTTTTACACAGCACCGCCCACTGGTCCAAAAGGCCCAAAGTGCCGAGCTTCATCGCCTACGGCCACACCACCCTGAAAGCGCCCGATCTCGTCTGATCTCGGAAGTGATTCAGGGCCGGGCATGGTTAGTACCTGGATGGGAGACCGCCTGGGAATACCGGGTGTCGTAGGCTTTTAGCCCGTTGCCATTTTTTAACATTTTCCATGTTTTCACTCTTTTTTTTCCAACTGCGCGCATGCGTCAGGAAGCCGCCAAGAGCCATTTTTTCAAAATTTTCACCCTTTCATTTTTTTTTAACATTTTGCACTTTATTTTTTACACAGCACCGCCCACAGGTCCAAAAGGCCCAAAGTTGCCGAGCTTCATCGCCTACGGCCACACCACCCTGAAAGCGCCCGATCTCGTCTGATCTCGGAAGCGATCCAGGGCCGGGCCTGGTTAGTACCTGGATGGGAGACCGCCTGGGAATACCGGGTGTCGTAGGCTTTTTAGCCGTTGCCATTTTTTTAACATTTTCCATGTTTTCACTCTTTTTTTTCCACTGCGCGCATGCGTCAGGAAGCCGCAAAGAGCCATTTTTTCAAAATTTTCACCCTTTCATTTTTTTTAACATTTTGCACTTTATTTTTTACACAGCACCGCCCACAGGTCCAAAAGGCCCAAAGTGCCGAGCTTCTTCGCCTACGGCCACACCACCCTGAAAGCGCCCGATCTCGTCTGATCTCGGAAGCGATCCAGGGCCGGGCCTGGTTAGTACCTGAATGGGAGACCGCCTGGGAATACCGCGGTGTCGTAGGCTTTTTAGCCGTTGCCCATTTTTTTAAACATTTTCCATGTTTTCACTCTTTTTTTTTCCACTGCGCGCATGCGTCAGGAAGCCGCAAAGAGCCATTTTTTCAAATTTTCACCCTTCATTTTTTTTTAACATTTGCACTTTATTTTTTACACAGCACCGCCCACAGGTCCAAAAGGCCCAAAGTGCCGAGCTTCATCGCCTACGGCCACACCATCCTGAAAGCGCCCGATCTCGTCTGATCTCGGAAGCGATCCAGGGCCGGGCCTGGTTAGTACCTGGATGGGAGACCGCCTGGGAATACCGGGTGTCGTAGGCTTTTTAGCCGTTGCCATTTTTTTAACATTTCCATGTTTTCACTCTTTTTTTCCACTGCGCGCATGCGTCAGGAAGCCGCAAAGAGCCATTTTTTTCAAAATGTTTCACCCTTTCATTTTTTTTTAACATTTTGCACTTTATTTTTTACACAGCACCGCCCACAGGTCCAAAAGGCCCAAAGTGCCGAGCTTCATCGCCTACGGCCACACCACCCTGAAAGCGCCCGATCTCGTCTGATCTCGGAAGCGATCCAGGCGCTGGGCCTGAGATGGGGAGACCGCCTGGAATACCGGGTGTCGTAGGCTTTTTTAGCCGTTGCCATTTTTTTAACATTTTCCATGTTTTCACTCTTTTTTTTCCACTGTGCGCATGCGTCAGGAAGCCGCAAAGAGCCATTTTTTTCAAAATTTTCACCCTTTCATTTTTTTTAACATTTTGCACTTTATTTTTTACACAGCACCGCCCACAGGTCCAAAAGGCCAAAAGTGCCGAGCTTCATTGCCTACGGCCACACCACCCTGAAAGCGCCCGATCTCGTCTGATCTCGGAAGCGATCCAGGGCCGGGCCTGGTTAGTACCTGGATGGGAGACCGCCTGGGAATACCGGGTGTCGTAGGCTTTTTAGCCGTTGCCATTTTTTAACATTTTCCATGTTTTCACTCTTTTTTTTCCACTGCGCGCATGCGTCAGGAAGCCGCAAAGAGCCATTTTTCAAAATTTCACCCTTTCATTTTTTTTAACATTTTGCACTTTATTTTTTACACAGCACCGCCCACAGGTCCAAAAGGCCCAAAGTGCCGAGCTTCATCGCCTACGGCCACACCACCCTGAAAGCGCCCGATCTCGTCTGATCTCGGAAGCGATCCAGGGCCGGGCCTGGTTAGTACCTGGATGGGAGACCGCCTGGGAATACCGGGTGTCGTAGGCTTTTTAGCCGTTGCCATTTTTTTAACATTTCCATGTTTTCACTCTTTTTTTTCCACTGCGCGCATGCGTCAGGAAGCCGCAAAGAGCCATTTTTTTCAAATTTTCACCCTTTCATTTTTTTTAACATTTTGCACTTTATTTTTACACAGCACCGCCCACAGGTCCAAAAGGCCCAAAGTGCCGAGCTTCATCGGCCTACGGCCACACCACCCTGAAAGCGCCCGATCTCGTCTGATCTCGGAAGCGATCCAGGGCCGGGCCTGGTTAGTACCTGATGGGAGACCGCCTGGGAATACCGGGTGTCGTAGGCTTTTAGCCGTTGCCATTTTTTTAACATTTTCCATGTTTTCACTCTTTTTTTTTCCACTGCGCGCATGCGTCAGGAAGCCGCAAAAGAGCCATTTTTTCAAAATTTTCACCCTTTCATTTTTTTTTAACATTTTGCACTTTATTTTTTACACAGCACCGCCCACAGGTCCAAAAGGCCCAAAGTGCCGAGCTTCATCGCCTACGGCCACACCACCCTGAAAGCGCTCCGATCTCGGAAGCGATCCAGGGCCGGGCCTGGTTAGTACCTGGATGGGAGACCGCCTGGGAATACCGGGTGTCGTAGGCTTTTTAGCCGTTGCCATTTTTTTTAACATTTTCCATGTTTTCACTCTTTTTTTTCCACTGCGCGCATGCGTCAGGAAGCCGCAAAGAGCCATTTTTTCAAAATTTTCACCCTTTCATTTTTTTAACATTTTGCACTTTATTTTTTACACAGCACCGCCCACAGGTCCAAAAGGCCAAAGTGCCGAGCTTCATCGCCTACCGGCCACACCACCCTGAAAAGCGCCCGATCTCGTAACTGATCTCGGAAGCGATCCAGGGCCGGGCCTGGTTAGTACCTGGATGGGAGACCGCCTGGGAATACCGGGTGTCGTAGGCTTTTAGCCGTTGCCATTTTTTTAACATTTTCCATGTTTTTCACTCTTTTTTTTTCCACTGCGCGCATGCGTCAGGAAGCCGCAAAGAGCCATTTTTTCAAAATTTTCACCCTTTCATTTTTTTTTAACATTTTGCACTTTATTTTTTACACAGCACCGCCCACAGGTCCAAAAGGCCCAAAGTGCCGAGCTTTCATCGCCTACGGCCACACCACCCTGAAAGCCGATCTCGTCTGATCTCGGAAGCGATCCAGGGCCGGCCTGGTTAGTACCTGTATGGGAGACCGCCTGGGAATACCGGGTGTCGTAGGCTTTTTAAGCCGTTGCCATTTTTTTAACATTTTCCATGTTTTCACTCTTTTTTTTCCACTGCGCGCATGCGTCAGGAAGCCGCAAAGAGCCATTTTTTCAAAATTTTCACCCTTTCATTTTTTTAACATTTTGCACTTTATTTTTTTACACAGCACCGCCCACAGGTCCAAAAGGCCCAAAGTGCCGAGCTTCATCGCCTACGGCCACACCACCCTGGAAAGCGCCCGATCTCGTCTGATCTCGGAAGCGATCCAGGGCGGGCCTGGTTAGTACCTGGATGGAGAACCGCCTGGGAATACCGGTGTGTCGTAGGCTTTTTAGCCGTTGCCATTTTTTTAACATTTTCCATGTTTCACTCTTTTTTTTCCACTGCGCGCATGCGTCAGGAAGCCGCAAGAGCCATTTTTTCAAAATTTTCACCTTTCATTTTTTTTTAACATTTTGCACTTTTATTTTTTACACAGCACTCAAAAGCCAAGTGCGAGCTTCATCGCCTACGGCCACCACCTGAAACGCGGGGAAGCATCCAGGGCCGGGCCTGGTATACCTGGATGGGAGACCGCCTGGGAATACCGCAGGCCCGTTGATTTTAACAATGGGGCATTCAGGAAGCCGCAAAGAGCCATTTTTTTTCAAAATTTTCACCCTTTCAGCATTTTGGCCCGCCCAAAAAGGCCAAATGCCGGCTCATCGCCTACGGCCACCACCCTGAAGCGCCCGATCTCGTCATCTCGGAAGCGATCCAGGGCCGGGCCTCCTGGATGGGAGACGGGGAATACGGTGTCGTAGGCTTTTTAGCCGTTGCCATTTTTTTACATTTTCCATGTTTTACTCTTTGCGGCATGCAGAAAAAAGAGCATGCAGTCCAAAACCCTGCCGACTGCCGTGAAAGCGCCCGTTCGCATCCGTCAGGCCGGGCCTGGTGGCGAGGCGAGGCTCAGCGGCGCATGATGGGGCCACATTGTTCATCGCCTACGGGTGGGTGTGCGCGTGGGAAAGAAAGTTGGGCGCGCATTTTTGTTTCACCTGGCCCAAGGGGTGAAAAAAATTAAAATGAAAAAAAATTTGGCAATGCTTCCTGACATGGATCGCTTTCAGACAGATCGGGCGCTTTCAGGAATGAAACTTTGGGCCCCTTGGGCGGTGCTGTGTAAAAATAAAGTGCAAAATGTTAAAAAAAATGAAAGGGTGAAAATTTTGAAAAAATGGCTCTTTGCGGCTTCCTGACGCATGCGCGCAGTGGAAAAAAGAGTGAAAACATGGAAAATGTTAAAAAAATGGCAACGGCTAAAAAGCCTACGACACCGGTATTCCCAGGCGGTCTCCCATCCAGGTACTAACCAGGCCCGGCCCTGGATCGCTTCCGAGATCAGACGAGATCGGGCGCTTTCAGGGTGGTGTGGCCGTAGGCGATGAAGCTCGGCACTTTGGGCCTTTTGGACCTGTGGGCGGTGCTGTGTAAAAAATAAAGTGCAAAATGTTAAAAAAAATGAAAGGGTGAAAATTTTGAAAAAATGGCTCTTTGCGGCTTCCTGACGCATGCGCGCAGTGGAAAAAAAAGAGTGAAAACATGGAAAATGTTAAAAAAATGGCAACGGCTAAAAAGCCTACGACACCGGTATTCCCAGGCGGTCTCCATCCAGGTACTAACCAGGCCGGCCCTGGATCGCTTCCGAGATCAGACGAGATCGGGCGCTTTCAGGGTGGTGTGGCCGTAGGCGATGAAGCTCGGCACTTTGGGCCTTTTGGACCTGTGGGCGGTGCTGTGTAAAAAATAAAGTGCAAAATGTTAAAAAAAATGAAAGGGTGAAAATTTTGAAAAAATGGCTCTTTGCGGCTTCCTGACGCATGCGCGCAGTGGAAAAAAAAGAGTGAAAACATGGAAAATGTTAAAAAAATGGCAACGGCTAAAAAGCCTACGACACCCGGTATTCCCAGGCGGTCTCCCATCCAGGTACTAACCAGGCCGGCCCTGGATCGCTTCCCGAGATCGGGCGCTTTCAGGGTGGTGTGGCCGTAGGCGATGAAGCTCGGCACTTTGGGCCTTTTGGACCTGTGGGCGGTGCTGTGTAAAAATAAAGTGCAAAATGTTAAAAAAATGAAAGGGTGAAAATTTTGAAAAATGGCTCTTTGCGGCTTCCTGACGCATGCGCGCAGTGGAAAAAAAAGAGTGAAAACATGGAAAATGTTAAAAAATGGCAACGGCTAAAAAGCCTACGACACCCGGTATTCCCAGGCGGTCTCCCATCCAGGTACTAACCAGGCCCGGCCCTGGATCGCTTCCGAGATCAGGCGCTTTCAGGGTGGTGTGGCCGTAGGCGATGAAGCTCGGCACTTTGGGCCTTTTGGACCTGTGGGCGGTGCTGTGTAAAAAATAAAGTGCAAAATGTTAAAAAAAATGAAAGGGTGAAAATTTTGAAAAAATGGCTCTTTGCGGCTTCCTGACGCATGCGCGCAGTGGAAAAAAAGAGTGAAAACATGGAAAATGTTAAAAAAAATGGCAACGGCTAAAAAGCCTACGACACCGGTATTCCCAGGCGGTCTCCCATCCAGGTACTAACCAGGCCCGGCCTGGATCGCTTCCGAGATCAGACGAGATCGGGCGCTTTCAGGGTGGTGTGGCCGTAGGCGATGAAGCTCGGCACTTTGGGCCTTTTGGACCTGTGGGCGGTGCTGTGTAAAAA